>NC_057388.1:110359553-110697346 GCF_019320065.1 Cervus canadensis
AATCACTGCAGATGGTGATTGCAGTCATGAAATTAAAAGATGCTTACTCCTTGGAAGGAAGGTTATGACCAATCTAGACAGCATATTAAAAAGCAGAGACATTACTTTGCCAACAAAGGTCTGTCTAGTCAAGTCTCTGGTTATTCCAGTGGTCATATATGGATGTGATAGTTGGACTATAAAGAAAGCTGAGCACCGAAGAATTGATGCTTTTGAACTGTGGTGTTGGAGAAGATTCTGGAGAGTGTCTTGGACTGCAAGGAGATCCAATCAATCCATCCTAAAGGAGATCAGCCCTGGGTGTTCATTGGAAGGACTGATGTTGAAGCTGAAACTCCAATACTTTGGCCACCTGATGCGAAGAACTGACTCATTTGAAAAGACCCTGATGCTGGGAAAGATTGAAGACAGGAGAAGGGGACGAAAGAGGATGAGATGGTTGGATGGCATCACCGACTCAGTGGACATGAGTTTGGGTGGACTTCAGGAGTTGGTGATGGACAGGGAGGCCTGGTGTGCTGTGGTTCATGGGGTCGCAAAGAACTGGACATGACTGAGTGAACTGAACTGCATGGGTTTTGAGTTCAGGGGCATTGAGGACATTCACCAACCCCCCCAGAGCATTCCCATCTCCCCAGACTGAGCCTCTGCACCATCAAACACCGCTCCCTGACCCCCCCACCCCCGACCCCCAGCCACCTCCCGTCTTGCAGGACCGCGTCTGGGGATCATGCACTCGTGATAGCTTCACCCCAGGTCATCAGGTGAGGTCACGTCCCCCCTTGCCTGCCCAGGGCCCAGCATACAGTAAGTGCTCAATAACTGTTGCCTTCCCTCTGCAGACTTGGATGCTGGCTGACTTCTCTCAGAGCAGGCATGTCAGGCCCAGGAATACCTGAGCCGTCCTCACAGGTCAGAACACATTTTTACAGGAAGGTTGTGGGTCTTATGTGCATTTGGTTTTGGAATCACATTCTTAGAACATGAGGTGTGAATTCAGAGAAAGAATTTTAATCGCAGAGCCCGAGGGGGTGCAGGGTCGGGAGCGAGGGGCCTGGCTGGGGCAGGAGACGCCGGCTTGAGGTGACCGCAGTGAGGACTGCCGCTGGGTCACACCCACGATGGAATGTTCTGGAAGTGCCACGCCTGTGTGGAGACAGAGCCTCCCCCAGCCCCGCCTCTGAGTGTCGCCCCTCATCCTGAGCCCGTGGGGCCCACCTCGTGTGCCCCCTACCGACAGCCTCGGGCGTCTCTGCTTCGCCGGCCTCCTCCATCCGCCCGCCCACCCTGCCGTCTGCCTCCAGTCTCCTGGTCACGATGGTGCCACCCTGGGGCTCCAGGTCTGTTTTCCTCCTTGGCATCCTATTGTGTGGAATAATGTCCTCCAGATTCAGGTCCACAGCGCCTGTGAACGTGGCCTCGTTTGGAAGCCGGTGGAGGAGCTCCCCGCTGTGCTCCCCTCCCGGCCTGGGCTCTGTGCTGCCCACACCACCCACTCACCAGGGCCTCTCCTGCGGGACCCTGCTCACCACGGACAAGCCCCATGAGCTCCTCCGGGGAGGCGCCCAGGGCAGCCCCCAGGGCTCAAGTGAAAGGAAGATGCTCCAATATTTTCTGTTACGTGTGCTGGGTTCCTGTGTCCAACCTTGTCAGAGGCCATCTGCACTGCGCTTAGGTGCTCAGTCATGTCCAATAATTGGCAACGCACTGGACTCTAGCCCACCAGCCTCCTCTGTCCCTGGGATTCTCCAGGCAAGAATCCCGGACTGGGTGCTACTTCCTTCTCCACGGGATCTTCCCGACCATGGATCAAACCACGTCTCCTGTGTCTCATGTGTTGTAGGCAGATTCTTTACCTGCTAAACTATTGGGGAAGCCATAAATCCAGACGTGAACTCTCACTCAGAACGTATTGTCTTTCCAACAGAAAACTTCTTATGCTTCAAAGCAGGTTTTATTCTTAAAGGAACTTCCACTTCACCGTGGTTTTTGAGAGGCTCTGTCTTCTGCAAGAAGTTTAAAGGCAGGCGTTGTCTCCCCCACGCACTTTTTGTAGAGCCCAAGGCAGTGAAGGGAACCTGGAATTTTGAGCCTGTGACCTTGGGTGGTTAATAAGAAGCCGTGCTTGCTAGATGCCATTTCTAGAATATATAATCTAGAGGCCAATCCAGCCAGTGTGACTGTGCTAAGAAGCAGATGCTAAGATACCCTCTATCCAAGGCCAGCACCCCTCCACTGTGTTCTTCCTACAGCTGGACCAGGAGGCTTGGTGTGGAGACCACACATCTGTCTCAAGGGCACCTGGGGAGACACAGTCAGGCAAGTCTTTTTGCTGCAGGGGGTCTCAGAGGCTGTGATGAGCTGACGAGCCTGAGATGGCCTGGGAGGGTGGCCTACTGGCCAGACTGTCCACTCCCGCCTCGAGGGACGCCAGTGTTTCCCGGAGGTTTGGTAAGTGCTGACAGAGGTGTCTCTTAAAGTATCTCGCACTTCATCTCACTTGAATATTTTTCTCTAGTGGTGTCATTTAGAGATGTTTTTCCATTTCAAGAATGCTCCTTGATATCAGACCTCCATAAATGCTCTAGGACATCCTATGGTTTACAAACACTGGCACAAAGAATTGCCCCCAACAATGGCAATTACTCAGAACAAGCAGTAAGAAAAATATACTAGCGGCCCCGTGTACTAACCACGTGAACCGGCGCAGAGTATGAACCGCGAGTCTCGTAGAACACAAAGTCTAGGGGTCAAAATATACAAACCCCAACACAGGGCCGGCCACAGGGTACACGGTCCATGGATGCAAGCGATGACTGTGTGTGTCGACACGACCTCAGGAACTTGTGCTTCTGTTGGCAAGAGATGCTTTGCCCACAGGCAGTTACGAGCGGGACCTGAAGCTGGTAAAAATGAAACTACCCCACTTTGAGGCACTCCGACATAAACGTGCACGTTGGTATGACGGGTTGAGGCTGACCGGAAGACGCGGTGACCGTGGAATTCTGCTGGTCCCTTATTCCGCCACACGACTCGGGGTCTTCTGTATTCTTTCTGTCTGACCACAAGGAGCCTGGGGGGCAGCAGGCAGGTGACCGAGCAAACCCTCCATGGAATTCCAGCAGCCGCCGTAGGCAAGCCAGGATGGGTGGGCTCACGGCTCAGGGGCACAGCTCTGCATGGGGTGCCTGGTCCTCCCAGGTTGCATGACCTCTCGGCAGGTGTAACAAGGAGGAGACTTAGCCCTCGGGGCGGCGGGACCCGCTGGTCCAGCCTGACGGCTCGAGGCCGTGATCACGGGGCTCAGCCTGGCCTTTCCTGCCAAGAGCGTGAAGCAGCACGCAAGGGCAGGGCCACGCAGAAGTGTCCCATCTGGGCTCCTGCCTGCAGGTCCGGGTGAGCCGTGTGGTTTCACCGACGCGAGCCCGTCTTGCCCGTGAAGAACCGAGGTGTTGATGCCGACGCATGAAGACGCTTACAAGGCAAGAGCGGATCCCAGGTCCCTTCCTGACTCCCGGAAGCCCGCAGAGACTCAGGGTGGGTAGGAGCGCGGGCCTCCTGGGGCGGAGCAAGGACAGGGCTGTCTGGAGAGTTGGAGACAGGGCACAGGGAGCACGGAACGTGGACTCTGCCAACTTCAGCGGGTCCCTCTGAGTTAGAGATGGTGTGGCCACCGGACCCTGACAGCCTGGCCCTGTGGCCCACACGCTGCTCCTGCCTACCACCTGCGGACCCAGAGGCCACATCTCCCTCATCGTGTCCTCAGGGTGCACTCTGCCAGTCCTGGGATGCCCGGGGCCTGACACACAGGAGGGCTTTGCTTCAACCGCCAAGCAGTGGCATGACCCCGCCCCGTGTGCACACACCTCGGTGCCGCCTTCCCAAGGCCAGGCCCTCGGAGCTCTGCCACTTGGTGGACAGTGGGCAGGGAGATGGGGCGGGGGGCGGAGGCCTCGCTGGCCTCCTGGCTCTCCTCTTACTGGCCAGTGTCCCCAGGACCCGAGCCTGATCCGAATGTGCAGTATTTGCTGGATGAAGAGACCAACCTGGCTTCTCAAGTGCATTATTACAGAGAATCCACAAGGAGAGAGGCTATAATCTGAGCACCATTTTTTAACCTTCATAAGATTAAAACTATCGATAAGAGACACATCTGACTAAAACACAATAATTTCCGCATGCGTTATTTCATTATATTTCATAAGATAAAGTGACTGAAACAGCCTAAAAAGTAAAAGTCTTTAAAGGTTTAATATCTCAAAGGGAATTTTTCATACTCAAGTTTTGGAAAAGATGGTTGATCATAAAAAATATGAATGAGCTCATGCAAATTCTGAAATCAAGGAACACGTGATGAACACCTGTAAACAAACCTGAATTGGCTTAATTGAATCCAAAGCATTACTCATGATCAATTTATTAAGCTGTTAGACTCAGAACAAAATTTAATTTAAAAAGAGTCACCTGCCAGAAGTCAGCCACAGTCGAGGGCAGAGGTCCTTGGGTGGCGATGTACGCGGGCTTCCTGGGGTCGTGGTCCATCTGTGGAGACAAGACCAGGGGAGGAAGATGAGCTCGGGAAGGGCAGGGCGGGTGAGGGCCTGGGGCCATGAGTCCCGCGCTGACCGCCCCCAGGCCCGACACACAGCACCTCTGTGGAGGTGGAAACCCCGTGCCCCTGCCAGACCCCTCCTGACCTAACCCCCTGGATTTTAGGGGGGCCTGGGGGCCTGGTGCCTGGATTTTAGGGGGGCCTGGGGGCCTGGTGCCTGGAGTTTATGGGGGTCTGGGTGACTGGTGTCTGGATTTTAGGGGGGCCTGGGGACCCCGTGCCTGGAGCCTGGCGATGGGGCTGAACGTTCTTCTGACACCTGGAATGGCGGTAACTGAGCAGCATCAGTAGAAATGGAGGCGAGTGAACCAGAGACTGGATGCCAGAGCACAACCACGTAGGGGCCGCGTGAAGCGGGGCCGTGGGGAGGAAGGGAAGGCGCCCGGGTCACCCACATGGCGACAGGTCCACGGACGAGCGGGACCACGGAGCTGTTCAGCTGGTGTGCGTGGCCTCCACGGCCGCCACCGGCCACACACAGGGCTCAAAAGTAATGCAGCTGAGGTTGGCACTGCGGGCGCTGGGCTGGGCAGAGGGCGGGCAGCGCGCGGACCTGGAGGGGCCCAGCAACAGTGCCTCCTGCCTCCCAGGATGCAGTAAATCCCCTCCCGTGCTGCTGTGTTTCTCTGCACCCCGAAAGGGCCCAGCCGAGCCACTGGGGTCCGAGATCCAGCCCAGGCTTCCAACAGCTCGTTTCATATTCTCTTTCCACCTCGCCAGACAAGGACTGAAAACAAACAAACAAAGGAGAATGCAGCGCTGAGCTGCCTGGCTGTCGGTCTGCCTGAACGCGGCCTGCTGGCTCCGAGAGAGGAAGTCTGGCTTAAAAGACCTTCATTAGAACAGCTAATTCCAAGACTGACTAAGCAGAAAAAAACCATGAGAACAAAGCCTGGAGCAGCAAATCGGATTAAATCAGACGGTGTTCTGCCTCTCACGCTGGTGTCCCAAGAGGGCACGGGAGGGACCAGGCGAGGTGTCAGCTGGACGTCCTCACTGTCCCCCACTGGGGACCAGAGACCCCCCCAGAAGAGATCAGGCAGGTCTCCCCTGGGTGTCAGGCGACCGCTCACTTATCAGACATACAGTCTCCTTTACTCTTTCCATCCAGCACTGGTTTCTACTCTTTTGACACCAGGGTTTGACGAAAGATTTAAAACGCTCTGAATTTAAAGGTACTTGTTAAGAACTCATTTCCCAACATGGTGAAAAACAAGAAAGGTGCAACCAGGCATGATACAATGGTGACATGTGACGATGTCGGCTGGAAGCCTCGGGTCACCTGAAGGCCCCCTCTGAGTTTGGGTTTGAGAAGGGCTTGTGTCCCCTTTAACGTGAATCTGGTGTCGCCTGCCCATCAGCACTTTCAGAGCCCACGGCTGTCAGCCTGAAAGGACGCCCCCAGTGCACCTTATAATTATGTGCACTGAGAGAGCGGGAAAGAGCGCAGGAGAGCAGATGTAAGTCACTCCATCCGCACAGCAATGTGGCGCTAGCTAACGGGGCGGGGGGTGGGGCAGGAAAAAACGCTTTCTGTGCATCTAATTTAGTGATTTGTAATTAAAACTGGAAATTCACAACAACACACAATACAGGTAAAATTACGTTACTCTTGCTGAAAGCCCCAATTAAAATGTTTCAGTGGGAACGTGCTTGGCAGAAATAAGGAGTTTTGATGTTTAAAATATGCATTTGTTGGGGGTGACAGCTATTTACAGGGACCCTGTCTCATTCTTGCAAATAGTTCTGCATGAAAAGTATAACCCCACCTCCTTTTCAAATGTGCTTTTTTGCCCAAAGCAATTCAGAGAGCAACGCATTTTAAAATCCTTCGTATGTACAACCCAGCACATTTAGCTGCTTTCACAGTGAGAAATATGTGATTGAAAGCAAAAACTGGATCAGGGTTTCGGGAGGTAAATAAGGCCCCCTGAGGGGAGAGGGCTCCATGTCACTGCGTTTCCGTCAACCTGAGTTGGAGATGGGAGGAGGTGGGGTTCGGGGTAGGGGGTGTGTGATGGCCCGTGTCACTCCCCTCCCCCTTGACTGTATCACGTGGCTGCTGCTTGGAAGGCAGTAAATGATCACAGAGCGGCGACCTGTGCCACCAGCTTAACAGTCGCTCGGAAGACAAGCATCATCACCTCACCCGCTCACGTTCTGTGCGTGTAGCAAAGATGAGGCCTTGCTCATACACGGCAGCCTCTGCCCAGTTTTGCGCATCTGTGACTGAACCAAAGTAAAGCAAACGTTTAACTGAACAACAGAAGTCTCAGCACACTCGAGACTTGCAGGCCAGGATAGGCGTGGTTATTAGAGGAAATTGTCAGTTTCTGGGAACACGACTCCTCCTGCAGCCATGCTGGCTGCCGCCCCGGCGGGTGGGTGAGGATGTCTCCGCCGGCACTCCTGGTGAGATGAGCGTCGGCTTCCGCTGATGTCAAGGCTGATCGTTCCCCTTCTTCCTCACTTCTTTATAGTGTACTTTCATCTGTATGACTGTTGTGGTCACACAAAGCTCCAGGATCGTGGGCAAAGTCAGGCTTCCGTCTCAGTGTCTGTGAAACACGGTGGGAGGGGCTGGAGAAGAGGGATGTGGTCTCTACGGGTCCTTTAGCTTTGGGATTCTGGGATTTTTTTTCAGAAAAAGTAGACTCCCAAAGTTTGTGTTGAGTCTACTGTCCATGTGGCTGACTGACTCTCATGAAGACGCCGCTTGGGTAACCAACAAGGACCTACTGTGTAGCACAAGGAACTCTGCTCAGTACTCTATAACAACCTAAATGGGAAAAGAATTTGAAAAAGAATAGATAGAGACATTACTTTGCTGACAAAGGTCCATCTAGTCAAAGCTATGGTTTTTCCAGTAGTCATGTATGGATGTGAAAGTTGGACTATAAAGAAAGCTACACTGAAGAATTGATGCTTTTGAACTGTGGTGTTGGAGAAGACTTTTGAGAGTCCCTTGGACTGCAAGGAGATCCAACCAGTCCATCCTAAAGGAGATCAGTCCTGGGTGTTCATTGGAAGGACTGATGCTGAAGCTGAAACTCCAGTACTTTGGCCACCTCATGCGAAGAACCGACTCACTAGAAAAGACCCTCATGCTGGGAAAGATTGAAGGCGAAAGGAGAAGGGGATGACAGAGGATGAGATGGTTGGATGTCATCACCAATGCGATGGACATGAGTTTCAGTAAGCTCCAGGAGCTAGTGATGGACAGGGAGGCCTGGTGTGCTGCAGTTCATGGGGTCGCAAAGAGTCGGACACGACTGCGTGACTGAACTGAACCGAGATACATGTATATGCTTAACTGAATCACTTTGCCATACACCTTAAACTGTCACAGCATTATTAATCAACTATCGGCCAATGTGAAAAAAAGACATAACCTGAACCAGGGTGCCTGCAAGGTGTATCCCTAGAGATTTGGTTCAAGCTGTAGAAGGAGAGTTAGAATAGAGTGACTAGCTCTAATCTGCATCAGAAAATGTACCAATACTTTCCCGATGTTCCAAACAAAACTCATCTTAAAAGTTAAGACTTCTGCACATTAAGACCAGGGCGCCCATGTTCTGAAGCGTTGAAGAGTGACTTGGGGGAGGCTGCGGGCTGGTGTGCAGGTGAAGGCAAGGTTGGTTCTGCCCCTGGACCACTTACACTTGCTTTTCATAATATGCAAAGCAAATTTCACACATGGTTTTTAAAAACAAGACCCTATCAATCAGAGTTTTCAAGTCACTTTTCCAGACACAAAGTCTTACTGTGAGAGTTTGCTGGGAAACTATAGTAAAATCAGTGGGAGAGAGTGTGGCTTATGAACTTAAACTATTTTCATATTCTTATGAGTTGAGATTTAAGAAACATATTGGATATAAACTATAATTGGGCTTCCCAGGTGGCACTAGTGGTGAAGAACCCACCTGCCAATGCAGGAGATGTAAGAGATGTGGGTTCGATCCCTGGGTCGGGAAGCTCCCCTGGAGGAGGGCATGGCAACCCACTCCAGTATTCTTGCCTGGAGAATCCCATGGACAGAGGAGTCTGCTGGGCTATAGTCCACAGGGTTGCAAAGAGTTGGACACGACTGAAGTAACTTAGCATGTACGCATGCCAACTATAATTATGGATATTATGTATATAATACATGGATATATATAATATTATATATATTATATATATAATACATGGATATATATAATACATGGATATTCACTTATAAATCTGAAAACCAAGGAATTGTTCCCCCTATTTGGACAATTTCTTGTGATGTTCAGTGCATCTGAGCAGTTATCATTTTCTGAAGAGTCAATTTGTACTACTTAAATTTGTTAAATGCACTGAGTTTAAAAATTAAACTATTCTCCCCCTTTATTAATAAACAGAGGAGTGAAGAGTAAGTTTAATTTCAAGTGTCACTGAGATGTTCAGACTTGCCCCTGGGGGGGGAACTTGTGTGCTGTCGTGGTAACACTACCCCTAGTCCAGGCCCAACAGTGGCCAAGCTCCTGCGTGGCTGACGGTTTCTCTCACAGAATTCCCATAGACTCTGGTGACCAAACTCCCGCAGGGCTGACAGGTTTCTCTCACAGAATTCCCATAGACTCTAGCGACCAAGCTCGCGCATGGCTGACAGGTTTCTCTCACAGAATTCCCATAGACTCTGGTGACCAAGCTCCCGTGTGGCTGACGGGTTTCTCTCACAGAATTCCCATAGATTTCGGTGACCAAGCTCCCACGTGGCTGACGGGTTTTTTCTCACAGAATTCCCATAGACTCTGGTGATCAAGCTCCCACAGGGCTGACGGTTTCTCTCACAGAATTCCCATAGACTCTGGTGACCAAGCTCCCGCGTGGCTGATGGTTTCTCTCACAGAATTCCCGTAGACTTTGGTCACTTCTGATTTCAAAGCAGAGATGACACGTTATTAAGGACTGATGGCTTCCCTGAACTTTAATGAGGACTAAGTACAAATATGACGGGTGTAATTATTGTAGTATTGTTCTGCACAGCTGGGGCTTCTTGGGCTCTAATCGCAAGCTTCTCATTCAGCTCTGCCAGGAAGCTTGTTGTCACAGGACCGTCAGTCATTTCAGGGAGAAGAGGAGTCGAGGAGTTCTTCTAATTCATACGTACACCCCAAATGTGAACAAAAAGAATTGTGGAGTGAAATAAAAGGAAAACATAAAAAGACACTGAAAAATCATGTCTCTCTTCTGGCCTCACCTTCTGACCCACGCCCCTGCCCTGTCGTTGGGTCTGGGAGGCTGTTCTAAATCTCTGCCAACAGGAGAGAGATGGGGAGGGTGCAGGAGTGGGGCGTTGGGCAGCTCGGAGAGGAGGGGGCGGTGATGTGGCCTCCAGCCCCTTGTCCTCCCCTGGTCCTAACTAGCCTGAAGTGGCCCAGACGTCTGGAAGCCGGAAGCCATTCAAAGGGGAGAGTCGGGCACCCCCCACACTGAACTCCCGTCTCTCAGACTTGAAGGAATTTCTCTGGCCTGTCACATGTTCGTTCCAGGGAAGGAGCCCAACAGGACAAAGGCTGCTCCCCGCTTCTGTAGCCCATCACCAAGACCCGGCAGGCACAAACCCCAGCCTCATCGGGGGAGACGTGGGGAAATCAATGGGGCTTTCGCTTGGCTTTTTGAAGTAGAATTGATGGAAAAATGCCAAACTCATCAAGAGTGTTTACCGAGAAGACTGACTGAAGGCCTCACTGAGGCCTCTGCATACATGGAGCTAGCATTTGACACCTACGCTGCCGGAAACAAAGGGGTGACTCCTTAAAAACAGCCCCAGAAACACGGGCCTGGGCTTGGGCAGGTGTAGAGGGGGTGCTCACTGCAAATCCCCTTCTCACAGCGACTGCGTTACATGGAGCTCCCGCCATGTGGTGTGAAGTGTCAGGAAGTGGGACTGACCCGTACTGCACCGACGTCATGAGGATAAGGTTTACACAACAGCCGCGCTGAAATAAACCGCCACGAGGACAGTGGTTTACGGTCGGCGGTCCTGCTCACGGCAGACGGTGAGCTGTCTCCCCAGGTTCACCACCGAGGACAGCAGGGACTGTGGCTTGTGGCTCGCACAAGGCTCCGTCAGGAATCAGAGACAGTCCCGCCCCCTTGGCCACCGACACTCCCATAACCTCAGTCATCAGAGCCCCAGGACGTGCTGCATCCGGCACGCCTGTCTTTGAAGCCAACTTGAGAGCTCAGTGAGGTGGCCTGACCCTCCCCGACCAGCGCCGAGACCAAGGGGACACCGCCCACACCCACTCCCCATGCTCTGCTGCAGGTCCAGGTGGAGACCCTCTGCTGCGGGTCCAGTGGAGGCTAGTTGCAGGGAGGAGGCTAGTTACAAGGTGGATGTTAGTTACCAGGTGGAGGTTAGTTACCTGGTGCGGCACTCTGAGTGTGGATAGCAGGTTCATCTCACCACTTGCCACCTACACTCACTCCAGCCCTCTGGCCCACCTTCCAGCCCCTCATCCCCCTGTGTTGGGGGGCCGCTCCAGGGTTTCCTCCTAAGCCCCTCCCCACCGGGTGCAGGGCAGGAAGCAGTGGGAATAGTGGTTGTGGCCGGGGTCGGGGGGACTCTCCAGAAGCCAGGAATGCCTGCTGGCCACAGGGTCTCTAGGACAGAGACCCTCCCCCAGCCCCCCATCTGATACCAGCTGCCCAGGGAGGCATGGCTGCGGCCCCTCCACCCCAGGAAGTGAAGACCCTGCCCGCTGGAAAAACCAGAAGAAACCAACCTAGTTTCCACCCACCTCCAGGCCATCCATCACTTCAACACGCACCAGGTTTGGGTCTGTTTTTTCCCGTTTCCCCCAAGTAGGGAATAAAGATTTCCCCAAAGTCATGGGTTCCAGCAGCAACTTCTCAGGATGCTGTTGCTATGGGGTGACCAGGCCCTGCGCCCGGCATTGTGTCCTCTCTGCCCCGGACGCTGGGGACAAGGGCCATCGAGAGCAGGCAGGGGCAGTGCACCAGCCTTGGTACCTGATGGGGCCAGTAACCTGGTGGAGGTTAGTTATAGGGTGGAAGCTAGTTATCAGGTGGAGACTAGTTACCAGCAGAGGCTAGTTATCAGGTAGAGACTAATTTCAGGGTGGATGCTAGTTACCAAGTGGAGGCTAGGTATAGTGTGGAGTCTGGGAACTTGGTGGAGGTGTTACTGGGGGGAGACTAGTAACAAGATGGAGGCTAGTTACCAGGTGGAGACTAGTTACAGTGTGGAGGCTGGTAACCTGGTGGAGGCTAGTTGCAGGGTGGAGGCTAATTACAAGGTGGAGGTTAGTTACCAGGTTGAGGTTAGTTACCTGGTGGAGACTAGTTATCAGGTGGAGACTAGTTACCAGGCAGAGGGTAGTTATCAGGTAGAGACTAGTTTCAGGGTGGATGCTAGTTACCAGGTGGAGACTAGTTACCTGGTAGAGGCTAGTTACCAGGTAGAGACTAGTTACAGGGTGGATGCTAGTTACTGAGTGGAGGCTAGTTATAGTGTGGAGTCTGGTAACTTGGTGGAGGCTAGTTACCAGGGGGAGACTAGTTACAAGGTGGAGGCTAGTTACCAGGCAGAGACTAGTTACAGTGTGGAGGCTAGTAACCCAGTGGAGGCTAGTTGCAGGGAGGAGGCTAGTTACAAGGTGGATGTTAGTTACCAGGTGGAGGCCAGTTACGTGGTGGAGGCTAGTTACCAGGTGGAGACTAGTTACAGACTGGAGGCTATTTACCGAGGGGAGACTAGTTACCAGGTGGAGGTTAGTTATCAGGTAGAGGCTAGTTTCAGGGTGGATGCTAGTTACCAGGTGGAGGCTAGTTACCAGGTAGAGACTACTTACAGGGTGGATGCTAGTTACAGTGTGGAGACTAGTTACCTGGTGGAGGCTAGTTGTGGGGTGGAGGCTAGTTACCAGGTAGAGACTAGTTACAGAGTAGATGTTAGTTACTAGGTGGAGACTAGTTACAGGGTGGATGTTAGTTATCAGGTGGAGACTAGTTACAGAGTGGGGGCTGGTAAACTGGAGGAGGCTAGTTACAAGGTGGATGGTAGTTATATTGTGGAGGCTAGTAACCTGGAGGAGGTTAGTTACCAGGTGGAAACTAGTTTCAGACTGGAGGCTACTTACCCGGGGGGAGACTAGTTCCTGTGTGGAGGCTAGTTACCTGGTAGAGAAGAGTTACCGGGTGGAGGCTAGTTACTGGGTTCAGAGTTACTTGGTGGAGACTAATTACCAGATGGAAGTAGTTACCTGGTGGAGACTAGTTCCTGGGTGGAGGCTAGTTACCTGGTGGAGAAGAGTTACTGGGTGGAGGCTAGTTACTGGGTTCAGAGTTACCTGGTGGAGACTAGTTACCTGGTGGAGATTGGCTATCAGCTCTTGACCCAGGGCCGGGCTGGCCTACTCCTCCCCCCAGCCTTGGCAGGTGGCAGGGTTGGTACTCACGATGGGGCTGGCGTTGATGTAGTCAGAGCTGCTGTGGCTGTTCTCTGATTTCAGCCGGATCCGGGAGTGGTCATCTGCAAGCCCAAGGGCAGAGCGTTAACCCATGTGGTGCATCTTCCAGGGCCACTGCTCGCCGCCCCCCCCCACCCCACTGCTCCCAGTCTGTGCCTCCTCCCATCATCCCCCACTGGGGTCCTTCAGTCCACCAGCAGAGCATCCAGGTGTATGGGCACCCAGCGTTGCTCTTGTGTCAAGTTCAACGCCAAAGCTGGCTATCACTCAGTTGTGTCTGACTCTTTGCGACCCCATGGATTGTAGCCCACCAGGATCCTCTGTTCATGGAATTTTCCAGGCAAGAATACGGGAATGGGTTGCCATTTCCTTCTCTACGGAGTCTTCCTGGCCCAGGGTTTGAACCTGGGTCTCTTGCATTGCAGGCAGATTCTTTACCTTCTGAGCTAAAGATAATCAACTCCCCGGCAATGGCTCATGCAGTGTTTGCTTTTAAATGACATATATTCAGTAACATAGAGAAAAGAAATACCAACATAGATATTAAGCTATTAGCCCACCATTCAGCACACCCAGTTTTGTGGTCTAGAAATGACAAGATGCTTGTGTTTAGAAGAACGTAGATTTAAAAGGGGCAGAAGGGCAAAAGAAAATGAGGTTGAAGAGGGAGCCAGGAGCCACATGGGGACTCATGGACATGAAAATGTGCTTTCAATGGGCACAATACCTTGACTGATGCTGAAATCAGACACTTGGGTGGGGAGTAAGGACATGCTCCATCATAGCTTGATGTGTCTGATCCATGAATCACCCCTAATTTTGGTTCTGGAACAAGCACTCTCCTGCTTTCAGTGATGACTCTCTCTGCCCATTTGCAGGGACTTCATAGCGAGCAGGGCACCCTGAGGGACCCCGAGGCTCCCACCTTCCTCCTCTCCCTCAGCAAGGTGTGACTGTGAAAGCGGAAAGCGCTGAGCTCTGCTGTCAGCCCGTGCTACAGCGGGGCCCGAGGGCCCCACCCCGCTTCTTCTGCCGAGAAGACAGAGCCCCACTGCAGCCCCAGAGGCCTGCATTTCCATGGTGGCGAGCATGTCACCCCAAGTCTGAGGCCGGATTCCTGGCCCTTCTGCCTTATCTCCCCACTTCCTGCCCCCAGCCCTGGGAGCAGCTTGGGCAGTGGCAGCAGGAGAGCTCAGGAGCTTTGCTGTGGTGACTTCTTTCATTTCTCTGGGAGACTTTACTCACTTATTTCTTGTTTTAGACAGTTCTGGGGTTCAGGAAACTTGGCGAGGCCTATAGCTGACTGAACTTGGAAGGTACCATCTGCTGGAGACCGGATACCCTCCAGTGCATCTTATTGAGGTATTAACGTTGGCCGTTTCCCAGCAGAGATAAGACAGGTAAGAACCATCTAGATATCAGGAAGGAGTTCACACCTGGTGCGTTTACCTGAGCACACCCTGCGGAATGTTCTGAAGGTGTTTACAACGGCAGCTGCCAAGCCTCCTGCTAAGATGCCACCAATTCTAAAGTCCCCTGGACCCAATGACTTTGGGTCCTGCACAGATTTTTCTTGAGAGACTGAGAAATGGCTGCAGCAGGAAGTTGAAACAAAACTTACAAGAAAAGTCTGTCAACTCTGACATTCCAACGTGCTACAAACACCAACCCTTAAATGCACTTCAAGAGCCCAGTTTCTTGGTGTGTTGGGGGAGGGGGGCGTTCAGACACCTCAAAGCCAGAGATTGGGTGAGCTGCTCAGAAGCTGGGCCCCTCTCTGAATGGAGGCCGTGCTTGCTGCAGCCACACAGGGGTCTGGACGCACAGGGCAGGGCTTCCAGCACCTTCCAGAGGGTTCCTGAGGGCCTCACTGCAGGCACTCTCCAGGAGTCCACTGTGGGCTCTGCTGATAGCAGCAGTCAGCCGCTCCCAGGGTCTGAGAACCCAGGACCCAGGGCAGGGCTGCTGGCGATCGCAAGGGAGCGGGGTCCAGAGCTTCAGAGGGCGCCCGTCCCACCCAGAGCAGAGTGGCCCCCGTGCAGCACTGAACTGGCACAGCCTTGGGGGGCTGTTGGGCCCCCTTCATCTCCACGGAGCCCCACGAGCAACCAGGCCCAGTGAACAAGCACCAGCTGGATTTTCTAGCAGGAGGATGGAGAAAGCGCGTCCTAAGTTCAGGCGTCCTGGTGAGCTTGGCTCTTTGATGGTTGACGGGACAGAATGAGCAGGGCCGGAGCCCGAGCGTGTCTGTGAGGACAGCTTGCAGCCTCCGCACCTGCACCAGCCTCATGCAGGCACTGGCCCAGACACCTTTGTCCCTGCAAGCACCCTTTCCGAGACGCCCCTGAGTCTGGGGCGAAGGCGTCCAAAGCTCAGAGTTCCACTTCCTTCCCATCACGTATCTGACTTGGCGGCAACATGCTCATTTAAAATTGAGAGTGAACTTGATTTTTTTTAGCGTGGCACCATCTTGACCTCCCTCGGAGACACTGAGGGCCACCCCGGAAGGGCCAGAGTCCAGTGAAGGGCGGTTGTGTGTAGCAGGGATGGTCCAGGGACGTTTCACTCAGCTGGGCATGCCTTATATTTTGTGGTCGCAGTTCCTGTTTTGAGGGCGGCCGCAAGTTTCCTTCATGATGTGAAAGGCAGAGAGAGTGCCTGGAGGATCACTGGTTCGCTCCCGGTTGACAGGGGCGGTGGAGCTGACGCCAGGGCCGGGGTGAGCAAGTCCCCACCCCTCCCCCGAATGATTCCTTCGTCTTCCTTGGACAAACACACACACCTTTCTCGGGAGCAAACTCAACACAACGACCCCAACCTCAGAGCAAGACATTTCACAGCTGCAGCGCTGGTGTCTGAACGAAGAGGTGGGTGTGTCCTCAAGGTGTTCGTCTGAGACGCCCTCGGAAGCCAGGACACGAGTAAATTTGGGTCGCATCTCCCTGCTGCACCTGGCTCCATCACTGGGCCATTCTCCTCTCACGAGATCCGCAGTGGTAACTTCAGCCAAGAAGGGAAGGAGAAGAACCCCTCTCAAGAAGAAGCTGGCTGAACTAGTCCTCTGTGAGTGTCCCTTTCCTGAACCCCTGAAGAATTACTGGTGCTACTCCCGTGTTCAAGAGCAGTGCTTGAATTCCTCTCGTGTTCTATCCACTACCTGTCCTAGTGTTTCACACTCATCACCTCCTTCTTCCTGGAACACCGTGCCAGACAGAGCCGGGACCATTTTCCAGTTTTAGGCTGAAGGCTAAAGAAACGAAAGATCTTTAGGCTGAAGAAACTAAGGCTCCAAAAGATCAAGTAACTGACGTGGTGAAGGCCACAGAGCTAAGGGCTCGACCCAGTCCTGCCTCCTGCTAGCCACGTGATATCTGAGTAAATGGTTCAGCATCTTAAAGTGTCAGATTTATCAGCTGAAGTGTAGGGTGATGATGTCCAACTCACAGGGCCGTTGTGCTGAACGGCTTCCGTAAGGTGCCACGTGAGGCCTGGCAGACGGAAGGGATTCAGAAACAAGGTCAGGATGACAAACGGACGCACACCTGATGGATGAAGGGTCGGCTGAGCTGGCGAAGCTCGCTGTGTGGCTGTGACGAGTTATCAGTGACCTCAGGAAGGTTTTCACAAACGCCAGGGAGGAACAGGTTCTCGAACTGCTTGGCTACGAGGGCAGAGGAGCCTTGAAGCGGCAGACTCTGGAGGTCACTGAGCTTTGCCATCCAGCTTCCTTCCAGCCTGGACCATGGTGCAGACCCTCACCCACACAGCCGGGACCCAGCAACGGACAGTGCGGAGGCCACCTCCACTGTGATCTCCTCACATGGACTCCTCAGGATGGGGCTTTCCTGGGCTCCCCGGTCATGTCACTGACACTGCCGAGTGTATTGATACGTGGGCGAGTCAACAGTCTTCACTTCCCTCGAGGATGTGAATCATCGATGCTGCTGATGGTAACGTGAGCCGGGGGTCTGTAGAACCCGCTGGTTGACAGGGGCTCCAGCCGAGCGAACTGCTGCCTCTGAATGGTCTGCCAGTGTTGCCTCAGGGCCCTTGAGCTTCTCAATTTGCTGTTAAGACTGAGACGGGACCATCACGCTGGCTGACAGCAGTTTCTCCACTTGGAGGGCGTGGCAGGGGTGTCTGAGATGGGCCAGCACTGTCCAGAGGGCTCCGAGTCCTCCACAGAGACCCCACGTCAGGCCAAGCTGGGGAGTGACCCAGCAGTCACCAGTTCCTTCCTGAATTTTGTGGGTTTCCCGATGGGTGATCAAACCGCAAGCATCACCGGGGCTTCCTGCAGGATGGCTGCCCAGCTCGGCAGATGAGTGGCCATGAAGGTGGGTTACAGGGGCCGGAGCACGGGGACCCCCAACTAGGCATGGGCCTCGCACTCAGCGTCCACGAGGGGAAGGCCCCTCAGGACTCGGCCTGTGTGCCGGGCAGGAATGGACTCCACAGGCTTCAGGTTGTGGCCCAGGCTGTCCCGGGGCTCCTGGGGTCAAAGGTTGAACTGTGCCCCCAGAACCTTGGGCTGTGGCCTTGACGAGGAGCTGGGTCTGTGCAGAGGGGGTGGGCACAGCGAGCTCACAGGCACGGGTGGGCCTCACCCCACGTGTCTGGGGCCCGGAGAGAAGCAGGGGGTTCCAGACTCAGACCCAGGCAGACGGAAGCGGGCATGCAGACGTGAAGACCAAGGAGACAGCCTGGGACGGATGCCCTCCAGAGCCCCGAGCGGGCAGCCTCACCCTGGGTCCGGCCTCCAGCCCGTGAGGACACAGCTCCGCGGCCCGGGCACACCCGCCCCCGGGGCTGGCCTGTGTCTGGGCCTGGCTTCCTTAGGACGCACCCACCTGTGTGCCCTGCTCCTACGTCTCAGCTCTTCCGGGTCCCAAACCTTCAGTGACCGAGAGCGGGAGTTTCCTACCAGCTGAAAAAAGTGAGTTTCCTATGAGGAAAGCAGGGGGCAGGTGCGAGGTGGGCCCTCAGGAGCCTGCAGGAAGGGGACGGGAGCTCTGCCCAGGGGCCCCAGTGGCCCCAGGACCAGGAGGCTGCAGGCCCGGCCCTGGGCGGGTGCAGTGCAGACACCAGGGCCCTGTCCTCGTGCTTGGAGGCAGGGTGGCGGGGAGCACAGTGTGCGCGTTTGCCGCAGCAATCGTGTGGCACACACACAGAACAACGGCGGAAACAAGCACAGGCCCCGACCAAGGGTGTTCCGTCATCACAGGGCATACAGACAGACTCGAATCCCAGCCCCTTCATCTGTCAGGTGGAGGAGGCCCGGGAGGGGCGGGGGCAGGCCCGGGAACTCAGGGGTGGCACGCGACATGCTCAGCCAGTCACTGTCCTTTTTGTCACACGCGGCAGAAGCTGGTGCCGCAGGTGATGCGGCTCCCGGGAAGAGCCGGGCGGGAGTCGCTCAGAGCCTCCCCGGCCCCATCTGCCAGGTAAGGCCGTGGATGCGGCTGTGAGGTGTCAGTAGCAACACTCTAAGGGCCACACCTGAGACCCGGCTTCAAGGATCCTTCTGTCCATCCTCCGTGTCTGCGTCCTTGACTTGACCTTCTCTCCAGTTTCATCGCTAAGTACCCCGTACCTCTGTGTCTCTCTGTTGCTATTATAAGTCAGAATCACAGACTTTGTTTAAGATGGCACACCACCATAGCATTATATTCCTGTCCTTAGCTTGTAAAGAACAGGAATATGAGGGAATATTGCATAATTCTTTTAAAAATGCAAAAAAAAAAATTAGAAAGCATTTTAAATTCTTTAAACTTCTGAGCTATATAACTAGACCCAGCACAGCACGAGCCAACATCTTGTAAATCTGCCTTCTTCTTTGAAAGACAATTTGTTTGCAGCTAGAACCTCCTGGCTGTCAGGGATGGGAAAGTTGCTGGTCTGGCCACTTTGAACCTTCCACCAACCTGCTGATGGGGACACAAGGGGTGTCCCTGCCTCAGCTGGACCGGCCCCAGTGTGGGCGGGGCGTGGGGCGTGGGGAGATGTTTCAGGCGGGTGGCGGACCAGCAGAGATGTGGACGGAGCCTGCACGCTGCCCTGGGGGGTCCAGGTGGGTGTCCTGGCCATGCCCATCAGGGAGCATGGTGGATGCCCAGCAGCACTCCTGTCTCTAGGGCATAGGGATGACGTGGGCGCTGGGGGAGCGTGTCTGATACATGACGCTGTAGTGAGTGCCCCGACACCCACGTGGCGTCAACATCAACTTCAGGGACCAGGGTGTGTGGAGGCCCACCCTGTCTACATGCTCTGCTCCATCACGGACATTGCTGCATGTGCAGAGGGAACAGTCGGACAACATGAAGCAGGTCTCGGGAAGCGGCCGTCCTTCCTGGTGGAGTCTGGCGAGACCACCTGGAGTTAAGGCCAGGCCATCGCCCTAGGGTCCTGCTGAGGGAGGGTGCAGGCCGAGACCCGACCACAGGGTCTCTTTCTGCAAGCTGAGAAGGCGGGAGCGTGGAGGACCAGACCCACGCACCCAGGGAGCCTCCGTCCACCCGCCTGTCTCTGCAGGCCGGGCTCTGCGACGGCCACACGGTCAGAAATGGCAGCTTCTGTCTCGCGCCCCGAACCAGAGTCCAGCCGAGAAAGCACTTCCGTGTGGAGCCCTGGCTCCAGCCCACGAGCGGGCGACAGGCCCGAGGGCTTCCAGGGCCCTAGTTCCCTCGGGGCTGGACCCCCGCCCCCACTGGAGGCTGAAGACAGGCTGTCCTACGTCCCTGAGGCCCTGGGCTGTGGACCCACTGGCTGCAGGGCGTGTGGCCTGGAACGTGTCGCGTTCTGGTTGGCGCTGCAGGACGGCACTTGAGGAAGAGCCTTTGAACTTGAGTGTTTATCGTGCCCGACAACCAAGCAAACCAGAGGTTTCCACACAGGCTGACCGTCTGCCCCATACGGCTACTCATCTGGGGTGCAATTGGAATCCCTCACCAAGATCCTCTCTGAGGACACGGGCCGAGCTCGTTGACTGGACGCCCCCGTGTCGGTCAGCAGTCCTTGGTGCTCAGCTCAGTTCAGTTGCTCAGTTGTGTCTGACTCTTTGTGACCCCACGTACTTCAGCATGCCAGGCCTCCCTGTCCATCACCAACTCCCGGAGTAATGTCTCTGCTTTTTAATATGCTATCTAGGTTGGTCATAACTTCTCTTCCAAGGAGCAAGCATCTTTTAATTTCATGGCTGCAGTCACCATCTGCAGTGATTTTGGAGCCCAAAAAGATAAAGTCTGTCACTGTTTCCACTGTTTCCCCATCTATTTGCCATGAAGTGATAGGACTGGATACCATGATCTTAGTTTTCTGAATGTTGAGCTTTAAGCCAACTTTCTCACGCTCCTCTTTCACTTTCTTCAAGAGGCTCTTTAGTTCCTCTTCGCTTCCTGCCATTAGGGTGGTGTCATCTGCATGTCTGACGTTACTGATATATTGATATTTCTTGGCGCACAGCAGGTACTTAAATTTTTATCTGTTTGTGATTGGCTTTCCTTCTAAATATAAAATATAAATTGCAACGGCTCCTATTTTTGGAGCTCTTTAGGGAAAAGCGCTTCAGACATCACGGAACTGGTCTGAACACCAACTAAACTGTTAGAAAAACCTTACACCTAGAAGCGTGTTCAGATTTTACAGCAGTGTGTCATTCCCGGGCTCGGGTCCAAAGCCACACGGGCGCGTGTCTTGGCTCTTCCTGTCCTGTGAGCAGGGAGTGAGTCGCTGCCATTGCCCACGAGCCAGAGTGTCGGCCACTGCTTCCTCCGGGCAGACAGGAAGCAGGGGCTGGGCTCCTGCCTTTGGGTAGCACCGCCTGGCCCCCTGGCTCCCAGCGCAGGATGGAGGCTGTGTCCCCACGAGGGTGCTGGCCTTCCCTCTGAGACCTGAGTGGCTTTGCTGAGCCCTCGGACACGTCAGCCCACAAAATATGTGTTGTCACGTCTGAAGTCTGCCTGAATCCCTCCCGCCCTCTGCCATAAACTCACTTCATGCGCACAAGTCACTCATCACGTGAAGCTGGCGCTTACATCAGACACTTTGCTCACAAACACACGTCAGACTCCTGCCCCCACAGGGGGTGTGTATTAATCACAGACCGCCCCCCACCCCAACCCCAGCCTGGAATCTGCTGGAACATGGGAGGCTGGAGCATCTCCAGATGCTGACGGAAGGCAGGAACGGCCGGGTGGGAAGACGCACATTCAGCGCGCGCATCCCTTCACGCCCCCAGGGGCCTCTGCCTCTGCAGTCGCCTGTCGGCTCACACGACGTCAGGGACACGGAGGGCTGGCATCTCCCCGTGTCCCCTCTCTTGGCAGCGACTCCTGGCCAGGCAGCAGGTGCCCAGCGATGCTGGGGACACCCATCTGCTCCTCCCGTAGCCTGCCCGGCCTGCAGGACTGCCTCACTGACCCCACAGCCCTGAGAGTCCAAGGGCAACAGTGTGACCCCCAGGACAAGGGGAGGACGAGGCTCCAGGCGTTCGGAACCTGAGTCCAGAGCAACAGCAGCGGCAGAGCCTGAGCTTGCTGGAATCTACCTGTGCCCACCCCCACCACCGCGCCGCCAGGACCGGGTGGGGCTTGCAGGGCTCGGAATCTAAAATCGACACAAATGAACTTATTTACAAAACAGGGAGGGACACAGAGACACAGAAAACAAACTGACAGTTAACAAAGGGGAGGCGGGGAAGGGATGACAGGAGTTTGGGACCAACACACACACGCTTCTGCACATAAAACACACGCAACAAGGTCCTGCCGCGCTGCACGGGGAACTATGCTCGGTATTCTGCAATAACCTGCGAGTGAAAAGAATCTGAAAAAGAACATGTGTGTGTCACCGAATCACTGCGCCGTACACCCCGAAGTGACACAACACTGTAAATCATTCTACCTCAAAAAAGGAAACCAAGAGAAACTGTTTGTCGGCAGAGGGGCAGATGCGGAGGAGGGAGGGCTCTGTAGCCGGTGAGCCGAGAGGAGACCCCGGGGCCGGGCCGGCGCAGCCCCTCCCCGGCCCCCGCCACCCCCTCCCCGGCGCGGGCGGTACGTACAGGTGAGCACTGCCGGGCAGCGGTTCTTCGGCAGGTTCTCCTCCCTCTGGGCCACGAACGAGCTGTTGGGCTCGGCCTGGTAGGCACACAGCGCCTCCCACTCCTTCTCCAGGCGGTTCTTGTTCTTCAGATGGTCCTCCATGTAGGCCTGGAACAGAGAGCGAGCGTCGGCAGGGCCGCCTCGGGGGCGTGGGCCCGGGGGCGGCCCAGGCGGCGCCCACGCGTCACCTGCGCGCACGGGGCGGGGCGGGCCGGCACCGCGGCTGGGAGGGGGCTGAGCACGAAGCAGACGTGGGGGGCGCGTGTCCCACGTCCCAGCGCGGGGAGCCCGCGCCGAGCCGCGCTGGGGCTGCTGACCTGCTCCCACCTCTATTTGCACGGAAGTCGTTTTTCTTATAACTGGCCGGCTTCTCTGAATCCACCAGGGGGATGCAGTTTGCTCTGATGGGCGCAGTGTTAAAAAACAAAACCCCAAACACAAACCAAATATCTGACCCTCTTCTGCTCTGATCTTAATTTTTCCAGGCACCTGCCTGTGGGCACTGACACAGGAGAGGTGGACGGGGAAACTGGCCTCAGGAACATTCCCTCCACAGACTCTGGAGCCAGTCTTGTTCACTTGCCTTGCTGATCTGTTTAGCCCAGAGATGACCGCGGTTTTAAGGAAAAGAATTTCAAAGGACCGACCCAGGTGGTTTTATTGGGCCCAAAGGAAATCGTCCCATCTTCTAACATCTTGCTTGTGGGTTTCCTCAAATATGTCCAAACAGCAAAATGAAACACACACATGCACGTACATATACATGTGCATACACACGTGTGCACACATGCACACACGGACCCAGGTCTCCAGCGGTCAGGCACTCCAGTGTCCGGCCAAGGTTTACACCTCTTCCACGCCCACCCTGACACTCTGTCAGCCCCTTCCTCTGCTCAATCCAGCGACCACCACTGCCCTTGGCTGCCCCGGCTCTTTGGCACCCACCCCAGGGGGCAGATGGGCATGTGAAAAGGAAGGAAGCCCACCAGAATGGTCGTGCTGATCTCACATCTCCCAGTAAAACGCGGAGTACAGCTGATCTGAACAAACACCGACTCTGTCCATGTCGGGCCACCGGTGTGTGTATCAGCGCGTATGTGCTGAACCAGGGCGTGGAAGCCAGGTGCCTGAGGGCGCTGCTCCAGGGGAGGGGTCACGCTCCAGGTTGCCTGGCCCAGGCGAGGTGCCCCTGACCTGTGGCCCCGGGGGGGCCATTGAGAAGGCCCCGGGGGATTATCACATGTCCCTTGATCCCCTGCTACAGCCGCTTAGGGTACCAGCAGATGGCCTTACATGCCGATGACCAAGAATTGTGACTATGAGCCCCTTTTCAGGGACAGACCATGAACCTCAGTAGCTCACCCTCGTGAGGAAGAGAAACATCACAGCAGTTCTAAGCCCAACCCCCGACATGGCCCTTGGGTTTCAGGAAAAGAATTTCAAAGGACCAACCCAGGTGGTTTTATTGGGCCCAAAGTAAATAGTCTCATCTTCCAACATCTTGTTTGTGGGTGTTCAAATATGACCACACAGAAAAATGAAACATCTTTAAAGAAGGAACTTTAGGTCACAGTCCAGAAAATGTAAACCACAGACTGCTTTCTTTTGGGACAATCACCACGGAACATCACACACATATTTTTTGTACCAAAGTTACTCTAATAAGGATGACATTTTTGCACGATACAGTACTTAAATCTGTGGAAATACTGACCAGCTTATTATCTAGCCTAAAATATGGTGTGTACAGAGGTCCCAGGAAGGACGGGTAGTTCTGGGTAAGTGTATAGTCTCAGTTCTTCTGGGGTTAGTTTTCCTAAGACTGGTTAATGTATAGTCTTACACATGGACATAAAACGGTTCCTGGCAAAATGATTTGGGATCCTCACTTTTCTTTGGAAAATGCTCTGTTCACAAAATCATCAAGGAAGAATGAGCTTCTTTCTGAGAACTGTTGTTTTCTAGAAGTAAGCTACATGGAGAACTGTTGGATCTCTCCTATAACAGTAAGTCTCAGTCGTGTCTGACTCTTTGTGACCCCCATGGACTATATGTAGCCCACCAGGCTCCTCTGTCCGTGGGATTCTCCAGGCAACAATAGTGGAATGGGTTGCCATTTCCTTCTCTGGGGGATCTTCCTGACCCCGGGATCCAACCAGACTCTCCTGCATTGCAGGCAGATTCTTCACTGCTTGAGCAATCGGGGAAGCCCCGGTTGCTTTCAATAAAACATGATGGATTCTAAAATGATGAGCCTTGGAAGGTTTAATCCAATCTCAAACGTTGTCTGCAAAAGGGGTGTCGTACTCTAGAGCCTGCGAGCTGCAACTACTGCGCCGTGCGCCCTTGAGCCCGTGCTCTGCCAGAGGAGCCACCGTGGTGAGGGGCCCCGACTCCTGCAACTGGACAGAGCCTGAGCGCAGCCAAAAATAAAAATCAGCAAAAGAAAAGCAAACACCGGAGTAAAGTGTCCGTCCTCGCGGCGCGCACTGCCGCAGTCCTCTGTGTCTGTCCTGCTCCGGTCGTCTCAGTGTGAGCTGTTCTGTGCTTCTCCGTTAGCATCTTTACAAAGCGCCGTTCACCGTAATAAATGCATATAATTCCCATCCACATCTGAGGAGCCTTTCCTCCTTACACCTGTGGATTAGCTGCTTTTCTTCGGAGACATGGGAGTGGGTTTCACATTGTCTGTGGGGAAGCTAGGCTTTGGTCGTAAAAGAATAAGTTTTATACAAAAACAAAACCTGCCACCATGACTTAATACCACGAGGCCCCTTCTTTTCAAGGATGTGAGGACAGGTGGAGGGGTCCTCCCCAGACGCAGTTGCCTCCTGGAATAACTAGGTAAGTGAACATGAAATTTAAAGAGTCTGCATGCTCCTCCCCCAGACCGTAGGTGTTCTAAAAGCTGACGCTTAAAATACGTTCATTTCATGTATGTGTCTGCATGTGTGTGCATGCATGTGTGTGTGTGGGGGGGTAGTGGGAATGGCAGGAGGGCTTAGTTTAAAAAAAAGGTACCTATTTATTCCATAAACAGCACAAGTAGAAAAGGACAGAAAATGAAGGGAAGCAGAGTGAAAACAGAAGCCGCTGATAACTCCCCCACCCGGAGCGAAGCCGTAAGGCTGTGGTAAACACCACCGTTCTTGGCACATGCATGAGCTGCTTTTTGTTGTTGCTATTGTTTTTCTGTCCTGACAGCTGTTGCCCAGGCCTTGGATGACATCAATACTACAGGGTTTTCTCACTTAAGCCGAAAAGATGCTGAGACGAGGGTCTTCCAGATGCACCATCCTGCTGCCTCCTCTCTGCTTCCTCCCTCAGGCCCCCTCCGGTTCCTTGACGGGCCAGGACTGTGGTCACAATACCACCTGCTCCAAACGCCGCCACTGGTACCCCGACAGCGTGTGCTTTGTCCAGACTTCATGTCACCAACCTGCCACGCTGGCCCAGTAAGAACACTTCCCCGTTTGAACTCTTCCCCCGTCACCATCATTCTCAACACTTCACGCTGGTTCTTCTGCCATGAATCCACCCAGACGCCCAGGTCAGTGCAGATGCCACCTCCTCCTTCAGGCCCGTCCCTGCCCTGAAATTCCTTTCCCACAACCCACTCCCCACATCAGATACTCACTATTGTAAAACCTGCGTCTCTGTGACATGAATCCCTTTCTGCTTTGTGGGCGCCAGGCCCTCCATCCTCTCGTGAGGTCACCTGTTCCAGGCTGGAGATAATGTTGCATGCACTTAGCACAGAGTCGATATTTGTTGAATGACGGACATAATCTGGAAACCTGTATGTTGTTTTCCAGTTGCTAAGTCACGTCCAACTTTTTGCGACCCCATGGACTGCAGCACGTCAGGCTTCCCTGTGCATCACCATCTCCCAGAGTTTGCTCACTCATGTCCATTGAGTCAGTGATACTATCTAACTGTCTCATCTTCTGCCTCCCTCTTCTCCTCCCACCTTCAACCTTTCCCCAAATCAGAGTCTTTTCCAACGAGTCAGCTCTTTGCATCAGGTGGCCAAAGTATTGGAGCTTTAGGTTTAGCATAAGTCCTTCCAATGAATATGCAGGGTTGCTTTCCTTTAGGATTGATTGGTTTGATCTCTCTGCACCAATCCACGAGCTGGTGCAAGGGACCCTCAAGAGTCTTCTCCAGCACCACAAATTGAAGTAATCTGTATTACCTCAATTGTCTATTGTCTATGGATAACTGGCATTCCAAAATTTTTGCCATCAAATCTAAAACTTGGAAGAACTGCCCCCAAAAGTACCATAAGAACTTTGGAATGTTTCATTGAGTATTTCCTGCTGCCTTCTTCCTTTCTGAGTTACCCAAGGAATATCCATACAATTCATGTCGAATGTTCCTGTGACAATCTCAAGGTCTCACAGGTTTGGAGGTGCGGCCAGAGTTCAAAAAGCTCTTCTCCCAGTCTCGCCCACTGTTTGATCTTAACGCCCTTCAGCGTCCAGGTCTGTGTTGTCTCTGTGGGTCACTTCTGTGGACCCTGTGCCCTGGGTGAGCAGCCGTGTTCGGGATACGCTGTACGCTGTCCCAGTGTAAGGAGCCTGTCTTCCCCACGGGTTGTGAGCTCCCGGGGTGTAGGGACCTGTCCTACACCAGCACCGTCACCCACACAGGGGAAGCGCTGGGTACACAGGACGGAGCGTGAGTCACCATCACTGGAGGGGGGCTGGCCAAGTGAGGGAGACCCCGCACCACCTGGAAGACCCCAGTCAAGCGCAGTCAGGGCTCAACTTGAAGAGCTTAGATAGTTGAGTTAAGACAGCTACCGTAGTTCAGAAGGGACCTTTGGAAGCAAGTCTTTAATCCTGAAGAGTTGCTCAGTACGCTCCCCTGGACATGGGTTCTGGTGGGCTCTGGGCTTATGGGCATTGTGTTTCCGTAAGCCTGGGGTCCATCAGAGGAACTTCACTTGGGCTGATTTTAGGTAAGTCCTGAGTGTGAATGTTTTGAAAATCTTCTTGAATTGCGGTACTTTCCAAGAGCCTAGGTTTGATGTGCTTGCATAGAAGATAATCCCCAGACCAAACCATTCATGGAAAAAAGTTTTGAGCTTTCAGAATATGGGTTTTCTACATTTGCAGTCAACTTGGCTGACACTGACCTTGAGCCTTGACCACATGACGTTACCATGAGGATGGCATCAGCTTTCACAGGACCTAGTTCATGAGATACTGACTCAGTCTAAGGTGTTCCTCTTTAATCTTTCTCGTATTTCTGACTTTTAACCTTCCAGTTCCTGAGCTCGCATGCCCTTTTCTGGCCCACATGATTAGACTGTTTGGGTAGGAAAATGACCAACAGTTTCTGGGCCACAAGGACCACATGCCACAAGATGACTTTTCAGGAAATGCTCTCCATATGTTGGACAAACCAACTGGCTTCCACATTTAATAGAATCAATCTACACAGAATCCTGAATCTTTGGGACAAAAGTGTTACTGCATTATAACATGGAGACGTATGTCCACAATTTGTTAATATTGCCCCAGTATTTTTTGCATGGTTTTTTGATCAAATTGTCAACACCTTCGGGTCAAGAAAGTGATTCCTTAGCAATATCGAGTGTTTGGGATGCTCTGGAGTATAAAAGAGTTTTGTTAATAATCACAGGCACATATTAAAATAATAATCACAGGCACATTTTTGTATCTTTGGGAAGTTAATTTTACATCATTCTCAGAGCCTTTGTGAATGCCTAAGGGAGTTTTCCAATAGGAAGGCAACTTTAATAAAATGGAGAAGGCACTGAGCTTGATTTCAAAAAACTTTTTAATGATGTAATAAACAAAAAGGTTTGGTCCCTACACAGAGACTTTTTGGGCAAACCATCTAATTTTACTTACCCTTAATATACTACACAAAAATGGAAATTCTATACATATTTCTAAGGTAGTTCTGGGGCTTGACCGAGTTAATATATGAATTATACTCTGTGACTATAAACTATATACAGATGGAAAAGACGGTGTCTCTCATTAGAGAATCTCTTAATGTCTCTTCCATATTCTGTGATTACAGTGTTCTGGGGACAGTACCATTATCTAATGAAATACAATATGTTAAGTCTCCACAGACAGCAGCTGCCAACTGCGGCCTGAGCAAGGAGTGGGGATCACAGTCGAGTTGTTACTATGAACCTGCCTTGTCTGTGGTCAACCCTCCCTGACAGCATTAAAGAGATGAGAGGCAGCATCACTGAGTCCATTGTTCATGGTTTCAATGCTGCTTCCCATTCACCAGGGACGGTGGTCCTTCTAACAAACCCACCGCCTCCTCACAGCATGGATCAGGGTGGATCCTAGAGCTCCTCCCCACTACGTGCTTCTTATCACTGGTTTCAGACAGAGGTGTTGTGAGCCAGTCTCGAGGTGCCGCTGGAAATGCCAGATTAGAGGCATGAAGCTGAGCTGCCGATTTCTAGGTGGAAAGAGCTGGTGATGCTGTGTGGGGCTGTGACCTGGCACCTCAGATCATGTCAGGATCTGAACTGTTTCACCAGCACTGTTTTACCAGCATCAACATCAAGGATCAGTGTCCAGGGTCACAAGGAAAGAATCCCAGTTACTAAAATCATCTACTTCACCACATGCAACAAGCCAGGACTTTCCTCATGAAACAGAATATCCATTGGAAGGACTGATGCTGAAACTGAAGCTGCAATATTTTGGCCACCTGATGCAAAGAGCCAACTCACTGGAAAAGACCCTGACGCTGGGAAAGATTGAAGGCAGGAGGAGAAGGGGATGACAGAGGATGAGATGGTTGGATGGCATCACCGACTCAATGGACATGAGTTTGAGCAAGCTCTGGGAGAGTGAAGGACAGGGAAGCCTGGTGTGCTTCTGTCCATGGGTCACAAAGAGTTGGGCATGGCTTAGCAACCGAACAACTACAGAACAAGCCAGCATCTGTGGTCTCAAGGGCTTTGGGCTGTGACTGCTCCCAGGAGAGCTGAGGGCACCCGGATCTCCGGCCCCCAGGTCATCCTCTGTGCTACAGGAGTGTTGCTGCCCGCCTGTGAATGCTGGGAGGATGGGTCTGGAGACCTGTGCGAATTGGTCTGAATCCAGCCCACAGAGCTGGGATCCTGGCAGATCCCGGCTGCCAAAGTGCTCAACCAAACTCACGTGGAGTGGTCACAAGAGCCTGGGTGAACAGTGCAGTTTTAGTTCTGCTAAAAGTCACAGAAATGATGTTATTTTGGCATTTCTTACCGCTAGCAATGGGGCTTCCCAGGTGGTCCAGTGGTAAAGAACCCATTTGCCAATGCAGAGGTTGCAGGAGACATGGCTTTGATCCTGGGGTTGAGAAGATCCCCTGGAGAAGGGCATGGCTACCCACTCCAGTATTCTTGCCTGGAGAATCCCACGGACAGGGGAACCTGGCAGGCGACAGTCCATGGGGTCGCAAGGAGTCAGACAGGACTGAGCAACTGAGCATGCATGCTTGCACCACTAGCAACAAGAGGGTAACATCCTAAGAGGGGCAAGAGGACTTAATAAAGGGAATAATGAAAATAAGCCTTTAACACAAAATTTGGAAGCTTTTAACACAAAAACTAGAACTCATAAGGAGGGCAGACCATTGCTAAAACCTAGCAAACGCTAAGATCCGGTTGGCTTTATGTCACAATGACCAGTACAGACGGAAACCACTCATGTCAGCACAGAACCACGTCTGCACAGATCTCTGGAGACTTCCGTGGCTCTGTGGGTCTTCAGACACGAAACCAGTACAGACTGTCCCAGTGAATGTCCATTTCACAGTGACATTGCCAGAAACAAGCTTCTGTCACTGAGGAGAGGGTGTCATAAAGGAGGCTGGCTTTTGGAAGATCCAGTTATTACTAGGAAAGCTTTGTCTCTATTCTCTACTCTATATGGGCACTTAAGCTGTTCTGCATGCATGCATGCTCAGTCATGCCCGACTTTCTGTGACCCCCTGGACTGTAGCCCACCAGGCTCCTCTGTCCTTGGGATTCTCCAGGCAAGAATACTGGAGTGGGTTGCCATCTCCTTCTTCAGGGGATCTTCCCGATCCAGGGATTGAACCCACATCTCCTGCGTTGGCAGGCAGACTCTTTACCACGGGGCCACCTGGGAAGCTGGTATGGGTGCCCATGACAGCAATCAGACCATTTGTTAATAAGAATACATCCTTTACGTTTTCTTTCCTTGTGAGAGGACCCGAAGGTTGGTGCTTTAAAATCAGATGGAATCAGATGGAATCAGATGCAGGCTTTTAACAGCAAGAAGGGAGGTGCTTCTGCTGCCGTTTGGGGAGATGATGACCTTTCTCCCTTAAAAATAAACATGGTTACCTGTCTTTATTAATGCATTAAAGGAAGATGTGTATGCTAAATGTTTGAATTTCAAAAGTAAGACATTTAAGTTATGAGCAAAAAAACATGGAAAGATGAAAGGAGAAACGAGGTGGGGTCAATTGTCTGGGCTCAGCCCATATGGACACAGATGCGGGCACAGTAAACTGCTGGATTAGGAGGGTATTTTGTCTGTCATAGATTGATGCATCTGGTATATTTTAAATGGTATTTGTTAATATTATGCATCAGGCAGGCTAAGATATTTGGAATTAGAAATTCAAAGTAGTCTGTTCAAACTCAAGGAAGGGCAGATATGGTTAGGTGATCAGAGGGCAGTTTTGTTGTTTCTTAGCTTAGGAAAGATTTGCTTGAAATGGGAATCACAAACCATACAATCAAGCGTATTCAAATTGCCATCTGACTCCAGTGACAATAACCACACTGGAACCTCTGGACACGGCCAGCACCCTCCTCCCAGCAAGTTCTCACACCTGCCCCACCCGCCCAGTCTCACCTGCCGAGGGACGAAGGGTCTCACCCGATAGTTAAACATGTGCTGTTTTACCTCCTTCAAACCGGAAACTTAAAGTGCAGAGTAGCTACACACGTATCACATTAGAGAAAAGGAACACGCGGGGGCCCAGACCAGGCGGCTCAGCGCATGGCCCTGTGTTGGCAGCGGGTGCTCGCTTGGGAAAAGTCAGCATGCCTTGGAATCCAGCCCCTGGGCTGCGTGTGCAAGGCCTGAGGGAGCCCAGTCGGGAGAGAGGAATTAGGAAGAAGGAACAAAAGCCCGTTCACGCGGCCTTTCCTCTCTCTATTACACTTTCAGCATCGCCGCCAAGGAAACCCGTTTTTGGGGAGGGGACTTTCGCATATGAACTCGCAGAGGGCAGCTGGCCTCCCTTACCCTGGCGAGTTGGGAAGAGGACGAGAGCCTGACACGGGCCAGCAAAAGCATCGGGCATGCTCAGCAGAGGTGGCCTCACCAACACGTGTGAATCAAGGCCGTCTCCCCCAGTCCTCCCCTGGAAGCTCTGTTTCTCAGGCCGAGCTGTTCTGAAGATGGAATGGAATCTCGGCAGGCCCAGTGACCCCCGAAAGCTGTTCTCAGGCTGTCTCAGCGAGAGGATCGAGCCCCCCTTTCTGGTGTGGTGACCGACCTGACTGTGCGGTGGCAGAGACGCTAAGCTGTTAAAACAGCGCTGAGAAGCTCACATGCTTCCAAATGCAAACCCTTTAAGAGGGAGTCCCCACTGACGCTCACACAGGCGGAGACAGTGAGTAAGTGGCAGTGCCGGACAGAGAGGCAGCAAGGGAGAAACGGAAGACGCTGCGCTGGGCTGCGGGCCGGGAGCCCTGGACTCTCTGTTTGGTCTAAAGTTCTTTTTGTACTTGAAAAAACAAACTACATGGAAGAACAAGAAAACAAAGAAACAAAAGCTTTAAAGAAAACCACGTGCTTTTTCCAAGTGCTGCTGGGAAAGCCTCCCCGGGATGAGTTCTTTGCCCCTACGTGGCCCCGAGAAGGGCTGTGCTTTTGAAGAGAAGGAAGAGGCAACCGCTCGCAAAGCAGGGGGTTGAGAGCACACGAAAACTAGTTAAATCTCGATTTTGTAGAGCTTAACTGATTGGAAGCTTTAATTAATATATTTTTATTATAATTCTGAGTTTTGGTATTCTAACTCTAGAAGAGTCCTTAATTGCGGGGAGGCTTACTGATAACATAGGATTCCCTCATAGCTCAGCTGGTAAAGAATCCGCCTGCAATGTGGGAGACCTGGGTTCAATCCCTGGGTTGGGAAGATCCCCTGGAGAAGAGATGGGCTACCCACTCCAGTATTCTGACCTGGAGAATTCCATGGACTGTATAGTTTATGGGGTGGCAAAGAGTTGGACACGACGGAGAGACCTTCACTGTTACTTACTGATAACAGGAATTTCCTGAAGTCTGCAGGGTCAGGCTGAGGAAGCCTCCAGCCTCACAGCCGGGTCGTCCCCACGGAGGGCTGAGCGGGCGGGAGATGCCCTCAGAGACCCTCCCACGCTAACTGATGTGCCCATCAAACCTGCTGTGACCTGCGCTCACCTCGCTTTATAGATTTACGGAAAAGGAAAATCACAATTTTATGAAGACTTAAACCGAAACCCTGGTGGAAAATGTTAATAAGGGACACACTCTGTTCCAGAAATGTTCTAATCAGTAAACTTTAAAAAATAAATATTTTGTCCTCACCACTTCCTCTTAATAAACAGCAGAAAGTCTTGCTCTTTTACACAACCTAGTTTGTTACATGCTGGGCACTTTAGTGACATGTAATTTTGGGTGTGTGCGTAGGAGAGAGTGACAAAGGTCTTCTGCAGTGAGGCTTAGCGAGAACCATGTGGTAATAGTAACAACAACAATAACTTCACCTGCATTCAGGGCTGACATGTTCAAGAAGCTCAAAGAATTTTAAGTGAACAATTGTTTGAACCTTATTATCTTATTTAACATCTTAACAATTAAGGTTATATGAACATAGGCAAAATACAAAGGTGAATACTTATAAGCAGTGGAAAATAATTAAGAGAATTATACCATATTTCCATAAATGTACAGCTATTTATATCTAAACTGGAGGCAAAAAAGCTTTGCCTGGCATTATGAGTGAAACGTGGATTCTGCCTCTAATTGTGGAAGAGGAAGCTAAGAATTGCAGCATTATTTCAGATTCTTGCTCATGTGTTGGTGGGTTTAGCCATTTGTTTGTTCATTCAACTAGCTTTATTAAAAGCATTGTAGGAGCCAGGGTGTCGTATTCCGGGGACCCAGCAGGTCAAAGACTCTGTCCTCAGGATGCTGGGGTTTTAGCTGGAGAAAGACCACACACAGTAGGTCAGCACTGTTTAGAAGATAGCTTCAGACAACAGCAGAGGGTGAGGGGACTAAAACGGGTGACTGGGCGGTGAGGAGCCCAGGAGGGGAGGCCCCTCCTGAGAGATGGCGAGGCTGCAGAGGATGGCGGGGCGTCACTGGAGGGAGGACGTCCCAGGTGGGAATGGGCCCCGCAGTTTCAGAACCAGGGAGGAGGCTGGGGCAGGGCCCAGGAGGGGGGCATCAGGGGCCAGGGCCGGGGGCTTGAAAGCTGCAGGTGGGGAGCGGGAGACGAGGCTTATTTGAGAGTGACGAGGGCCAGCCGGGAGCCTTACGCAGAGAGGCACAAAATGACAAAGATGCCCTGCTCTGTGCCCACCCTGGGCAGGGCCGAGGACACCAGCCAGGCGTCCCGAGAGGAGTCAGGGACTGGACTAGGAGCGGCAGTGCAGGCAGAGCTGCCAGGATTTGCTGACAGAACTAAGTAAGGCTTTTGGTCGAGTTAATACAGATTCTGCTCATTTCATTCTCCTGCCTGCTCTTCCTCACCCTCCTAAATGACTGCAAATCCTGACCCCTCACACGACCGGTGAGGACAGGTCTGGTCTCACAATCAAAGCTGTGGCCTAGATCCACTTGAAGTCAAAAACCTGGGTAGAAATCTGAACAACAACAATCTCAACAACCCTGACACTTCTGACAACCTTCATGCTTTGTTACCCAGACAGAATCTTCAGATATTTGATGACACTAATTTTTATCTTAGCTTTGTTCTACAACATCTCATTGAAGATCAGTTCCCCCAACAGAAAATAAACAGTCAATACTTAACCCAAACTTAATATGCAAAGTCAATCTAATAACTAAACCAACTTGATACACTTGGATGTGCCATGCTAAGCTGCTTCAGTTGGGTCCAGCTCTGTGGGACCCTGGGAACTGTAGCCTGCCAGGCTCCTCTGTCCATGGGATACCTTCATATACTTCCACAAATAAGGCAACTCCTGAAATACAGACAAGGGTGTGCGAGCGCGCGTGCATCTCCAAACACAAGAACAGCCCTGAGGAAGCACGTGGTAGCCGGTCATGGTCCCAGGGAGCAAATTCTCCTGGTGGCACAGAAATACTGATCAGCTCTTCAGGTCACCTGGGTCCAGCAGTTCAATCCCCAAGCTGATCGTGATTGGTTCCCAGATAACACGAAAACATCCTGAGAGATTCGCACCCTGGAGTAGCCAACAGGCCCAGCGCGCTCGAATACACTTGAGTGACACCAAGGTGATCCCAGGCTTTGAGAGAGCGAGCGCTTCTAAGAAAGGACCAGAGCACACACCAGCACCAGGTGTCCTTGCCGGCTCGCCATTTCCGGGCCCCATGTGGGAAGGGGGCCAGGACTCCCAGGGAGCCACTCAGAGCCCGGGCCCAGCTGCCTCCTCCAGCCCGTGGGGCTCCAGGACCATCCCCGAGCGCCCAGAACACTCGTGGGGTCTGCCAACGGCCCCCGCCCAGACCGACCTTCCCACGCTTCAGGAAATCCCAGCATGGCCTTCCTCCTGTTTGCAGGACACCGGGCTCTAACCAGGTGATGCCATAAACTGGCTATCGATTCAGTGGGAGGGACCAGCGCAGAGAAATGAAAGACGCGTTTTCAGGCCGGTCGCTTTACTCCTCACCGCCCCAGCGCCTGGCGTGGAGCCCAGCACGGCCTAGGTGGTCAGTAAACACTTGATGAACGAGGGGGGTGCACCCACCGCCGAGCCCCACCTGGAGAAGGGGCCCCAGCTCCACGGCCTCCGACGCAGCCTCGGCCCCAAGGCCAGAGCCGCACGGTGGACACAGGGGTCCCCCTGAGAGACAGGCCGGCAATGAAAGCCTTTTGGAAGAATGGGTCTCAGTGCTTCATTTTTCAGTTTTCTCCACAATATTTACTGTCTTAAATGAGCACTCAGCAGAGGGAAGGACAGACTTCTATGCTATGAAACAAATTTTAATTTCTTGCAGAATATTCTCATATAGTTTATTTTTTTACATCTTGCTTTTTTTCTCTGCCTAGCTTACCAACGCTCTCACCTTCGTTGGGATATTTGGGAATATTGCATAATCTATTCCTGGGATGCATGAGCAGCTCTGGAGCTTATAAAATATTCATTCACTTTCAAAAGTATTTGCACCCTGCTGTCAAACGTGGACAGATTCATACAGGGTATCGGAAAATGGCTATTTTAATGGCAAATGCTTTCCTCAAACCTCTCTTTCCACTAAAACATTTTCTTCAAAATTATTTTCATAAGATGAACAATTTCAACATTAGTGGCTAATCCCCTTTCATTTAAAACTCTGCTGATAAAATTCTTTGCTTGTCATTCAAATAGTAAGTAATAATTATAGACTGGAGGCTCCCATCTCTGGATTCATTAATGGTAAATTGCATGGAAGTCTGAAGCATAAGGCAGCTTTGATACATCTCAAAATGCAATTTCCATAGCTTCCCTTGGCTATGTACAATTAATTATACAGTTAATAAGGGAAATATGTTAATGAAAGAAACATTATTCATCCGGACCACCTGCCTTCACCAAATATCTTTTGTGAGCTTCTCTTCTTTTTGTACTTTTGGTCTACAGACAGTGAAAAAAAAAAAAGACCTCACAATTGACAATGTGGTGATTTTAAACATCAGTCTCCCAGGCTGCAGCTACTTCCATTAACACAAGTCTAAAGAAAAATTAATTCAACTTTATTATATTTCTACTAATTTCTGCCTTTTAAAAGCTTAAGATGTCTACCCATGGCATTTTAAATGCCTGAAACAGCTGTTTATCAAACAAAAAATTACTATTTAGCTGTCTTATTTCTACCAACGATACACTCATCTTCACAGATAAATGGAAAGCCCTGGAAAACGGAGCAGAAACTGCAAGAAAGATGAAGACAGAAACCCCAACCATTCTGAACAGATTAAATTCTCCTAAGTCGTTCTTATCCATTGCAAACCCCTGTGTTTAACAATAATTAAACCCTCTCATTCTTTGGATATTCAGAGTTTGTCTGTAGATGGTTTAGTGCAGAAGTCAATGTTAACCTTTACAAAGACAGGTAATGTTTCTGAGGCTTTGATGTGGAAGAGAAATCAGAATGGTTTAACTAGAAAAGTAAGCTGTCTAGCTGTAGCTACCACTCTATTTACTTTTTATAAATTACTTGGACAATAGGAAAGAATGCATTTGCAAATATTAGTCTTAAACAAATTTTTATTGATATAGATTAATAAAGTCTTTATTAAATGAGATAATAAGCATTTGATTTCAGCCTCAGTTATGTCTTTTTGATATATGAAAAACACTTTCAACCATGAGTCATTCAGAAATTCCATTAATGTTCAAAATGCAGTTGGAAACCAACCTTGGATTCCAGAGCTGATAGGCAATAAGAGGAAAAAAAAGAATCATGACAATGCAGTTTTAAGATAACCAACCTTCAAAGATCTTCTAACGAAGAAACTAATTCTGGGAGACAACACGCTCCCAAAGAACACCCCTGCCATCTCCAGCATGGGGTGGGGGGGCCTGACGGGCGACGTCAGACAAGAAGGTGAGCGATGAAGAAATCACTGCGTTTTCACTGTCATTCGGCGACTCAGGCAGTGCTATCTTAAGATCGTCTTGAAAAGCAGTTGCGAATAATGTTTCTATGTGTGTACCAGCAAGTCCATATGTTTAAAGGGCCATCCAGCCACACCTCCCCAACCAGATGGTCACCTACAAAATCAAGTGGCCAATCTCAAATCACAATGGTAAGAGAAGATTCTGAGACCCAGCACCTTCACCATCACCTAGCTGACACGAAAAAGCTGAGAGGAGGCAATTTTCACTCGAAAGATGACGGCAATCGCTTAACAGGGAAACCTCTCAGGAAGAGGAAGGGGGGGGATGGTTGCCTAGCAACACACAGACAGCATCCCGTGCATCACCAAGCAGCAGGGCTTTTCTTAGAGCAGTCTTTTCTGTTCTGTACCAGTGATGTACTCATTACAATTTTTCTGATGAAGTTTTTAGGAAGAATAAAGAATTCCAGCGGGTGCAGTAAAGGTTAGCTAGGAGAGCAACATACACATGAATTTCCTCTCCCATATCCAGATGGGAAAGGCTGGACTCTACAGAATATTATTAGGGGATATTTGCAGACGATCTAAAAGTGCTATTTGGAAGTACAGTCTCTGGTTTTTAATTTTCTGAAACCAACAGGCCACACGCTCGTTGGCAATAATATGAGAACAGGGGAACAGAAGTGACACCAACACAGGAAAAGCTAATATAAGACACAAATATTTATCCTCATCTTTTCACCAACCAAACTTGCTGAGAGGGAATGAAGCCTAGACATCTGTCTCCTGTCTTCCCCAAGACCTTCCAACCAGCAGCGAAATTGCTAAAATACAGCAAAGAAAAAAGCAAAAAATGAAGATTTAATTGTCAGCCACAATAACCAAGAGTTGGTTGACAAGTGTTCATTGTTCAGTTGCTTTCAAATGGGGAGTTCAAGGTGGAAGAGAGAAGAGAGTTGATCTATCAAAAATCGTTTTCACTTTTTAAGGTGAAAAGTTGGAGATAGGACTACCCCATGCATTTTTCATCTCTCCCCAGCTCAGCAGCCATCATACCATGGGCTGCCTGAATGACACGCCCACGCACTCTCGAGGTTTGGTGGGTGAAGCGGAGGACTATCAGGTGTCAGTCTTCCTGCTCCTCCTGCACAACGCGACTGGGAACCAGCCCAGGCCCCGCCCAACAGCTGCCTCGACTGTCATGGCAACACACGCATCACTGGCATTTCCCCGTGGCCACCAGACGTGAGCATCCAGGGTCCACTCACCTGCCCAGCTGCCTGCTGACCAAGGCATCTGTCCACGCACGTTGACAGCCAGCCTACGCTGCACACACAGCTATGCAGGCACTTCCTGAAATGAGGTGACCCCTTTCAGTTCAGTCCCTCAGTCGTGTCCAACTCTCTGCGACCCCACGGACTGCAGCACGCCAGGCCTCCCTGTCCATCACCAACTCCCAGAGCTTGCTCAAACTCATGTCCATCGAGTCAGTGATGCCATCCAACCATCTCATCCTCTGTAGTCCCCTTCTCCTCCTGCCCTCAATCTTTCCCAGCATCAAGGTCTTTTCCAATGGGTCAGTTCTTTGAATCAGGTGGCCAAAGTGCTGGAGTTTCAGCTTCAGCATCAGTCCTTCCAATGAATATTCAGGCCTGATTTCCTTTAGGATGGACTGGTTGGATCTCCCTGTAGTCCAAGGACTCTCAAGAGTCTTCTCCAACACCACAGTTCAAAAGCATCAATTCTTCAGTGCTCAGCTTTCTTTGTAGTCCAACTCTTACATCCATACCTGACTACTGCAAAAACCATAGCTTTGACTAGACAGATCTTTGTCAGCAAAGTAATGTCTCTGCTTTTTAAAATGCTGTCTAGGTTGGTCATAGCTTTTCTTTCAAGGAGCGTCTTTTAACTTCATGGCTGCAGTCACCATCTGCAGTGATTTTGGAGCCCAAGAAAAGAAAGTCTGTCACTGTTTCCATTGTTTCCCCATCTATTTGCCATGAAGTGATGGGACCGAATGCCATGATCTTAGTTTTTTGAATGTTGAGTTTTAAGTCAGCTTTTTCACTCTCCTCTTTCCCTTTTATCAAGAGGCTCTTCATTGTCTCTTCACTTTCTGCCATAAGGGTGGTGTCCTCTGTGTATCTGAGGTTATTGATATTTCTCCCAGAAATCTTGATTCCATCTTGTGCTTCATCCAGCCTGGCATTTCGCGTGATGTATTTGTACACTGTATATAAGTTAAATAAGCAGGGTGAAAATATATGGCCTTGATGTACTCCTTTCCCAATTTGAAACCAGTCTGTTGTTCCATGTCTGGTTCTAACTGTTGCTTCTTGACCTGCATACGGATTTCTCAGGAGGCAGGTAAGGTGGTTTGGTATTCCCATCTCTTGAAGAATTTTCCACAGTTTATCATGATCTACACAGTCAAAGGCTTTGGCATAATCAATAAAGCAGAAGGAGATGTTTTTCTGGAATTCTCTTGCTTTTTCTATGATCCAACAGATGTTGGCAATTTGATCTCTGGTTCCTCTGCCTTTTCTAAGTCCAGCTTGAATATCTGGAAGTTCACAGTTCACATACTGTTGAAGCCTGGCTTGGAGAATTTTGAGCATTACTTTGCTAGCATGTGAGATGAGTGCATTGTGCTGTAGTTTGAACATTCTTTGGCATTGCCCCTCTTTGGGAGTGGGGACCCCTTTGCCTGTGTACAAAAAGGAAGTGTGGGAACTGGCCTGAATGAGGTGTCTGGTCAGTCTCTAGAATATGGGAGCACCTTGAGGAGTCTCATTATGTAGAATGTAAAGCTGGGCCTTAGACGTGACTCTGAAGGTGACATGAAATCAGCTGGAAGCGGCCATCTACACTGTGTTTAACTTGCAGTGAGTCTCATGTTCCTGAAGACGATAACAAATAACCTGAAAGGCCTCCTCTGTGACAACCTGGAGCTGCTGGGAGGACGGCACAGTCTGCCTTTCACAACATAAAGGGAAGTCCCGGGCGCTGGGCTTCCACTGTCCACATGAGACCTTTGGGCACCCAGACATGTGGGAGGCAGGGTGCTGGGTGTGACACCTCCTCCCCAAACCAGGACGCTCAGAGGCCACACTGTCAGTGAAAGCACTTGCTCAGGCCACAAGGAGCTTACCTGTCTCCCTACAGACTCAAAACGGGAAAACATTTGGACCTGGGGCCTCATCTAGGATTGAGGGTCAAATTCACAACACGTGCTTCACCTGGGAATCTCTGGGTGGGGAGCTGATGTAAAGATGGTCCTAGTTTCATGAAAGCCAGGAGTGGCTGGAATATCAATCTCAAAACCTGTCCTTTGAGGTCAACACTGTCAGCGTGGGTTACACAAAATTCTGAGAGATAAAGCCCCACTGATGAGGAGCTTATAATCTGAAATTCCAGAATCCAACATATGGCAAACATATCCAAGAGTGAGTTTAGTTCATAGGAACCTAGATATTAGAAGTATTAATATTACATGGAACCAGTCAAATGCTACATTTAAAATAACTGTCAAAGGAGGTTCAACAATACAGGACAAGTACAACACAGCAGGCAGACTTGGAAAAGAGTAACAGAACAACCGCAAGTGAAAAATACACCCCTGGAGACCAGAGACACAAAGGATGTGTTACATGGTGAACCAGACCCTGCTGAAGGCACATCCAAGGCACACTGGATGGGAGGGTAGGGGAGATTCCCTGGAATGAAAGGCCGAGGGACAAAGAGAGAAAACACGGACGGGGGCGTGAGAACACCCTACAGTCAGATGTAAACTGTAAATGGCTTTTCATCTTCTAAAACCGGTTGAAGATAGGAATTCTGATTTCAGGAATCGTAGTAAGTCTGGAGCAGAAGAAAAATATATAATAAAGTAGGTCCACATGAAGACAGGGCACAAGGAAGTTCCTGACACAGAGCTGTAGACTTCAGGAAGAAAGTGAGATACGTCACGAAAGTACAGCTTCTGCACCCGCAACAGACAGCCTGGCAACAGCATCAAAGGCAAGAATATAGTGCTGCTAAAGTAACGGGGGAAAACTAACTAGAATTTGATCCTTGTCTCATCTATCATGCAAGTGTGAGGATTCACTGAAGACATTTTCAGACAAAAATGGGAAGGCTTTCCTACTAGAGGACTGAAAGAAGAATATGTTTTAGGACAAGAGGAGATTTTACCCAAAACAAAGAACTGAGAAAGAGTGATGTTGATGGGGGAAAAAATGAGTCAATCTGAATAAGGGCTGACTATGAAAATCAGTAACTAAAAAATGGTTATTTTAAGGGTATAAACATACAGTGAAACTGAAATACTGGATAATGACAATACATGTCTCAGAGGGAGATATCAGGGTCAGAGTCAGCGTCCCCGAGGTTATCTGGGAGGGGGCAGAGATGTGCTTGGTAAAATCACCTGGACAATAATTAAATTACAACTGCTGAGCCTGTGGGCGGTGGGGAGAGGGACTCACGGAAGCCAGGCCTCGCAGAGGGAGCGAGGGGACGACACTCCGGCACACAGGTCGCGGGCAGCCCGCCCCACACCTCTGTGCACGGAGGCCTGGGCAGCCCCGCACAGGCTGAGCGACGCGGGCACCCTCATGGGGCTTCGTGAGCCGCCCTGTTCCGCGGGTGCGGAGACCAAGCCGATATTTTTGAGCGGCCCCACGGGTCACCCTGGGAGGCAGCCTCTGGATTTGGGACCACCTTTCATCAGCGCGTCTGCCCTCTGACTCCGGAAGAGAAACCGTCAGAGGGCAGAGGTCGCGACCCCTCGGTCCCGCTTGTTGGTCACGCCCTCACCTCCGGCAGACGCGCTGAACAAGCAACGGGAGAGCTGGACTCTCCCTGCTCAGGGAGCCGCAGGGGCCACGTGCGGACGGAGCGCAGCCCCTCACTCTGGCCAGGGTCACGGCCGTTCACGGCTGTGTGCACGTCCCGCCTCTCCCGAGCACGCTCACCCTGGGAGCAGGAGCGGGGTTCCCGGAGGAGCTGCGACCTTTCCTGCCGTCTCCTGCCCACCTGGACAGTGGCCCCTCCCTGCCCAGGCCTCCCAGGACAGAGGGTCTCCCAGCAAAGGACCGTGCCCAGCACTTGGCTGCATCCAACCTGCCCAGCCGCACCCTTCTCACCGCAAGCGGACTGGAACCTCCTCGGGGCAACACTGACCGACTGCTTCACTCAGGCACTCGGGAGCGCGTGCTCTGCCCTGGAGCTGATCCACATACAGGGATGGAGGATGAGCAAACGTGGTTCACCGATGGACTACTGGCAGGGTGCAATTCCAGAAAGTACACGTTACACAGAGAAGCGGCGACAAGCCTGGACAGCACGTTCAGAAGCAGAGACATTACTTCCCCACAGAAGTCTGCACAGCCAAAGCTTCGGCTTGTCCAGCAGTCACGTATGGATGTGAGCGCTGGACTGTGAAGAAAGCTGAGTGCCGAAGACTTGATGCTTTTGAACTGTGGTGTTGGGGAAGACTCTTGAGAGTCCCTTGGACTGCAAGGGGATCCAGCCAGTCCATCCTAAAGGAGATCAGTCCTGGGTGTTCATTGGAAGGACTGATGTTGGAGCTGAAACTCCAGTACTTTGGCCACCTGATGTGAAGAGCTGACTCACTGGAAAAGATCTGGATGCTGGGAAAGATTGAGGGCAGGAGGAGAAGGGGACGACAGAGGATGAGATGGTTGGATGGCATCACCGACTCAAGGGACATGAGTTTGAGCAAGCTCCGGGAGATAGTGAAGGACAGGAAGCCTGGTGTGCTGCAGCCCATGGGGTCACAAAATCAGACACGACTTGGAGACTTAATAACAACACGTTATATCTTCTGATTTTGCACACAGTTCCGCCCTGGGCCTGGACTCACACTGCTCACTCAGTTTGCTGAACGTTTCTAAACCTGCCAGACCCCAGAGGTGCCCTTTGGGCTGGAAGAACGCGGCCTTTTTTCTGGGCAACACATCAGGTTTCACTGAGGGAGGCGGTCAGGCGCACGGGATCGTTTCGTGTCTGTGCATGTGAACGGACACTTTCCAAGTGGTATCTGGACACCAGTTTCCATTTTTATCCCTTGGAAATGTTAACTCACGGACTTACTACCAGATTGTGTTTGAATCTAATTCAATAAATACTGAGTGCTTGATCCCACTCTATCTTACACAATTCACTCTCAACAAGAAGGTATGACAAGCAAGGCAGTCATTCTGGCACCATCCTAGCACTTTAAACGATAAATCAGATGTTTAGTAATCACAAGACGAGTTGCACCCCACTAAACATGCAGCGGTAGTTCGGCACCCCCCAGCACTGGGCAGGGGGGACGGCACCCTGTCCTGTTCCAGCACCGGACGGTGAGGAGCCATCGACATCACGGGACCGCCCCGGCGGCCCAGTGGTTAAGGCTTCATGCTTCTAGTGCAGGGGGCGCAGCTTCAACTCCTGGCTGGGGAACTAAGATTCCACACGCTTCGAGGCACGGCCAAAAAAAGAAGGCGTTGACCTCGAAGCGCCAGAGAAGCCCTGTGCGGAGGGCTGGCCGAGTGGGCGGCACGGCCAGCAGGGGCCGCGGGTTGGCTCTGCAGAAGCCCGGGGCCCAGGTCCGTGTGTCTGAGTGCTGGCCCCGCCTTCCCGCACCTTCAATGCCCCACTGAGAGGTGGTCCCCGCCCCAGCTCCTGGTGAGAAGCTGACGGGCCGAAATGGTTCCTGCCACATGCTATTGTTTCCTGTGCTAACACCTTCCTTTCCTGAGGACCCTCCTGGAGGCGTGCCTTCTCCCAGAGGAAGGGAGGGGTGGGGGTCACTGCACCCAGGGGGGGAGAGGTGGGGTCACTGCACCCAGAGGGGGAGGGGTGGGGTCACTGCACCTTGGGGGGTGGGGTCACTGTGCCAGGGGGGAGAGGTGGGGTCACTGCGATTCTTGGGGGGGAGGGGTGGGGTCACTGTGCCCAGAGGGGGAGGGGTGAGGTCACTGTGCCCAGAGGGGGAGAGGTGGGGTCACTGCATCTTGGGGGGGAGGGGTGGGGTCACTGCACCCAGGGGGGAGGGGTGGGGTCACTGCATCTGGGGGGGGAGGGGTGGGGTTATTGCACCTTGGGGGGTGGGGTCACTGTGCCCCGGGGGGGTCACTGCACCCAGAGGGGGAGGGGTGGGGTCACTGCATCTTGGGGGGGAGGGGTGGGGTCACTGCACCTTGGGGGGTGGGGTCACTGCACCCAGAGCGGGGGAGACAGCCTCCGTCCACCAGCCTCCCCCCCAGCCCCCTCGCCGTAGGTGGGGGCTGCAGAGCAGACGCCCCTGGAGCCTGGGCAGCTGGCCGCCTCCCGGCAGCGTCAGCCCATTGCCTCCAGCACAGTGCATGCCGGAGGGCTGGGGCAGAAAGGAGTTGGGCCTCTCCCGGCCTTCACATGAGCAGCAGACACGCGCGGTTCAGGCCTCAGGCCTCGTCACGTGCTAACCGTGTGCCCCAAACCCATAGGACGTCTGGCCCCCGAGACCTTGGGTGTGAGTTTGCCTGGAGGTGGAGCCTCGAAAGAGGTGATTATGTGGTGGGTGGGCTGTGGTCCACCGACTGGGGTCCTTATAAGAGGAGATCTGGACCCACAAACAGAGGGACGGCCGTGTGAGGACGTGGGGGGAAGACCGCATCCATGTGGCAGAGAGAGGCCCGATAAATGAAAACTTCCCACATCCTGACCTCGGGCTTCCAGCCTCTAGGACCAGAGACAGTCAGATTCTGTTGTCTGAGCTACCCCGTCTAGGGTGCTGACCGCCGAGCTGACTAAGACAGGCCACGTGAGGGCCACAGACCCACAGCAGCTGGACACTCATGCCTCCGGGGCTAGGAACACGGGCGCCAAATTTAAAGACCAAGAAGCTGGGGCTGCCCACCCCCTCCTCCGACAGACCGGGCCTTGGGGAAGAGACGTGGCATCCGGCTTGAGCCTCTGACTTCTGCCGTCGGGGGGCACAGAAGTGTGAACACGAGCTGAGGAGCCTGGCGGGGAGGAGACCACACCAGCACTCGCAGGCCCTGTGGTCAGGGTGCAAAGGAGGTCCGGGGAGCCCCGCCACACGGCCGGCCGTGAGGGCCGAGTGGCCGACCTCTCTGTGGACACAGCATATCCTCCGCCCGTGTAGCCCGTCACCAAACACGCCGGCTCCATCAGTAAGGATCCTCCCTTCACCGATGAGGGGCGGCCTCGGTCACCGTTTGCAGTGTGGTAGCCTCCCAGTCTCCAGGGGCTTACTTTACTGCCCTCGGTTTTATGGTCTCCATCTGTGAAACGGGCTGAACCCAGGTCCTACGTCACGGTTTCTCGGGACAGCGCTGCTACTCACATGCGCAGGGGTGCTCACACCTGCTGTATTTTCCAGGAGTGAAGCGGATGCAAAGATCCAGTCCAGACCCCGACCTTCAACTTGAAGATGTGGCCGCTCTGTCTACACGGCCCCGCATGTGAGCTCCTCCGACTCCAGGCCCTGGGGACTCCCACCGGCTCTCAGCACCACCCGAAAGCTGCATGTTGACAAGTCGGTCTCTGAAGATAAGCGTGGTCTAAAAACAGGCCTTTTGGAAGGGTAAATTCAAAGGTGACCCTTTAGCTTTCCAAAGGGTGGATGGGGGTCTGAAGAAGCCATGCCTGTCACGTGTGTAAATGGCGACGCTGATGGCAGCCCCGTGCAGTTCCTGGCCTGAGGCCTCCGTCTCCAGAGCGCTGTCCTGAGCTGGATCAGACCTGGTCACGTTGCCTTGGAAACGCGTCTTCAGAAGCCAGCCCGGTTCACCGCCGAGGGTGTTTCCTCCCCACCTCCCCTCGTGGTGACGCTGGGGCCCCCACCTCGGCCCAGGCCTGTGTGCCGCGTGGTCAGGCCCAGCCTCCCGGGCCCCCCCTCCTGGGCTCGCAAAGGCCCCCAAAGCACCATTGCTTGCACCCAGGGCTGTGGTGTCCCGGGTACCGGACGTCTCCCTGCGGAGAAGGCCCTTGTTTCCTCAGCTTCTTCGGAGGAACATTATTCCCATTTTGGCCTTAATTCTTCCCGGCTTACTCGTCACAGCTGCAGGCCCACAGGCCCGGCGTCTCTCCCTCCCTGGTTTAACCCTCACGGGGAACTCACAGGGGGTGCTACCCCTGAGCCCGTGTTGGGTATGGGGAAGCAGAGGTCAGCGGATTCATCAGGGACTCGGGGCCAGAAGCTTCCTAGGTTCTCCCACTTTTGGGGGCCTGGCGCCCTTGCCGCCTGCAGGGTGTCCATCTCCAGGTTGAGCCCAGGCTCGGCAGCCCCGAGGCTGTGCCGGGCCCTGTGGGGGAGGTGACTCTGGGGGCAGCAGGCTCCTGATGGCCGGCCTGCCCTGCCCACGTGCCCACGGGGCGGCCGCCAGGACTCCCTTCCCGTTCCCCGCTGCCTGGGACCTCGCCCTCTGAGCCTGCACCAACAGCCGCCTCCCTGGCCCACTTCTCTGGGTCTTGTGCCCCTGCCCGGGACCCCCGGCGCAGTGGGAAGGCCGTCCCTGCAGTTGAGCTGGCTTGGCCTCCTCCGTCACGGAGATCGCCCGGGTCACGAGGGCCGCCGGCAGTGGCTGCATCGTCGGCACAGCAGCCTGTGACCGCGTGCACTCCTCCCGCGGACGCCTCGCGGGGCCGCCTGCCTCCTCTGGGGGAAAGGCTGATGGCTCCTTCTCACCCCCAGGAGGACTGGTGCTGAGGGCTCGGTACGGCAGCCCCCAGCGTGGGGCCTCGGTGCAGAACCCGACGACATGCCGCATGGACGGGGTGGCCGCGGTGTGGGGCTCAGGGCAGAGGGCTCCCCTCAGGTCGGCCCCCGGCCGCCCTCCGGCGACAGCAAGCTGGCTCAGCTGCGGCATGCTCCTCAGTCCTTCAGAGGCTCGGCCTCTGCCGAGGGGCACGTTCCGTCCTGCACCCTGGGGGCGAGGGCGCCTCCCAGCAGGTTCCCAGTTGGCTCCTGGGGTCTGCTTGGACCTTGGCACGGCCATCCTTGTGACCCCTGCACCGTCAGCCTGTGGTCCTGGGGCCAGCTGTCTGATGCCGGGAGCAGTCCTGACAGAGGGCCGGGAGGCCCAGGCACCGCACGCGCGTCTCCCGGCGGCCTTGACGGGTCAGCAGGTCGGGGGGTCAGGTCCTGAGGTTCAGCTGCTCCGCAGCCCATGAGGACGTGGGGTCAGCATCCATGCACCGCTGACAAGACCACCTGGCCCGGGGAGGCCTCGTGAGACAGGGCCGCAGTTCCAGAGCCGAAGAGACGAGCCGCGTCACCTGCCATCGTGGGTGAGAAGGTGTAAAAGGCCACGGGGACTCGCTTCTGCCCGTCTCCACGTCTTGGCGCCCTGTGTGGGGGATGACGACCATGGCGGGCTGGGAGACCCCTCTGCGCAGGTCAGGGGGCGGTGGCTCGGGCCGTGCCCAGTGGGGTCCTCGTGGCCTCATCGGCCTCTCTCCATGGGGTTCGTTCTCCGCTCCGAGTCGGGAAGGGCAGCTGGTGACCCCCATTCAAACAAAGTCAGTTAATGAGAGGGAGCCTTGAGTCCAGGGGCTGGCCCAGGGCACGCAGGTGTCTGGGTTGCATGGTGGTGGATGGGGGTCGCTGCTGTCACCGGGGGTCACCCCATGTTAGGGGGGCCGCAGGCGGCCAGGGGATGGCAGGTCAGCTCTCTGGGGTAGGGACTCACCCAGAAACTACTACCAGGCTCCCTCTCACAACTGCCGTCACACACGGGAACCGAGAGACACAATTTTCTATGGAAAACACAATACACTCATCTCGCATTTGGAGGTGAGATACATCAAGTTGTAACTTGAAGGTCCTGAAATATGGAAACATCAAAAGGCGACGAAGACTCTCAACACACGTCTCCCGGGGGGAGCTTGCCAGATAGACACCCCTTGCTGGCATGTTGACCCCAATACTGAATCTCATTAGAAATCTGGACTTTCGGATAAATTTCCTTTTCTAAAAGGGACATGTTCTCTAAAAAATCAGCTCTGAAGTAATAATAACCACAGTTATTTATCCACAGAGAACTTCCCTGGTGGCTTGGTCTGTAAAGAATCCACCTGCAATGCAGGTGACCTGGGTTTGATCCCTGGGTGGGGAAGATCCCCTGGAGAAGCAAATGGCACACCACTCCAGTATCCTTGCCTGGGGGATCCCATGGACAGAGGAGCCTGGGGGCTGCAGTCCACGGGGTCGCAGCGTCAGAGACGACGGAGCGCCTGAGCCGCAATGCAAAGGAGAGGCGCTCCCCAGGTGCTGGCTGTGGGCGCAGCAAGGCGGCACGTCTGAGACCCGAGGGTGAGCTGTCTCCCCAGGAAACTGCAGACCTGGGGCTCAGGATGCCCCACAACCACACGGAGCCCTGGGAGTGTCGTGCGGCCTGAGCCCCGGCGGAGCCGGAGCAGAGCTGAGCTCCCGGACTTCAGCTTCCTCCTGTGCTGTGGTCTCAGCTGCGTCCATCAGCCCGTGAGGCACCCGTGTCTCCTGCCCTGGGACCCGCATGTCTGGGAGGGAGGCCTCTGCCCACCAAGATCACCAGGGCCGACTCCAGGCCTCTCCTCCAGCTGCCCACCAAAGCTCTTTAGTGAACACGTGGTCTCTGGGCTGCTCTGGGGCGAACGTCTGTGTCCCCCACATTCCCTGGAATCCTGGCCCCCAAGGTGACGAGGTCAGAGGTGGGGCCCTTGCGCCGGGATCAGGGCCCTCACGAGACCCCAGAGCTCCCTGCCCCCTCCCCATGGAGGACACACCAGAGGCTGCCATCTGAGAGCCAGGAAGCGCTCCCTCCAAACCCCGCGTCTGCCGGCCTCGTCTCAGCCCCTGCCTCCAGACTGAGGGACTCCAGCGTCTGCTAAGCCACCCGTCTGTGCTGGTCTCCAGGCCCAGGCTCTGCCCAGGGTCATCTGAAGCCTGTCCCCAGAAGGAGGGACCGACCAGCAAGACAGTACTGATCAGGGAATGCCCTGGAGGGCGGAGGCCACGGTCGTCAGGACCCAACCACACGGCACAAGGGGCTGAGCTATAAACAGGCGCCTCTTATAAACCCTGGACAGCAATTATGCATCAGGTACCATGGGCTCCAGGACGGGTGGGGGGCTTCCTATGGGGAGGCTTCTGTGCTGGGCGGGCAGCTGACCCTTCCCACGAGAAGCAGCACGGGGTGGGGGGGACATTTATTCACCCAGACGCTGCTGCTCGGAAAGCCTCGCATACAGTCGGCACTCAACTGTACGCATTCAGTTGGCGCTCACCTGTGCGCATTCCCAGGGCAAACCCCACAGCTGCTCAGTCGGGCCAGTGTTCTGTGTAGAGTGGGGACAACCCTCCCTTGGGGAGGCCTCGAGGGGAGGCTGGACATCGGGGTGCCCTCCCCTCGCCGCCTCGCCGGTGTGCTGGGTGGTTGGGGACCCTCCCCCACCAACCCCACCTCTCCCAGGCTCCCTGAGTGGGCAGGCTGCAGGCTGGGCAGCTGCCCCAAACCCCGTCTCTCCCAGCCACTAACCCGGTGGGCAGGTCGCAGGCTGGGCAATTGGGGACCCTCCCCCACCAACCCCACATATCCCAGGCGCTCCCCTGGAGGGTGGGGCACAGGCTGGGAGGTTGCCCCACCCCGTCTCTCCCAGGTGCTCCCCTGGAGGGCAGGCTGTGGCTGGGCAGTCTGGGACCGCCCCCCTAGCCTCTCCCGGCCACTCCACGTGGCAGGGCCCGGGCCTTACCAGGACCATGTGGCCGGTGGAGATGTCCATGTTGGGCTGCACGGGCTCCTCTGACCAGGACGAGGTGCTGCTCCGCGCGGAGGGGCTTGGCATGGGCCCGTCACTGAACTGGGAGGACACACTGCTGACGCGGGACGTGTGCGTGGCCTCGGGGCGCTCCGTCGTGCGCACGGCCATGCGCTGACGGCACAGCTCCTGCAAGACAGCGGCCGGTCAGAGGCTCCCACCTGCATCCCGGGCCGGGGGGTGGGGGTGGGGGGAGAGGGCTCACCCGTGACAATGCACACCTACAGGTATGCACACAGACACGCACAAGGGTAGACACGCTACAGACAGACAGGCGTAGTGACACAGACATGGACACACACACAGACACACAGACACACAGACAGACAAGGAGAGGCTCTAGCGGGGCCGCCCTGGACCCGGTGTGGACAGACTTCAGGCGCCCCCCCCTCCTCAGAACGTGGGCTGTGGTGGGGGCGGGGGTGACCCTGTGAGCTGAAATACAGACACTTGTAGCACCGTCACGGTATTTACAGGAAAAAACCCTCTTTTTGGTTCTTGTTCCCAAAGCATCACTCACGGGGTGAAGCGCCCGCGGGACAGGGTCGGCAGAAGCGCGCGTGGGGGAACGTGGACGGGACGGGCCTGCCGGGCGACACAGGCGCAGGCCTGGGCCTGCCCGACGCGCTCCCTGGGCCCGGCAGTGCCCGGCTCGGTCACCGTGGGGCCTCAGGGCCCCGGCACAGGGGTGTGTGACCAGCCTGGCGGGTGAGGCCCGGCCGTGCTAGCGGCTGCCAGACTCAGGGCTCGGTGGTCACACGGCCCCCAGGAGACCCAGCCAGATGCTCCCCTCTTCTGACCCACAGAAGTGCCTTTGGGGGGATCCCATCAGCCCGGCTACGGTGACTCCCAGCCCTGCCCAGCGAACACTGTCAGCAGAGCCGTCCAGCAAAAGGACGTGAAGAGAGTTTACAAGAGGATCCAGGCCCGCACTGAGGACTGCTCGGGGCAAAGGGGCAGTGTGGAGACCCCAGAGCCCTCCCCTTCACTGGTGCGTGCGGGGGCGGCTCCCTGCACGCCCGGCTGCGGGCAAGGAGGTCCCCGTGCCGTGTCCTCTCGCCTGGCCGCCCGTCTCTGGGACTGAAGCTCGTCCTGAGCCGCTGAGGGCTCGCTCTCCCTGGGGACGCTGTGCTGACCCTTCCCCGGGTCAGAGCATGGCTCAGGGGTGCTGTGAGGGGGGCTGCCTGGCTGAGAGCCCCCAGCCCCATCAGAGCATCTGCGGGGAGCAGGCTGGGACCTGCAGAAGCCGGGGGAAGGGAAGAGCGGGAAGGAAGGGCGGTGGTGAGGGGCGGGGGCCCTGCCGCTCTCCCCCAGGGTTCAGGAGTTATCCATGGCTCTCAGACAACGAATCTGCTAGAAACTCCCCCCTCGTCTTCATGGAATCTTAGAAGCAACGAGGAGCCCAGGCACGGCAGGTGGGCTCAGTCGTGTCCACAGGCTACCTGTGGGCCGCCGGCCAGGCCCCTCTGTCCACGGGAGTCTCCAGGCATGGATACCGGAGGGGGTTGCCACGCCTCCTCCAGGGCATCTTCCCGAGTCAGGGACTGAACCCGCACCTGCTGCGTCTCCTGCCCTGCGGGCGGGTTCTTTACCACCGCGCCACCGGGGAAGCCCGCACGGCAGGCGGCTGCCGATGCTGAGGAAGATGACTCCAGGAGCCAAGTCCACGTCCCACTGGTTCCCACCGCGGCATGGTGAAGGCTTTTCTGATTTTGAGAAAAGCACACCAAGAACTTTCTGCAGCAGCTTCTGAGGTTTCACATCATTCACCCAGAAGAACAGAAAATGTCCTTCAAGAACGGCTCCTTGGGGGAAGAGGATCTGGGAAGCTGGCGGTTCACCCCCGAACAGTAGAACATCAGGGCAGCTGCTGTCTGCCCTGGAGGCGCCGGCATGAAGGGTGACGGCCACTCCAGGTTCCATCCCTCCTCGTCCCCGTGGAGAGGGTGCGCCCTGGAAGGGCCCCTGCCTGGCCAGACTCCCTGAGTGACCTCGGGCGAGGCATTCAGGCCCCCGGTCCAAGTGCTTTCACCCTGGGACGGAAGGAACAGGAGAGCACAGAAGACTGAAGGGTTCCAGTGTGTGAAATGCCAGCGTGGCCCCGGCCACGAGGTCCCATCACAGACCGGTGGTCAGTGCAGGCGGTTGGGTCACTGTGGGTGCAGGAGCGGAGGGTGTCCCGTCACTGTGGGTGCAGGAGTGGAGGGCGTCCCGTCACTGTCAGGCAGGAGTGGAAGGCGTCCCGTCAGTGTGGGTGCAGGAGCGGAGGGCGTCCCGTTACTGACGGTGCAGGAGTGGAGGGCGTCCCGTCACTGTGGGTGCAGGAGTGGAGGGCATCCCGTCACTGTCAGGCAGGAGTGGAGGGCGTCCCGTCACTCTGGGTGCAGGAGTGGAGGTGGTCCTGTCACTGACCAGTGCAGGAGTGGGTGTTGGTACAATGAAGACAGAACCGTTCTCTAATCCAGATCAGCTCTTGGTGGCCTGGCGAGTCAGACACTTCTCAGGGAAGCAGGAATTTTAGAAGTAGGGGTGCCCTGGATCACCCCATGGCCTCCTCATGAGTCACTGGTGATTAGGACCGACTTGGAGAGCCGGCCAAGCCCACACAGGTGCCTGCGGCCCCCTGGGACTGGCCCTGCGTCTCAGGCCCAGCACTTGCCAGGCTGCTACTGAGAGTGGATTCTCCTTGTGGGTCTTTGTGTTTTAAATAAAAGCTGTGGCAAAGATCCAAGAAAAGCCATCACCCCACATCCAAGAGCACCAACACTGACCACGGAGGCCCTCGGCTGGAGAGGAGGCCCCTCGCCCACACAGAGGGGGGCTCCAGGCCATGCAGGCCCACTGCCGGGGGGCCCACACAGGGTCAGGCCTCTTTCACCTGCAGATAAAAGTGGGTGCACCCGCTAAGGGGGGATGCTTGACCTCAAACTGACCACAGTCCAGCTTCTATGTGATAAATGACGAGGCAGGAGGACCTGAGAAGTGGAGCCAGGGAAGGGTCAGGCAGAGATGAGACGCCCGGGGGCCAGGGCCACTGCTCCTGGGGCCCTGGGAGGGTCTGGCTTGGCGCCAATAGACAGGTTGGGGGGAGGTGAAACGCCCAGGGCCCAGCAGCTGCCTCGCCCCAGCTCCCGCAAGTCACCAGAGGAGCCAAGTCCCGAGGGCCCCGAGCAGACACTGGGCCCCGCCTCTGCAAAGCCGCCCCTCCAGACAGCAGGCCAGGCCGCCCTGGCTGAGCACAGACCCCCTGGAGCCTGGGAACCTGCACCTGCTGCTCTCGGGGCTGCGACGGCAACTGCAGCCTCCCCCACGCTGATTCTCTCCTGGCTCCGGGAAGCGTCCACCCACTTGCGTTTGGAGTTGTGGTGCTGATGCTGAGTCCCAGGGGCGGCAGTCGCTGGCTGTGTGACCTTGAGCAAATCGGTGAGCCTCTCTGCGCCCCCACCTCCTCCTCTGAAACGGGGACACGGGCAAAGCTCCCTGGAGGCCCGCGTGGGAGACCGGGCTCAGGTGGAGCATTCGGGAACGGGCCTGAGCTCCTGGGTGACCATCAGCGTCATCACGAACTCTCCCAACAAGCTGCCCACCCAACACTGGATGCCGGGAACCCTGGGGGGGTGCAGCCAGGCCCCCATGTCCTGGCTGGCGGGCTGGCGGAGCTGAGCAGCCACAAGGGACCTCGAGGGGTCAGGACGGGAGCCCCACGGGTGGACGACGCAGATGTGGAGGCCAGGAGGCGGGCAGTGAGGGTGAAAGGGCAGGAGGCCCACGTGGCTGAAAGAGCCCCCCAGCAGAGGGCCCGCAGGTGGGGGAGCAGGGGGCCAGGACTGCCGCGTCACCCCTGGGGAGAGCAATGCTGGGCTCCCATCACACACCCTTGCTTGGCCCCCGTGGGGGGACCTGGGTCCGGAAGCAAGAAGTGGGGAGGTCTCTGCACCCGGCGTGGCTGGGGCAGTGAGGGTCAGGGCCGAGCTCCCCGGGTCCCCCCAACCTGCAACTCGGCTCCCCTGGGGGTCTGCCTACTGCAGTCCTCAAGGCTGGGGTCCCAGCCTCGCCCTCTGGACCCGAGACATGGGTACGAGCCGGGTGTGGCTCGGATTAGCAGGCCGTGGCACCGTCAGAAGTTGTGGGGCTGGAGCCGCACTTGCTGCAGGACGACAGAGCTGAGCGCCACGCCGCGCACACACCAGGCCTGCAAGCAGGCGAGTCCCACCGCCGCCGCGGCTCCTGACCTGACCTGAGAGGGCCAGACTGGTCCATCCACAGAAAAAGGGGGCTCACCCCAAAGTGGTTCAGTCTGACGATGACCACACCCCCTGCAGGGGACATGTGGGTCCCGGTGTCCAAGGAAGGGGCCCGAGTGGACCTTCGGTCCTGGCTCCTTCCACCCGGTGCCAGGCAGAATCCCGCACAGTCACTGCGGCCACCTCCCTGACCTGCAGCCACGTCACCCCCCGCACTGTCGCAGGACGCTCCGGGTGAACCCAGAGAGGCAGACAGTCACAGAAAGATGCGGAAACCCCTGGGGATCACCGTGCAGCCTTTACGTAATGTAAGTTAGTCCTTTACGTTGATTACAGCTTGTAAGTTAATAACAGGAATTCTATATTTTGTCCATGCTCTGAGCTATTGCTTAAACATTTCTAAGGAAAAATGAACTTTTTAGAACATTACTACCCGCCTTAGTCATGGTCTGGCCAGGAGACTAACTGGGTGGCGTTTCATCGCCCAGGTGTATGGTTTTGTGGGAAGGTCCCAGTCTGTGCTCTGTGGGTCTCACAGCAAGGCCGCCTGGTGTTGTGGGTTCACCAGACTGCCTGCCCCCGACAGACGGGGACCCTGCAGACGGAGCCTCATTCTTCATTTAAAAGGACCATGTCTCCCTAAAAAGGCATCCGCAGTCCACACGGCAACAGTGAAGGCGTGAACCCGCTGACCCCTCAGGCCACAACAGAGTGCACCAGCTGGGCTTAACTACTGGTTTTAAATGTAACGTGAGCTCCCATCACACGGAGCTGCGACCAGGCCAGTGCGCGTCCCCGAGTTCACTGCCTGCGTTTACGACCAGGAAGGGCCACGCAGCATCATCCAGGACCCTCGCGCCATCGAGTGACCAGCCCTGCAGTTGCTGAGACTAATCTCCTGTAGGTAACAGCCTGTGACGGGGGTTAGCATGCAGAGCTATGAGCTACTGTCAGCCAGGGAAGGCGCCCCACTCGAGCGAATGGTAACTGACCACGCTGAACGAACTCCACAGCCGGCTCTGAAAGAAACCCAGAGACAAGCCCACTCACGTTCAGGACTTTTCCTCATTCATAACCCCGGCAGCCAGCAGACGGGGCAGAGTCCACACCGAGCGCTGAGTCCCTGGCTGAGGTCACGGAAACCCCAGGATGAAAACTGTGGGGCGCAGCCCATCGAGGTACGAAGTACCGCGTGTGAGTGTGTATCAGTCACTCGGTCATGTCCCACTCTCTGCGACCCCGTGGACTGCAGCCCGCCTGGCTCCTCTGCCCATGGCATGTCCCAGGCAGGAATACTGCAGTGGGTTCCGTTTCTTCTCGGGGGGTCTTCCCGACTCAGGGAACCCGCATCTCCTGCGCTGGCGTTCCTCACCCCCGAGCCACAGGGGAGCCCGCGGACTCGTAGCAAATCACAGTCCTCTTCAGCTTCGCAGATGTGGCCACGTCCCGAGCACAGACGAGGGTCTGGCAAACAGCCTTTGCTCGGCTGACGGCACCTTCCAGCCCCTCCACTGAACAAGAGATCTTTAAGGAGTTTAAGATCCAGACTAACTCTCTTTTGATTAAAAACAGACTCTGCTCATGATCTAGGACATGCTACTCTCATAAGAATGATCCTGAGCTTTTAGCACAATGCCCTTGAGTGGATAAAGGCAATTACCATCCTCGGGTCCCGATTCATGAGACTCAACAACCAAGAGGCAATCCATTACGAAGAGAAAGATGGGCAGATTCAGCCACAGGCGCCTCTTGGTCGCAGACCTACACATGGGGTTTACCAGCCGTCCGCGGGCTCCCTCCAACGGCTCTGGGCTTGGGGCGCCCCTTGTCCATCCCTGCAGAGTGGGCGCCCGCACAGAGCTGGAGCCCCCAGGACTGCACCCTCAAACAGGGGGCTCCCTTCCCCCCGAGCGCTCTCTGCGGCTGTGACCAGAGCCCCGGCTCAGGGCACACTCCCACTAGGAGTCTGGCTGGTCTGTCTCTCCTCACAGTGCCTGCGCTCTAGCTGGAGAAAAGACGGTGCGTGTGAAGGAAAAGAAGCACTTTTCCGACAGCGAAGAGGAAACCGCCTGTTTCGGGCCACGCTGCTGTAGTTTCCAGGACGCTGTCTCTAGGGAGCGGACGCTTCTCTGCGCGGCTGTGTGTCTTCAGTTTCCAGACCCTCGCAGATCTGAGGACAGTCACGGAGAGGCCAGATGCAGTGTCCCGAGCTCCTTGGGGGGGCCGTGGCACACACAGTCACGCGGAGATGGGGCCGTTTGGCCGGCGAGCCCGCAGCAGCACCGCCAGCGTCAGTGGCCTCTCCTCTCGGGAAGGAGGGGCTCCTGAGGCATCGGCACCTCAAGAGCCAGCCCAGGGAGAAGATGGACCCAGCAGGGCAGAGAGCTCGGCCCGAGACAGACCCCATCCTTGGGTCAAGGGGGTCGGGGGACACAGCTCGGCTGGAGACAGACCCCATCCACGCCAGGCATTTTGGGTTGAGGGTGTCCAGGCAACGACTCCCACCCAGAAACCCCGGGCCTGAGTCCCAGCTCAGCCGCTCAGCAGCTGTGAGGCTTTGGACAAGCGGCCTGTGTCTGGACGTCAGCCTCCTGGCCTGTGGAGGTGGGGATGGTGGTAGGAGGGCTGCACAGAGCCGCAGGGGGCATTCCAAGAGCCAAGAGGTAAAGAGCTAACACAGGGCTGGGGCGTGAGGCGAGTGTGCAGCCGCTGTCCACGCCTTCCTTCTGCCGGACACGGGCGCCCCGACCAGCTTCCTGGATCACGCATGGGTGTGCGGGAGGGGTCAGGACGCCCGGTCAGGTCCTGCTCCCAGGACACCGCAACTGAAAGGCGGGGTTCCACGTGCACTGTGCCCCTGCAGGGGAGGGCACGGGCCGTGAGGAACCCAGTTTGCCGACCGACCACTGTCTGCAGCGGGAAGGATCTCTCCCCTCCCTTCCTGGGGAAACCAGAGTTTAGAAGTTTCTAAAGAGAAAAGAACAGCATTTTCAGTCCCCCTAAAATCAAGTACTCCATCACAGAATCATCAAACACGTGACGCACGTGTCCCAACACTTTAAAATGTCTGAACGCGTCCTCGATGGTCAAGAGAGGCGAGATGGGGCATGAACTTCCCATTGAGCCAATGCAGGTCCCCCCTGTTGGCGCCATGCAGGGCGCCCCTCAGTCCATCCAGCCCTGCTGGCCACCTGAGCGGGCAGGTCCAGAGAAGAGTCAGCACAGCATCCGCTGAAGCTCTGACGCCTCCCACTCCAGGGGTCCTCAGGGTGCAGGAGTGTGGGGGTGTGGGGGTGCGGGAGAGAGGTGTGGGTGTGCGGGGGTGCAGGGAGGCGGGCTCAGAAGCACACAGAGTGTTCGGGTCGCTGTCTGTGAAGCCACCTGCTTCCCTGCGACCTACGGCCGCAGCCCTGGGATGCGTCTGCAGCCTCCAGCGTCCCTCTGCTGTAGCACAATCTGCAAAGTGAGTCGAACAGGACTCTGGCGGCAGAGGCCACCCTCACACGTAACCGTCTCCTCTCTGCAATCTTATCTGATGGGGAACCTGGACCGAGTGGGGCTTGCTCTGAGAGAAAAGGCCTGCCATCCCCAGATTCCGCCCCAGGAAAGACAGGACTCCCCGGGCTTGAGAACAGCCTCTTTGTACCTTTCACGGGGCAGCGGGAACAAAGCAGCGGACGCCGAGTGTGCACACAAAGGCGCCGGGTTTGTGGGGCTATTTGGGATCGTAATTAGTGTAGCAGGGCAGAGCTGAGGAGGGATGCACAAAGCTGGGAGAAAGCGAAAGGGGTTCATTAGGTGCCCGGTGGGGGGGGATGGGTGGGGGGCAATTACTCTCCGGGAGGATGAAAATGCTGAAAAGGAGCGGCTGCCCTGGGAGGGCCTCAGCCCAGCTCGGAAGGCACTGCGGACCCCACAACACGGTGAGAACAAGGAGCACAGGGGACCCCAGAGTGGTGTTCGGGGGGGTCACATGCAAGAAGCCATGGAGATGCAATGACAGGGAGGGCGCCACGAACACGCTCGGAGGTGGCCTGACCACAAGCCCCACGGCACATGGCCCGAGGGCAGTAGGGGAGCCCTGGGTCGGGCCCTCAGGGTGAGGCCCACGCAGGTCTTCTCTTCCTGCTTACTTTGCTCATTCGTAGTTGACTGATCAGGCTTCACTTTTCCATTAAAAGCCCACACAAGGTATGTCTAACACACAGCAACTTCTACATTCAAAATGAATAAACAAGTGAGATGTCTGACCTGGACACTCCGGGTCCAGGAATGTCCCATCGAGTAAAAGCACAGGAAGAAAAGTGAAGCCTCGCTTGGGAGCCAGGCTGTCCCCCAGCAGCTGTGATGCGTGACAAGTGTGACCTGGGAGGAACGGCCTCGAGGCCAGGGGTGGCCGTGAGCACAGACTCACGCTGAGTGAGGGTGGGGTTTGACGGGAGCCCTCTCACTGAAAGTAGCTCATCTGCTCAGCATTGCCCTGGGACGTGGACACAGGTGCGTGCTCCGTGCACAGCAGGACGGCTCTCCCCAGCGTCCTCGTAAGGGATGGAGTGCCCCGGCTGTATCCGGGTAGGAAGCAGAGGGCCCCCGGGAGGTTAGAGCCGCAGCAGGTGCACTGGGCGGGGTCCCCAATCCAGGCCACCTCCTACTTCCTGGACAAGAGCTGGGGCTCAGCCAGTCTCTCCAGCCCTGGTGTGTGTCACGGGGTCCCCACCACTCATCCTGGACCCTCTTCACTGCATCCACCAGCTGCTCAGTGATGCCCAGATCACGTTTACACTCCCTTGGCAGAATAGCATGCTCACACATTCACACACCATGCGCACGCATGTGTACACACATGCACACATGTACACAGCACACACACCGTGTACACACTCATGCACACATGCATGCACACACGAATGTGCACACACAGGAATGCACACATGTACACATCATGCACACACGTGTACACCTACACGCACGCACACACAAATGCACGTGTGTGCACACATGGATGCACACACAATCCGTGCACATGCCCATACTCACAATCTACACACATGCCCATGCAGGGGAGAAGCACATCTCCGAGTGAATCCTGAGCTGGCCTGAGAGTCTCCACAAGGCGGTGCTCCTTCTGACCTTTAACCCGTGCCCCACCAGCACCCCAACACCCTGAGAACAGCCGTGGCCGCAGACCCGGGCTCCTCTGGCCAGACTGCAGCCGCCTTAAGTGCCGGCTCCCGTGGCATCAGTCAACTGTCCAGGACAGCAGCCCCCGGTCAGCAGTGTTTACGGAGCAATACTGAGTCACGGCTCCCCTTTTGTAAACGTTTTCTCTAAATGAAAGGTAAAGACACAGACACATTTCAGCCGACAGAGGCGAGAAGGGCACTCTGCTCGCTTCTCCGTCTGGAGCAGCCTACAGTCAGAGACGCGCGGCCGGGACAGTGACCCTGTCTGCTGTCCAGTTCCTGCCACGTGAATGGTCCTCGCCTGCCAAACTGAAGGCAGCGGTCACTTTCTGCTCTCTGTCCCCCTCGGTGTCCAGCACAGATCAGCGAGGCTCTCCAGATGCCTGCTCATCAGTGGGAACCGCCTCCAGCCAGCAGCCCCTAGGGCCCAGGCCCCCCACGCCGGGCAGTGGCAGAGACACTGGGGGAAGGGCCGCCCCCATGAGAGGCTGTGGGGGGCGGGGCTGCCTGGGGGCTGGACTCAGACCTTCGGGTGGGGCTGGTGAGCCGCAGGTGACAGCTCAAGACCGTTCTCATTTTCCATGGGTCTATGGTGCAGGAGATGAAATCACAAAATTACGGCTGGCCTGCTGCTTAAAGGGCCCAGAAGACACGTTACTAAGTTCCTCCCTGGTGTGTCTGACTCGTCCACCGTCTACAAGGTCCTGCCCCAAGCCTGAGTGTCCTTTCAGACCTGGGACACACTCTGCCTGCTCTGTTTCCGATCACCATCAGGGTGAAATCAGGGAAGAGCCGTGACAAGGAAAACACAGGAAGGAAACACGTAACTCCACGGAGCATCTTCTTTCTCTCCTAACCCACAGTTACCATGGTTTCCGCTATGATCTCTGATGCTTCGACTGAAAGCTGGAGTTCATGGAGATGCAGGAGAGAGTGTGTCTGACTCATAACCCTGGCAAGACCCAGAAGCCCTCACAGGAGGGTTCCAGTCCAGCTAGAAGCCCCCCAGCGGGGCCACCATCGTCAAGACAAATAAAACAGTAAACACACACCCTGAACTCCTGGGCTCCTGTAGCTGACAGCTCACTGGGTCCTGAATGTCAGACACCTCACCGCTCACGTTCACCTCGGCCTCTGCAAGCAAAGGTGGTCTGGGGTGGCCCCACCTGTGTGCACGGGCGTTTCAGGTTCATATTTCATATTCGGACAATGAAAAACAGCCAAGTCAAGTGGAAACAAACTGCCCACCTCTTCAAGGAACCCTGGTCCTGACGTGGACGGGGACGAGCAGCTGTTTCCTACCAGAAACTTTTGCGCCTTCCTAATTTTCTCTTTGCTCAGCAGATACTGAATCCCCACGGTCTGTGACCACAATGATACCTTAGACCCACCTGCCGATCAGGTTTTACTGGCACTGAGAGGTCCCTGCTGGGGCTGAGCGTTCATTCCACAGATCCTCACCTTCTTTTCAGAGGACACGCCGGGGAAGGAACAAGCCGAGTTCTGGTCTGGCTCAGCCTGGGGCCAAAGCCCCTCCGGAAGTGAAGGGCGTTCCAAGATGCCGGGAAAGGTCCTCAGAGGGGGCCGCGCTGGGTGGGCGGGGGGTGTGTGGTCCGGCTGGGGGACAGATGGGATGTTCGGGGCGGGGTAGAGCTGGGGGAGGCCTTTCAGAGTGAGTGCTGCAGCCCGCACAAAGGTTCCAGGACAGAGGAGCGCGAGGGAGGGTCCAAGGCCAACACGGAGCCAGGCAGGGGCACAAAAGGCCTGCAGGCTCCCCATCCTGCCCGCAGCCTCATTAAGGCAGAGGGCAGGGCTGCGGGGGCGCGGGCGGGGACAGGCAGCTGCCTCCGCCTCAGAGACAAACTCACAGCATCCTTCGGGGACCCAGTTAGGCCTCCGAAGCTGCTGTGAATGGCGACGTGGCCCCCCAACACTGACGAGCGGGGTGATGGGGGCACGTCATCATCGGTCCATTTGGTCTCGGTTCTCCCAGCTGTGAGATGAGGGTGCTGACCTCCGAGGCCAGCAGGAATATCTCAGGCTGTCAGCGCCAGGAAGGCACAGGTGCCCAGCTTCCACAGCAGGTCCGAGCTGGCCGCAGCCCTGGGGGAAAGCCCCAGGAGGGGCGGCCCACAGCTCAGGAGGGGCCACTGGGAGAGGGCCCGAGAGCAAGCAGACGTGTGGGGCCCTGCTGGCCTGGGCATGGGGCTGTGAGTTGCAGGGTGCTGGAGCCAGCGTGAGGTCTGCGCACCCCAGACCCGCCCCAGGGATCTGTCTCTGGAAGCGGGGGGCCACAAGGATGGGGGGATCAGAGTTAAAACACACCACTTCACGGCCATCATCCGGGAAACACAGGGTCTGAAGCCAGAAAAGAAAGTTCGAAAGCAAACAACAGGAGAACTGAGATTTTTTTTTTCCCTTGGTTTTCCCCTTCACGTTTCAATGTCAAATTCTGCGGTCGCTGAACTGAGTACTTCCCTTCTCCTCAGATGTGGGAGAGGAAGGGGAAGCCGGGGTGGGGATGACTGGGGGCAGGTAAACCAGCTGAAACCGCCCTCCCAGCTGACGGCTGCTGCACAAACAACGCTTTCCTTCCACCCAAGACCACCGTGGACTCTACTTAAAGAGTATGGTGTTCAGGATTATGAAGGATGTAATCTAAAGAACATTGCTTTCACTGGTTATTCTTCTGCATCACTGCCTATAAAACATGAAAATGATAAAATGCTTACGTATAAAAGAAATCCAAAAATTTTAACTTTAGAGGATATACATCTAGTTCCATATTGACACTAACACCCTGGGCAGTGTTAATAACCCCAGCGTCTGTCACATAGACTCTTCTAGCTTATTTGCGATGAAATATCACAAACCTGTGCTTCCTATCCGTAACCCTCACACACCGTACACAACCGAGCATCTTAAAGCATCTGGCCTTCCTTGCTGATACAATCATTTGTGAGTTTTCCTTTTTTCGTTCTCCAAATAGTCACAGACACATGCAAACACACACCCAGACACCTAACTCTGCTGGTTGCATTATTTTTTATATTAAAGAACCTAACCTTGAAACAATACTTTCTCACGACTATACCCTTCCTAATCAGAAGTCACCTTTATGAATACCTTGCCCTTGCTAATAAATAACCCACCACAATTCCATTCCTAATTATCAGCAAGTCTTCTAAAGCAGGAAAGCTTTGGAGGGTTTCCCTCATAGCCCAGTTGGTAAAGAATCCATCTGCAGTGCATACCCTGGTTTGAGTCCTGGGTGGGGAAGGGATAGGCTACCCACTCCAGTATTCTTGGACTTCCCTTGTGGCTCAGCTGGTAAGGAATCCGCCCACAATGTGGGAGACCTGGGTTCAATCCCTGGGTTGGGAAGATCCCCTGGAGAAGGGAAAGGCTACCCACTCCAGTATTCTGGCCTGGAGAATTCCATCCATAGGGTCGCAAAGAGTCAGACATGACTGAGCAACTTTCACTTCCAAAGCAGAAAACCCCAATGGAGACTCAAATATTTTGAGCCACAAAGTTTAAGAGCAGTTGATTAGATGGAGAAGAGAAACACTGTTATGGAGCTTCTCCCCCATCACAGGCATCCCTCTGGTGACGTCTCCCGAGGAAGGGACTCAGGTGCAGCACAGACACACCCTTCCTGGCTCCTAGAACTCCCGCCTCCGACTGTCCAAGACTCTCTCAGATCTAGGCTTGACCGCCTCCAAAGGCCTCTCTCTCCTCAGTGTAAGCGTCAGCTCCAAGGAGACGCCTCTGTCCACTGCCCAGACTTCGGCTCCCTCTTCTCCCGGGTACCTTGCCTCTTGTCTCTCCGTCCGAGCCCCCTCGCTCACCTCCTCTGGGAAGTACCTCCGACCACCCCAGGCTCCCAGGGGTCCCTCTCAGAGCTGCTTGTCTCAGGCACGTGCCTAACGCATCGTGAACAGGTCCTCCCTGTAAACTCTGCTTCGGAACAGAGTTCTGTTCTGCTCCTGCCACTTTAGAAACCATGACGTCATCATTGGAAGAAGTGGATTCTGGAAAAGACTTTCTGGAAGAGTCCTATTTTGCTTGAGGCACGCAGTCTTCCCAAGGCTCCCTGAGGCATCCCTCCCCCAGGGTGACCTGCAGGCCTGCAGGGACCCAGACACACAGGCCATGCAGCTGCTGGCCAGGGGTGGGGACAGGGTCCCAGCACCGAGGCGCACAGACTCCAGGCCAAAGGGGCCTCAGGAGACAGCGGTGTGGACGTTCAGCTGCCCCGGGTGGGTCAGCGGGCCACCGTGCGTCGGGGCCCGCACAGGGCGTCTTCCCCACACAGGGCGTCTTCCCCGCACGGGCCTCTGACGTTTGGGAACCGCTGTGCCCTGCCCGAGACCCCGGGTTGGGTTGTGCAGTTGCTCTTTCAGAAGCATTCTCCCTTCGTAAACACACACTCTGTGGCCTCTGACGGTCTGAGCGACAGCCCTTGGTTTTCCCCTACGTGAGCTCTGCCCTCTGTTGTGCCGGGCCTGTGTCTAATTAAAAGCTGGGCTTGGCTGCCTTTGATGGGTGGGCACATGTCACCGTGCGTGGCACGGGGGGTCCCTGGGTGCACAGTGCCCATCGGGTCGGCAGGGGCTTGGGAGCGGGCCGGGCAGCGCTAAGGGGCTCTGCCCACGGCCGCCTGCGCCAGGCCATCCCTGCAAGCCCAGGGGACAGACAGTGGGCTCTGCTTACAGCCGCCTGCGCCAGGCCATCCCTGCAGATCCGGGGGACAGACAGCGGGCTCTGTGGGCACAGGCCTCTGTGGAGCCCCCTGCACCTTCACAGGGACGCAGGCCCACCAGGGCTGGGCCAGCAGGAGGCGGAGAGCGGGTGACAGGCCCTGGCAGGGGAGGCGGGTCGCAGGTCTGTTGCTGGGCTTTGCGGGACCGCCTTGCTCACTCACGAGGACCCTTGGACTCTAATTACCTGCCTTTTGGCATTCCCTCCCGCCTTCCTGCCGTCTGGGTCTAAATCCCCGTTGAATCCACTTTCACACTTCCCTGCACTCTTGCAGGCTTCTCCTCCCAGCGCCCACCTTTCAGGAGAGCTCGGCATCGCCTGAGAAGCCCACGGGGGGTCTCCCGGGACACTGAGCCGCACACGGACTCTGCCGCCTGCTGAGGGGCGCCCGCGGCTGGGCAGGGGGACCCTCCAGCAGGGCGGGGGAGCAAACCCACTGGACTGAGGGTGCCCCTGACCCACGCACACGAGTCCACCTCCCTCCAGATGGTGGAGGACGGCTGCGCTGACTTCTCGCCCTGGACAGATGGGGAGCAGCGCCCCACGGACACCACAGCCGCTGTCCCCACAGCTTGCCCCACTCAGCGCCCTCCCCACAGCGTCCTGGACTCCCCAGGACAGTCAGGCCTCGGGTTTCTCTCTGGCTTCTCCCAGAAGCACACTGCTATCCGTGCAGACCATATGTGCTAAGCTGTGGTCCAAGAAATGTGCCTGCATCTCTGGATCAGGGTCTAAAGGAGAGAGAAAAGCCCTCGCAGGGTGAGAAGTCAGAAATGTTCACCTGGGCTGGGGGGGCTCGAGCTGCGCCTCCAGAGGAACCCACACCCACCAACACCCAAGCACCACGGTCAGCACACAGGCCACGGTCAGCACACACACCATGGTCAGCACACACACGCCGCGGTCAGCACACACAGACGCCACGGTCAGCACACACAGGCCACGGTCAGCACACACACACGCCACGGTAGGCACACACACCATGGTCAGCACACACACACACCATGGTCAGCACACACACGCCACGGTCAGCACATACACTCCACGGTCAGCACACACATGCCATGGTCAGCACACACACCACGGTCAGCACACACACACCACGGTCAGCACACATACACCGCGGTCAGCACACACACGCCGCGGTCAGCACACACATGCCGCGGTCAGCACACACACGCCGCGGTCAGCACACACACACACCGCGGTCAGCACACACACACGCCGCGGTCAGCACACACACGCCGCGGTCAGCACACACACCCCACGGTCAGCACACACACACGCCACGGTCAGCACACACACACGCCGCGGTCAGCACACACACCCCGCGGTCAGCACACACACCCCGCGGTCAGCACACACACCCCGCGGTCAGCACACACAGCCGCTCCCTGGACAGAACATAGAGGCGAGGTGCCCGGGCGCCTCTGTGACCTTCTTGGACCTTCCAGAGCCCAGGGGCCAGCTCAAGCGCATCCTTCCCCATGTTGTAGGTGAGGAGCGCGATGCCCGCCTCCCTGGTGTCTCCCGGGTGTCCCTACTCTGAGGAGGAAGGCGGCGAAGGGGCCGTTAGACCTGGGGGTGGGAAGCCCTGTCCAACGTGCGTCCCTGCTGCCTGCCTGTCCCCTGTGGCCAGTTCAGCTCTGCTGCCTGCCACCTGGGGTCTGGGACCAGTCACGCCCACCCCATGCCTGCTTCCTGCATGCATACGATGGGCTCTGCCGCCTGGAGTGGCCCCGCGGCACGGACCAGGGCCAGAGCACGCTTTCCCAGCGTGTCTACGGGCACCGCTCATGGGAGCCGGAGGCTGGGGGCAGAGGGCAGGGCTCTCGGAGGGTCTTCCAGGCCCTGGGCTCCGATGGGGTGCTGCTCGGGCCTCTGGGAGGTGGAAGTGAGCGCCCTTGCTAACAGAGGGGCAGGCGGTTGTGAACGCTCCCGCCAGAATCAGAGTCAATTAAAGTGACGCACCTTCCCTCCCCGCCCGCCCCAAACCCTGCCGCCTGGACCTCCCTCTCACGGGACAACCCAAGACCCGGGAAAGCGGCCTGACCCCGAGGAGGCACAGTGAGCCCCCTCCCACCCCCGCGCCCCAGGCCGCCTGGGGTAAACCCCAGGTCCACAGACACACCGCCAAGAGAACTGACCGCAGCACGTAACACGGGATCCCGGGGGAGCTGCAGCGGCCAGGCCCCAGCATCCTTCGTATTAGACGGCCCGATCGGCCACTTCCCGGACACCTCACTGAGGGCTCTTCGCTGTTTAATAAGTCTGGTCTAACGGTCACTGTCTGATCAGGGCAGCGGCTGCTATATCGGGATGGCAGCATGCTTTCCGGGCATGCGTAGCTGTCTCTTTGGCCATCTTTCCAGACTCCAGCCTCCCCAAGAAGACGTTTCCAAATCTCAGGGGCTATTTCCGAGGGAACGCGTTACACAGAAACCAGGGAATGCGTGTGCAGTCGCTGCTTTTGGAAACGGTACGTTTGAAAATTTAAGATTTATGAGAAAAACATGCTACCAATTCAGGTCTTCCAGAGACACGTTCAGACCCAGAGTGGAGAGGTATCAGGAAGGTCTGACGGCATGCAGGTCAGAGCTCGTCGGCCCTGAGCCGGATCCCCTGACACCAAAAACACAGGCAAAAAGCAGGTCCTGGAAATGGGCCCCTTTGCTCTCGCAAAAAGTGAGCACGTTTTCCCGGGGTTCTCACAGGCTGCAGGCAGGGAAGCTGCGCTGACTCACAGGGGTCCCAGGCCTGCCTGGGGGTCACCGGCCTTGCCCTCAGCATCCTGGCTGCCGCCTGACAACCCACGCCCTTGCCACATGACCAGAATTCGGGAAGTTTTGACGGAATTCTGCCTGCGGTGGTTGGTACTGACGGCCACTTCTGCAGAGGCAAAGCCCGAAAGACTCCAGTTCTCAGGCCTGACTAGGTCGTCACAGAAAGAAATGTTCTTTTAATAGTATTTCAGGGCACCCTTCCAGTTTTAAAGCAGAATAGATTTTGCTTATTGGAATTTGCACACAGAATTATTTCAACCTGAGAATTTAAACATAAAGCCACGCCAAGCTGCTAAAAGATAGGCAGTGGACTGAAGTGGGAAGGGCTAGTTTAGAAGCTGGATCAGGTAAACCCAGGAATTCACTGTTTTCCACCTTGGGGGGGACGGTTTCTGTGTTGAGAGCTATACCAAGTGAGAAGGGGAGACCCGCCGGGGAGAGGCCCCTGAGTCAAAGGCCAGGAGAAGAGCCAGCTGGGGCCTCCCTAACCTGAGCCAGGCTCTCCTCGTCCCAGGGCGGAGGTCAGGGGGCCTCTGGGCTCCTGGAGCCGCTGTTTCCCCCAGCCCGACCCCGCCTCTCCTCTGGGTCTGGCTCCAAGGCCCCAAACACCCTGGGGCCCGTGGGCACCGGGAGACAGACCATCAGAGGAAGCCTCCTCGCCGGAGAGTCTGCAGAGCTGCGCCCTCGCAAGGGGAAGGGGAGCGGCCGCTGCTCTGAGATGATCAAAGCCTGGAAGACGCAGAGCAGCGTTCAAAGAGACTCGGGGGCCGGGGTGGGGGAGGCGGGGACACCTCTGATCATCCAGCCGCTTGTTTCTGCCCAGTCTTGCCCAATCCCCTTCCACGGAAGTAGGACACCGACGTGACAAAACTCATTGATGGGCTGTGACTTCGTCCTGCAGCCCCGGGGTTGCCCTCAGTGAGCACGTGTGTGCAAACACACGCTCGCGTATGCATATAATGTGCGTGTCATGTGATGTGCCAATTGGGGGAAAATAGGAATAAAAGCAAAGAAATTGGCCTTTTAGATCAAAATACAGATTTAATCCAAGTATCTTATGCTTATCTACTTAGAGGACAAAAATAACATTTACTAAAACAATGGAGAAAGTTTAATTGCAGAATCCCATTAAAACATGACCTTTAAAGATGGATTTTAGTTCTTCTAAAAGTTAATACACCCAATTCTTTCAAGTCCAAGCAAATTAAACTTCAACAGATTACCTGGTGAAATTGATATCTTGTTACGTGTTAGAATGTGAGTCTATCGAGAAAGACGTGATTTTTCCAATAGGAAAAGCAAATGAAAATACCACACTCTCACACATACGTAAGAGTCTTTAAAATGCTGACTCTTGCCTATAAAATGGTTCTATTTTAAGAGACAAGAGAAACAAATGTTTAAACGTACTTGCACTGGAAGCTAATAATGCAAATTATTCGCTGTTTGGAAACAAGTTTAAAAAAAAAAACCCACTCAGAACTCAGGGACACTCCGGAACCTGGAACCCCGAACCCCAAAGCATGGATTACGAGCAGGCGGGGGCTGGCATAGAGGACCAGGGAGATCCAGGGACAGATGTTAGCAGAGGAAGAGCAGGGCTTCACGAAGGGTCGGCCACACGAGGGCCGTCCCGCGAGAAGGGTCTGACAGCGGCGCCCCTGCAGACGCCCAGGTGCCCCGGGCCCTCCTGCAGAGCCTCCACTCCCCACCCCCAAGGCCTGCAGGAGACTCTCCGTCTCTCCTTTGCAGGGTGACCTCCTCCTACTCAGAGGCCAGTAAAACTGACCACACTGCCGCCTACCACTCCCCCACTCCCAGGCCACCCGCTTTGCCCCGAACGTGCACACTGCTCATTTTCTCCTGCAGAAACTTCATGAAAGGAATGGGACATTCCCCGACGCCCCATGAAAGAAAGCTCCATATTAAGTCATTCCATCTTCTCTGTAACCCCAGGATGAGGGTTACCCGGACGGTACCCGTAACCTCGAGTGTAGGGTAGAACTAGCCAAGTGCGGAAGTCCAATGATTTGAAAACGAAGCACGGAAGCCAACAAGATACCGTCTAAAAATGACTGTATTGGGTTAGAAATACTTTAAAAAACTTTTTCAGGCGGATTTTTAAACTCGAAGGGGTCTCCATGGCAGTTATAGAAAACCCTAATGAAGTATGGATCCATGAATGGATGAATACCGGCCCCGTTTACAGATACAAACTCCTCCGTGTATAACTGCCCCCCTGCCCCCGCCCCCGCCCCGTCCTTAATACATGACTCAGCAAATGCAGAGCTAAGAATCAGGACAGCCTCACCCCACTTGCTGAGTGTGCTCTGCTAAAAACAAGCCCAAACAAGACGACAGCCCAGTGCCAGCATATTCTGAGCAGTGAACAGGCCACTTCGAGGGAGCGAACCTCCACATTTAATCAAAGTAGCTCCCACAAGGGTGTTCTGTAGCAATCTCAAAACCAAGCCCACCAGAAAATCTCCACAATACTTTCATTTCCAAATTTTCCTAGACCCTATTTTTAAAGTTTTTTCTGTGTTCTTTCCTTTTTTTTTTTTTTTTTATTAATCTGGATTGAAGAAAAGCACACATTTCATTTATTGTCTGGATTACAGATTCTTATTAAACAAACCAGAGCTCATTATAAAATCAATATCAACTTAACCACCATGCCCCCAGGAGGAACCACATAAAGGTCACTCCAAGAAATTCAAACAATTTTCCTGCTGGAAGGGCATGATTTTAATTACAGATACTATTAATTAGAGCTGTCACTGGGAAGCTTTTTTTCCTGTTAATTATCACAAACTCGGTCCTAAGTATGCATTTGCAACCTGCACTTTTGTCAGAATGAGTCACTTCTGCATGCAAGCCCAACCTTTCCATTCTATCAATATTTCATATTCGAATTTCAAAGCGTATCAAAGGATGCCATGCTTTCTAAAACCCTCCGCCCGTGTGATCTCCCGTCTCTCACACACGGAACAGAACCGGTGTGATAATTTATTTATGTCCTGGCACAGGCCTGGCCCAGCAGACCCGGCTGCCTATACTGGCCTTGCTCAATAGAATTTCTGGATAAAGTCTTACTAGTTGGTGTGACATTTTTCCCCAAGCTTCTCCTTCAAACGTGCTTTTTCTTTTGCTTTGAAGCAAAGCTAGCTCTGCTCTTGAAATGCCATCTCCCACACATCTGAAGTTGCTGTTTCTTTAATAAGAAAAGACTGCACCGACCAGGCTTCTGACCCCCTCCAGAAAACCAGAGGTTCTCTTCATTCAACAACACCAAGAGTTTTGAAATGGGGAAGAAGGCTGTCTTCTGGTCTCTTTTAAGCAGAGCGATTTTATAAACTCATCCCAGTGCCTTATGTGAGATAGGGTCAGAGTGTCTCTCAGACAAGCTCCTGGGGGCGGGTGGTTCTGGAAAGAGCTTGAGCAGACTCCAACAGTGCAACTGTGATGACAGAACGATAATATTTATAGATGTGACTGTAAAATAGGGTGCATTATTTACATGACATATTCCATACCACAGTCATGTGACCTGAGAACACAAAGACTCTGCTCCAATCCAATGGGAGAAAGTCTTTTACAAAATAGACGGATCGAATTTTAAATAAGATGACTGAGTAAATTACTTTCCCAGGTGGAAAACATACTTAGAGTTACATTATATTTTCTGTTAAAAGCAATCAAGCGCCCTGACTGGCATATATTCCGGGCTTGCACGGCTGTTAAAACTGGAGGTGTGTTTTCCTTACAGAGCACCATTAAATCTGGAGTGTGTGCTCAGAACCCCCAAACATTCTGTGAAATTTTTTCCTGGCCAGTTTGGTCTGAACCTGCCTCCCCTCACTCCCATTGGCCCCCATTTGTTTCCAGGTATGTTGGGGCTGTTTCAGTAAACCCCTCCCCACGCACACCCCGCCCCTCATGGCTCTCCTAAAGACGGCTTGCTGTGCTTTCCAGCCATCAGCCTGAGATTCCACGTCATCCAAGTCACAGCGAAGGTGGCAACAGGCAGGGTCAGAGAGGGTCTTTTCATCTGAGACCCCGAGGAAGTCAATGATTTAAGAGACATCTTCATACATCTATACAACCAATTTATCTTGCAACTCTGGTGTTTTGGCTCTTTTTTTTTTTTTTCATTACTAGTGGCCAAACTAAGAAAGATAACAGATAATACATAATTCATGTATTGTACATTCTCCACATTTCTAATTAGCAGCCTGCTTTCACAGCTAACGTGAGACCATCCCAGAACAGCGTAAGATTAATTTAGAGCAGGAAAACCAGGGTTGCAAGGTATTTACATGAATGCTGATGAGAAGTTTCAAACCGTCATCACAGAAGAACCCAAACTATGAACAACTGCTGGGCACGGGGGAGGGCCTGCTCTAAGGGTGAGCGGAGTGGACACCGCACTAAGAGTGTCTCTTTACCTGGTAGGCGTTGGTGGCATCTGGGCCCGGGTCCCCCACCAGTCCTGAGAGCTTCTCCTTCAGCCTGTGGTGAGCGCTGTGTCGCAGGCAGTAGATGACGCCGGACGCCAGCAAGACCCCCACGATGGCCACGACGGAGACCAGGGTAAGCACCACGAACTTGGTGGAGTCGTCCCGCGCTGCCTGGTGAGGCAGAGGCTTGACTCTGCTTCTCTGCAAACAGGAGAGGGGGCAGGTGAGTACCCAGCTCCCGAAGACCGTCCTTTCCACACACACCCTCAAGTGTAAAGCTCCGGGCTGGCACCGGACCGACCCAAGGGCGTCCAGCAGCGCAGCCCCAGCCCAGCGGCCAGGGTCCTCTGGACACAGCGCACCGGGTCAGCAGGGTTTTCACCAGGAAGGTCAGCAGCAGCATCTCTCAGACTCAACAACAGAAAGTATCTGGCAGCTAACTCACTGCCTTAAGTAAAACAAAGCCTTTCTCCCTTCTCAACGGCTAAGAGAGGCATTTAGGGCCACCACCGAGGTATCTGGGTAGACAGACTGGTGGGGTTGGGGGGGGGGGTAGAAGCCGCAGCACAGGTCAGACCAGTGGCTGAGCTGTGAAGGCATGCGGCTACTCCTGGCTCCACTGCAGGGGGAGGCCAGTTCAGAAGCCCTTCTGCCCTCCTTTCCAGGCGCACCCCCAGGTACAGACCTCCGACGGGGTGGGGGTGGGGCGCTTGCACCCGCGCAGACCCCCACGTCGCGCACTTGGGCACTTTTCCTTGAAAGCAGTTGCAAGACAGGGTCTCGCCATGGTCCAGGACTTCACTTCTCGGCCGGTGAAAGGTAAGAGGGCCCAGGTCCATCAGCGTCTCAGGCTTGATGGGGGTGGGTGGTGGGGGGCGGTGCGCCCAAAGCTGTACAGTGCTCGCCCTCATTAGCTTCATTATAAGGAATATTAGCAACAATTAAAAACGCCAGGGGGACGATGCACCGGCTCCGGCCAGCACGCCGTCCACAATTACCCGGGAAATGAATAGAGACGCGCCCGCCTCAGTGCGGGTCGCTACGGGATGAGCACAATTAGCAAACTCCTTTCCACCACCTAATTTCGCGTGGTAACAAAATGGATTTTTCCCCATGAATGCCTGGCCGGTCTATTCATTATCTCCCTTCTATTAGTGATTTTCTGCGCCGCGTTCGGCCTCCAGCTCCTCACTTCCTCCGGCTCCCCGTGTACACAGGGCCTCTTATGTCAGGCCGGGCCGTTTTTATCTTGTAATCATAAAGGCCACCAAAGCAATTATCGCCGGTCTTGACTGGAAAAGCTGGTCATTAATTAGCCTCCTTTGCCTTCCGTGCGGCGGATTAGCTGATGCCAGGACTGGGTTAATGGAAACGCGGGCGAAATGAGAAAAGACGCCGGATTTTCTTGCCTGGATGCTCGGCTCCGAGGAGAACGGCAGGTCCGCCCGCGGCGGGAGGGACGGAGGCGCGAGGACGCGGCGGGGGGAGGCGCGGAGGGAGGGGTCGGGGGAGGGACCCGGGCGCCCGGCGGCGCGGGGAGCGGGCGCGGGGGCCCGGGCCGGGGCGGCGGGCCAGCCGGGCCCTCCGCGTGGACCGAGCGCGGGGCGGGAGACCCTCCCCGCCCCTCCCGCCCCTCCCCTCGCTCCTCCCCCGGCCCACCCCGCTGCTTCCAGAACAGTCACCCCCGAGGCTGTGGGCTGCCTCCCCTTCTACCCCCGCCCCGCGCCCAGAAACAGATCGGGGTGGGGGTGCCCATCCGCGGCGCCGGACCCCCGGGCTGGCCCGGAGGGCTCCCGACACCCCTGCGCCTCCCACCTGAGCCCAGTTCCTCGCCCGCGCGCTGTGCCCGTGGTTGGCGCCCGTCGGGCCGCGGCCGGTTAACTGGGAGGTGCGCCCCTTTCCACGCTCTCCGGCCTGGGACGCTCCTCTGAGAGGCCGGCGAGGCTCGGCCGCGCGGGTTCCCGCTCCGCCGCTGCCCCCTATCCCCGCAAGTGCCGTCCCCCTGCTCCCGGAAAGGCCCGGGTCCTCCACACCCGGCCACGCGCCGCGCCGAGTCTTCGCAGACCAGCCGGACAACAACAAAGAAGGGGGCGCGTCCGGAGGAGGGGGCGTCCCGCTGCCCCCCCCCCACCTCGGCCCTCCCGGCATCACGGCGTCTGCACCCCGCCCAGGCATAGACGACAGGCGGTCCCCGCGCCCCACCTAGGGGCTCCTGCCCGGGCCTCGGGAAGACCCCGCGCCCACGTGACTGACCGCGCCCCGGAACGGGGGCTTCCCGAAGCTTCTCGGCCCGCGACGGGACGCGCACACGCGCGCAGTGACCAGCCTGGCTCCGAGGGGACGCGCGGCGCCTCGGCCGGTGGCCCACGGCGACGGGTGGTCGCAGCGCGCTGGGGACAGAGGCCTGCGCGGGGCTCCTCCCGGGCGGCGCACGCCTGACGGCCGGACGTAAGGGGCGCAAACGCTGCTCGCTGGCCTCTCGGTTCCAGGCGGGAGGCCGTGAGCACGCAGGAGCCCCGGGAGGAGGCCGGCAGCGGCCTACACGTTACCCTGGCCCAGGCCTGGGGCGGCAGGAGCTGTCCCGGCGGGGCGCGCCCCCCACCCCCGGAGGCTCTTCCCGGGGAGGTCAGGCGGCCTAAGCATCCTTGATCAGAGAACCCGACGGTCGCCGGGACCAGCGATGCGCTTGGCCTGGGGAGCGGAAAGGAGCCTGCCTGCTGCCCCTGGCGCCGCGCTTGGAATTGGCTCAGAGGTCAAAGAACAGCGTCCAGGAGCGGGACTGCGGGTCCCTCTTCTTGGGCCCGCTGCCCAGTCCCCGCGGGGGCCCTGGTGCCTCCGGACGGTGTAGGACTGGACCCACGCCCACGGAGTCCCCTCTTCTACGTTCCTGCCCGGCTCCCCGCTTCCCCGGGCCGGAGCTGCCCCCCCACCCCGGGGAAGGGATGGCCTGGGTCGGCAGGCTCGGCGGACCGGGAGAGGTGTGGTGAGGCTGAGGATCCGACGCGGCTGCCGGGATGCGGGGCTCCGAGAGGCCGGAGACCCGGTTCCGACCACTGTGGTGTGAGGCCGCAGGAGCTTAGCGGCCTACTGGGCAGCCTGCCTCCCGCTGGCGCCGGGCACCTCAGCTGGAACCTAACAAGTCCCGCTCCTGGAGGGCCCCTCAGTGACTCCACGGCCTACAGAGTCCCGCCGGGAGGGTGCGGAGGCAGGGACTGTCGACTGCAAGTCCGGTCTTAGGAATCTTGGAAGAAACAAACATTTGTATTCATTTAAAAAAAATTAGAGCATAAACTCACTCCTTGTCACAGTGATTGAGTTGAAATAATTTAGGATTATTTTTATCTCCTTTCCGTTTTGTAGAGTTAAAAAAAATCTCAGGAGCCCTGCTAACCAGGCGAGGTGAGAGAAGGACACGTGTGCTTTCGCTTGAAGGCGAGTCTGACCCTCCCTCCTTCCGGGAGTAACCGGGGACCCGGGTCCCCCTGCGGAGCGCCTGCGACTACAGGTGCTTTCCTGCCATCTCAACCTGGGGCTGAGCCCTGCCGAGAGCCCTCCACTAATTAGAGGCATCTTGTCAGTCTTGACTTGGAATTGAAAGAAAATAATGTTTAAATATTTATGACTTTGACATTTACAGTCAGGCGTCTTTTAAAAGCGGACCGCCTCCTTCTGTACAGTGGCAGCTCTCTTCCCTCCCGGAAAGTTTGGAGCAGGAAGGAGGGGGGTTGGCGGAAGCAGTCCCCAGCAGCCTGGGCACACAGGGAGCGTGGGGTTTAGGGTACCCTAGGATGTAGGGGACACATATACAACTAGCACTCATTACTGAGTTTCAGAAGTAGAAAAAGTGTGATATTTAAAAATATTCAGGAAGAGTTAAGTCAACTTTATATCAGGTTAGATGCATCTTGAGAGTACTGTACTGAAGTACAGTAGTTCACATTTTTCCCACTCAACCATCTCCACCTGCAGCTCCTTGAGTTTATAATATACAATATTTCAGAAGCCGTGATTTGAGATACACATGTGACCACAGAGGCAATCAGCGGAACTGCCCTCAGCACCCACAGACCTGGTCCTGACCCAGTTAAACTATTTTGATCTGTGCTTACAAGTGGAGGTGCATGGGGCTTCCTTTATGTTATCTTCTGAGCCATTTCTGGCAAAATATCTTCAGAACGTTTTTTTTTTTAGCAGTCCATGTGATAATCTTAAAAGAAGAGAGGACAAAAAAGAACACTCTATACCCAAACTTGGTTGGGAATAGAGGCAGGCACACAAATATAAAACTTTATGGTAAAAATATTTGTTGACAGGTAGAAAAATTTAGTTTTCTAAGACTGTGCTATGTAACCAGTTAGATTAATTCATTACCTAAGTCATTGACTTCAGTTTTAAAACACACTTGTACCCAAAAACTTAGGGCACTGGCATGTAGCAATTTCATTGATACTAAAGTTCTAATACTGTGTTTTCATTTGTATCATTTCTAAAGAATTTGATTTGCAAACCCAGCCTTATCCTGTGTTCCTCTGTACTTTTATGTTACTAAAATGGTAAAGATATTTTTCTCTGTAAATTTTAGAAATTAATTTTGGGGACTACTAATGAGCTGCTAAAACAAGTCTGTCTTTGGTTTCCCAGATGAATCATCTTAGAATTACTTGGGAATTTCATGCTAAGTTTACTAAAATATATTTGCTAAGATACAGTAACTATCACCTTCAAGCTGATCAAAAAATTTTAACATTTTTCAGGTCATGGAAATGACCAAACTTAAAAATATAGGAGGGAGGTGTCTTAAAATATTTTAAAAGTATTTTTAAAAGCTGTTAACTGAACTATTTTTAATTTGGACCCAGCCACAGAATTCTAATAAATGAGAGAAGTCAGGCGGAAATAATCATGTATTAATTCTCTGCATTACAAAATCTTTTCAGAAGCTATTATCAGAGCAAGAGGCATTGCGGTCTGAATTCAGGGTGGGAGAAATCCTTTGTGCAGCTGAAGGCTATTGTTCGTCTGTGCGGATGAAATTGTACTTGCAAATCTGCCATTCAAGTAGCCAAAAAAAAAAAAAAAAAAAGCCTATAAGGGCAAAAGAAAACAATCTCCAAGAAACAATTATTGTTAAATATAAACTTTAATGAAAATAAAGTGGGGATACGCTGTTTTAAAATCGGCTATTTGTGAGGTGTTTTTCAGGCATAGGCATAAAAATAAATACATAAAAGATGATAAATTGTCTATTTGCATCTTTAAGCACTCCTGGAAGATCAGTTTTGGGGAAACACTTTGTTTTCAGGTGTCAGGGAAGATTTACGACATTTATGTTTAAAGTGGGAGAAACACTCCCCTGTGAACTAATTTTTAGCAGAGCTTCATAAGCACCAAATTGTCCGGGGGTGGCGGGAGTGGGGCCCGGGGCGGGGGTGGGGGGGCATGGACGGCAGCGCTCGGCGAAGGGACGGGCGCGCCTCGGCCGGGCCATCGCTCAGACTCCGCGGCGGGTTTACTGCACTCGAACTCTGGCTCCGCCAATCAACTCGGAGCGCGGCCGGGGGCCCGCGCGGCCGGCGCGCACCGTCTGCCCGCGGCCTGCCTGGACCCGGGCGCGCCCCCGGGGTCAGCGGTCCGCTGGCTCGCCCCTGATCTCCAAGGAGCTTTCCCTCGGCAAGGACCCAGCCCTTCTCAGCACTGGTCTTTCCGCTTCGGCTCCTTCGCGGAGCCTGAGAAACCGCCGCCTGGAGACTCGCCTGGAATCGCGCGGGTCAGGCCCCGGCTGCGGCGCCGCTCGGAGCGGGGTTCCCGGGGGCGCACGGCCGTTTTCGGCCCCTCCCCTTTCGACAGGCCCGGGCTTTCTCCCTCCTCCTTCCCAGTCCCTCCCCCCTTCCTATTTAGGCGATCCTCACCGAGGTCAGAAAGATCAGACCGCGGCGCTGGACACAAAGGGTTCAGGGTTCCTGGGCGCCGCCGGTATTCACGGCACCGAGGGGTCCCCAGGCGGCTTCAGCACGTTTCCCGGGGACAATGGGGGGGGGCTAACCTCCCCCTCCACAAAGCGCGCGGGCCGCGGAGAACGGATTGATGCCCACCCCAGGGCCCCCCGCCTCACCTCGCCACCCCTCTCGAGAGCCAAGCAGGGGACCCTTGGCTGCGTGGGGTGCGAGGGAGTGATAAAGAGACAGGGGTTCCGATGCCTCCTGCGCACAGACCTCCACCTTCTCACAGTTCGGTTCGAGTTAAATTCAGAGAAGGTGGGTTTGCCCTGCAGCGCGCTTGACCCCAGGCGGGAAGGCTCCTTGGTACAGACCTGGGGCCGCTGTCTGCGCACTTCGCTCAGCCACCGGGTCGCAGGGCCGAAGCGCGCGGGGCCAGGGCTGGGGCAGGGCCGGCCCGTGACGCTGGGCAGCCGGCCGGAGCGCGGTGAGCATTGCGGCCCAAGCGGCGGGGGCTCCCGGCCCCTCACTCCCCGGCTGTGCGTTTGAGGAGTGCATGGGCAGTGGTGACGGTGACGACAGCCACAGCCGTCCAACGTGGAGCAACCTCCGAGCACTGATAACGCCAAAGAGCGGGAGTCCATCTCCGGCTCAGAAAGGCCTCTTCGGCTGAGGTTCCCACCCCTCGGTCGGGGTCTGCCCGACTGCCCCGAGCGACGCTGCTGGAAAACCCGAGGCAAGTCCCAGCTCAGAACCACACCGGGAGTGCTGAAGGAAGGAAATTAAGTCCCTCATTCAAACAGCTCCGCGTCAGAAGTTTCTCTGGCAAGCGCGCGCCCGCCCCGCCGGGGAGGGGGCCGGGAAGGCGCAGGTTCCTTTCGGGGGAGGGGAGGCGGCCGCGCCGAGGCGTTTCTCCACCCGGCCGGGAGGTCCAGGGGCCCCTGCCCTCTCTCAGGCCGCCCTCCCCCCCGTCCCCCGCGCTCTCCTCTCCGGCTCAGGACGGCTCAGAGGCGCGCTCCGGCCCCAAGGAGGAGGGCGAAGAGCGCCCCAAAATGGGCTGGGAGGAAAATGCCCGCACACTGGTTCCTTTCACCCTGGCTGCGCATCATGTCCTTCACCTTTTCCCACCGCCCTGCCTGTCTGCGCCCCGCGCCCCTTCCTTCCCCCCCCCCCCCGCTCTCCTGCGGGTCTGAACTGCCCGGAGGGGCCGGCGATGCGAAGGGAGAGTCCGAGAAGCAGCGGCCACAGCCCGGCCCAGGGGTCTCCGCCGATGCCGTGTGGCGGGACGGCGGTCACCCCCTCTCAGTCTTCGCGCTCAGGACGAGCTGCCACGAGGCGGGTCACCAGGGGATGTCCACCCCTGACCCACTCGGGGGATGACCTCAGAAGCAGACCTCCTCAGCCAAACAGAGCCTTTGGCAGGCAGCCTGCTGCGAGTCAGAGTTAGCCCCTGGACTGGGCTCTCCAAAGCCCGGGTCGCCCACCGACCCCCTCCTCCCCCGCCCCGTGCAGTCTCCATCCTTCCCCAGCTCGGGTTCCTCTCCGCACCACCTACACGCCTGGCAGGTGCCTCCTCCAGTGGGTCTCGCCCGCTCCCTCTCGCCCCCGACCCAGCCCCTGTCCCTTCTCCAATGGCCCCACCAGTGCCCACGCCCCGGCCCGCCGTCCCTGGTTACCTGCAGCGGGGCGGGCACGGGCGCCCAAGCCGGAGGAGAAGGGGGACGTGTGCCCGGCCAAACGGCCTCGGGGCGCGGCGGCCGCGGGTAGCGGCGGCGCCATCACCACTGCCAGCCTTTTCCCGGCGCCGGAGCCACAGACAAGCGGGGCCATCCTGTTCCTGACCACAAACTTCTCGGGCAGCCGGCGGAGACAAAGGTGCCGCGCGCCGTAGCTCCCCCGGCCGTGGCAGCGGCGGTACCAGCTCAGAGCCCGCGGGAGCCCGCCGCTCCGCTCGGTCGCTCAGCCGGGCTCTGTGGGCTCCGCCAGGGCCCAGGCCCGAGGCAAGGCGCTCGGGTCAGGGTGCGACGAGGGCTGGCGCCCGGCTGGGCGCGGGACAGTCCCCGCAGGGCCCCCGGCCGCGCGCGCAGCTCCATCCAGCGCGGCCGCCGCGCCCCGCCTTATATCCGGCCCGGCGCGCACCCGGCCGGCGGCGGCGCGGCTCGCGGCCCAGCCACCGGTTGCTATAGCGATGTCCCCCCCACCCCCCACATGTTGCTGACAGCAATTGGCTAAGGGGCCGCGGCTCTCCGCGCACCCTCTCCCGCCCGAGACTATGAATGGACATCGGCTTTGTCAGTCATTTGCACAGCGCGGCAGCCCGGGCCCTCGCCTTTTCTTTCTTTTCAGCCTTTCTCCCTTTCATCGGCCGAGTCGCACTTCAGACTGGGCAAGTTCAGGGTGGCACCCGGGGGAGAGGGCACTCGGCAAGAAATGTCAACCTGCGCGGCTCTACTGTGACCTCTGCCAAGGGGGGGGGTGGTGAGGGGGAGGGGGTGGGCGTCCAAACTCTTGGCAGGAGAAAATCTCAGGACAAATCCTTCTTCCGAGGTAGTTTGAACACTTTTGCCCCGGGGGCCTTCCACTCCCTTTCCGAATAGAAGCCGTCTCAGGACCACCTGCCAATCGGCGCGTAAATACCGCCCCAGCCCCCACCCCCGACTCCCGCCTTCGCCTGGGCGGACGCAGGAACTACCGAGAACTTTTGCCATCGTTTGGTCCAGGCGGGCCGCGGGGCCGTCTGCCCAAGACGTCAGGCCGAGATGGCGGGGAGTCGAAGGCGTCGAGCAGCCCAGGTCACAGGCTCGGCCTGGCCCGCCAGCCGGCGGGAGGGGCAGAGCGGGTCATAGGGCCCAGGGCGCGAGGCAGCGGCGCCCCGGATCAAACAGGGGCCTGGGGGGAGGCCAGATCCGCTCGGGCCCGCGTGTGGCCTCTCCAGGGCTCCCCAGGCCCCTCTCCCACATTCTCCGCCTCCGCGCCCTGAACGCCTGGTCGCAGCCACAGGTCGGGGCCGCCCGGTGCGTGGCGCCCCCGCCGAGCAGCCGGGAGCGAGAGAAGAAACCCAACATCTGTGTGTACAATGCGCTCTCAGGCCCACAGCTGCAGGCACAGGGGGAAGAAAGGCAGGAAGGAGGGGGGAGACCTTGTCACAGGCGATGACAGTCTGCGGAGGGCTCTTTCGTGTCTCCTTTTCTGGAGACCCCGGCGCCCTCCTCCCCGGCCCCCTCTCCCGCCGCCTCCCCATTGTTCCCGCGCTTAGGACAGCTGGAGACAGCGGCCCGCGCCAGCAGGGCGGCCCCTCCTCACCGACGACGCCCCTCCTGCCCGCTCCCGGCGGCCCGGCCGAGGCCCCTAAGCGCCTCGCTGGCCAGCGCCACCCCGCCCCCCCACCCCCGCCCCGACCCCCTGGCGCGCTGTCCCCAGACCCGGCCCGCGCCGAGGGCCCCCTCAGGGACACAGAAATGCCTCAACCCTCTGCCCAGGGCTCAGAGCTCGAGGGCCTGCGAAGGGCCCGCCTCCGGCTAAACTGTCCCAAGGACGCCTTCCTCTGACCGAAGGCTTAAGCAGAGAACTACCTGTGTTTGGAGTTCCCTGATGGCTTAGATAGTGAAGACTCTGCCTGCAGTGTAGGAGACCCAGGTTCGAACCCTGGGTCGGGAAGATTCCCTGGAGAACCGGAATAGCAACCCGCTCCAGTATTCTCGCCTGGAGAGTTTTGTGGACAGAGGAGCCTGGTGGGCTACAGTCCACGGGGTCGCAAAGCGTCGGACAGAACTGAACGACTAACACTCGAGGGGCCGAGAGTGGAGCGCTTCAGCGAACCTGGGCTCGCTAGGCCTGGGAAGGCTCCAGCTCGTAGGGGCTGGAGGTCTGCGGGCCGCTTCGCCCAGATGCCAGAAGCTCGAGCGGAAACTCGGTTCGGGGTGGGGGGCAAAGGGGAACCAGGCCCCGCTCCAGCGGCGCACCCCAGCCCCAGACAGCCGGCAGGACAGGAGGGGGGCCATCCCGAACCTCGCGTCCTGGCGCGGGGGTACGGCGTGCAGACCCCCTCCCGGCCGCCCTCCGCGGGGCCCGGGTACCTCCTGGAAAGAGGAGAGGAAGGGGAGGAGGCGGGAGGGCCCCAGAGAGCCGGGGAGGCCTGCGGGAGGGGACCTACGGCCCTCAGCCTGGCTGGGAACCGGCCTCTCCATAGCAACCGCCTGTGCGCGCGCGCCCGCGCGCCTGTCTGTGTGCGCGCTCGTTTGTGTGCGGGGGAGTGGGCTCGCGGGCCGCCTCTGCCGGGTGCGGGGATCTCCGAGCCCTCGGGGCGGGGCACAGGGAAGTTCTCTCCGGAACAGGGGACCGGCCTTTTCGGAGGTGCTGGGGACTCTGGGATCTGGGCACGCGGCGGAGGCACCGGCCGAGCAGCGGGGATGAGCCCGGGCCCCGCACTGGGCAGTAGGGGCGCCGAGGCGCCCGGCCCCGGCTGTCAGGCCGCCTGCCGCGGTCACGGGGACCTGGGGCTTGGCGGGCTGAGCGCAGGCGGTGGTCTTCACCTAGACCCAGCGCGGTGCGGCGCGGGGCGCGGCGGGGAGGGCGGAGGCCCCGCGGCCGCGGTGGCCGCGCCTGCCTCCCGGCCCGCGCGGGGTCCGCCGGGCGCACCTGCGGTCGGAGCTCGGGGCGGCGGGTCTCGCGTGGCTGAGAAGCGCACAGAGGGGACCCTGCCCGGGCCCCTAGCGATGCGCGAGGGGTTCGGCTGCACCCTCCCCGCCGGCCCAGCGGCGCATCCCTTTGGCTTTCCTCGCGCTCCACTCGATGGCGGGGAGCCACCACCAGGTGTGAGGACCGCCTCGGGCGGCCTGGGGAGTGGCCCGGGGGAGGCCCGATCCTGTGCCTCGGTCACCAAGGTGGCGCGGCCCCCACGCGGCCCCCGGCCCTACGGATGCGCGAGCAGGACCGTGGCGGCGTGGTCCAGGGCCCCTGGGGTGGGGTGGGGGTCAGAGGGTCGGGGACCCCGGAGAGGACGTGCAGCTCAGAGCCAGATACTGTCCTGCTTTCCACAGACACCATACAAAATGTTAAATAAGTAAATAATACGTCGATACATTCATTTTATTCTGCTAGTTCTCCCATTGTCCCAAAGGGTTTCAGTTCCGACATCAAAGCCGCTCACACCGAGTCTCCTCTGAATTGAAAGCCGCGTCTTTTTAGTGCTTTCAGAAAGGGTGGGAGGCGCCATGGCGGCACAGTTGGTTTGCCCGTGGTCACTTTAGTGTATAGTTAGAGGGGCCTTAAACTCTGAATGCAGGTTTTCACAAGCACAAAAGCCTTTTCTCACCCCACACCACATGGTATGTTCTTTGTGGGGTCCTGACTTGTCAAGTTCTCCTACCTCCTCCTCTCCGACACCAACCCCCTCTTCGACATCCCCCCCCCACACACCCCAACCCACCCCAGGACACCACGCCTGACTCCAACACTCCCTCTCAGAGCTTAAAGATAAACGGATTGCCTAGGGAATTCATTAAAGAAGGTATTTGTATTTTAGGTTCTGATCCTTTTAGTCTGTTTCAGAAACTGATAAATTAATCCACCAGATTTTCATTCTATTTCCCTTTATTTTAAAATCCTTTCTTATATCTAGTGCAAGGAAAAATGTATCTATCTTTTAATTCTTGAAAATACTTCAGTAGGAAAGTGTTTTGACAATAATGTAAGACTAGGTTCAGCTTATAACTTGGAGAATGTTAGGATTTTGGTTTTTGTCCTGAGAGCTTAGACTTCATTTAATAATAAATTCCAATTTACAATTTCAATGACATTTTCAGAGAAAGGCTTTAAACATGATGCAGAGTGTTTTTGAGAAGCATGTTGACTGAAATTATTTATATATGATGACTATATTATTCATATAAAAGTTAGGATTGTTTAGGTGATGAATAAAAAGAATAGCATATGTGAAATTCTACTAAGTATCTAAACCATATAAATAGTTTAAAATGACATGTTGATTTTGCTAAGACTTCTTTTAGAGTGAAGCTCACATTTGTTATGTGTAAAACCTAATGTTCTGTGTTAAAAACCTCATTTTCAATTTAGGGAATACCAAACTGTTATAGATCACATATTTAACTGATTAGAATAAAGTTCCAATGAACTAAATTATCAAAGAAAATGTATTTTAAAACAATATAGAGAAAGACAAACATGGGAAACACTATTATAAAGCAAAACAATACCTATTTCAGAAAATTTCAATATTATGATAAGAAAAAAACACCCTCTGAAATACTTACCTGATTTCACAAAATCTGACTCAGTTTTGTTTAAAATATAGAATAATGGCACATGAATTATATTTAAAATACTTTTGATTTGTAAATCTATACAGATGACTTTAAATTATAAAAATGAAATTTGATTCTTTTGAATACTATGTATATATTGTATTTTCATACATATATGTTACATAATGTAACATTTTATATCAGTGAATGAATTTTGGAAAGTAGGATGCTTTAGTTGGTCAGCCTTCTAGTGAAACAGTAACTGGCACAGATAATTTTCTAAAAAGGATGCTTGTACAGGTCAGTACAGACGGCTCAGAATTGAACTGCATGAGTTGTGAATGGCAGTATTTTCAAGGACAACATTTGGAAGAGCTTTAGACACTAATGACAAGTCCGTCCTCGTGGAGACAGAGGACAAGTCCACTGCAATGTCTGAGTACAGTTCTCATCAGTCTCCTTTGCATAACAGAGCAGGACTATCGAATTTACAAACAGGGGCAATTCTTTAGCAGCTTTAACACAATGCTGCAAAACCTTTAAAACTGAGAGGAATGGGAAAACAATAAGATTATTGGTTCAGATATTTTACTTTATTTCAAGAAAAATGTAAATTCTTTACTCAAAGAAAGTCTTTTGTTTTGGTTTTTTAAAAATTACCAACATAATTCAGCTTTTATTATTAATTCTCATTTGGCTCATATTCAGATTGATCTAGAGTTTCCCTGGGGGCTCAGTGGTAAAGAACCTGCCTGCCAAGGCAGGAGACTTGGGTTTGATCCCTGGGTCGGGAAGATCCCCTGGAGGAGAAAACGGAAACCCACTGCAGTATCCTTGCCTGGAGAATCCCATGGACAGAAGAGCCTGGTGGGCTACAGTCCATGGGGTTGCAGAGAGTCAGATATGACTGAGTGCACACTCATACACACACACACATACACACACACAGATTGATCTAGAATTTTTGAAATACAAAAACAGGAACTCTATTATGAAGCAAAGTCACTATTCCCTCCAATGACTTAACATGATCACACAAAAGCATCATATTAAAACCAAAAAATGTATTTCAGCGAGAATCTGTGCTTGAAGGACTGATTAACAAATATGTAGGAATTTTAGACTTTTTCAAACTTTGAAATTACAGTTCCTGTAAGGACAGGAAAAGTTTCAAAGCCTGATGATTATTATTATCAATCTGTCCATTGAGAGTAGCATTCTGAAAAACTTCCTAGGGACAGAGGTTTATAAATAGAGCAGTCTCGCTACAGGTTGATTTGGTTTTTATTCGCTAGCTGCTAGCCTAGAAGATATATTGTTTTCAAGTTACCTCTTTGTAGAGATCTTTATTATTTACAAAACAATGCTGTAAAATACATATTTAACAATCGACGTCCAGTATAGTAAATATACTGTATGCTCATACTAGATTTTATTCTTCTTCATAAAACTGACCTGACATTCTGTACAGTGCAGCGAATACTGGCAAAAAAGACTCATTACCATTGACCGAGCACCTGAGATTTTTGAGAGTGTGTGCGTCAGGTCGCTGGGTTCAGATGAAGCACAGAAGTGCTGTGAAGACTGTGTGGCTTCTCTCTCCTTTGAGGCCAGAAGCGCCTCCACATGCTTTGTCATACATGTGACACGTACATTACATGTGCACGTCCACTACAGTTGTTTGGAAGTAGTTTTCTTTTTTTCCTGAAATTGCTTTGGAATTAAAGGAAGAATGATAATTCACGTAAATGTTTATTTCATAATTATGCATTTCGGCTTCCTACTGTCCGCATATACTTTTTTAGGAAAGCACGGATGGGTGTATGGAGTTACAGTCCCGTTAACTGTAAAACCATCACAGCCTGACAAGCGGGCTTATTACCTGGAGTCTGCAGACGAGGACTCAGTATAAAGTGGTCTTTTCTGGTTTTACGTGGCAAACATATGTACAAGTGTTGAGACCTAATGGGCACAGAGCTACTGGAAGCAGCCAGTGGCTTGTCATTCTGACACAACTTGCAGCAGTCCCAGAGGACTCAGGGCTAGCTGTCACTCCGAGAAATCCAGTAATGGCCCTCCAGGATCCCGTACGAATCCACCCGGAGCTGCCAGATAGCTGAGTGAATAAAGAACAGCAGAGTCTTCTCTGTGGATGCGCACAATGCACGTTCACATTTAGCGAGTCGGGGACCAGGTCAACCAGCGTGCGGGCATGCACAGGGGCTGCGGTGGATGGAGACACCCACCCCACGTACGCACGTACATACGATCCCCTGAGGTCTTTCGATTCAAACACTTTAGGAAATTACATACGTCCTTCGACCTTTCTCCGTCACATTTGAAATTCCCGTTCAGAATTACCTGAGGATGTGCTCAAACAAAACTCGGAATCTGGTTTTATGTTTTCTAAACACTTTGGATTTCTCATTCCCCCAAGACCCTATAATTTACCCTGATCACTGTCTAGTTCACTCTCCTTATCGCCAAATGGCTTGAGTATTTTCAAAAATAAAATAAACCTTTAAAGAAAGATTACTTTTGACCGTTAAGAATACTTTTTAAAAGGCCATTTACATGGGCAGTACCCAAATGTGGCAGCCACTGGTGTGCTGGGGCGTGGGGCTTTGCGGGTGAGGCCCCTGAGGGCTCAGTGTGGCCAGAGCAGATGCACTTCCTTCTCTTCTGTTGGGTGTCTCGGTTTCCATGACAACGGCTTCTCTGTCCTCAACGTCCTTCTGAGGGTGAGACTTGAGGCTTTCTCATCCTCCATCCCCCTGAGGTCAGGTGTGTTCCTTCCTGCAGACCACTGCGGGCTCTGACCTCCTACCGTGGTCCCCGCCCGAGCCAGCGTAGGTCGGCTGTGTCCTGTGTCAGCAGGGCACTGCCCTTGGGTCTCAGGGTCCTCCCCCCTCCATCTGACCCCTTCCCTTCTCGTTGTGACCTGCTCCAGCTCGTCCCCTGGTCATGGGACCCTCTCCTCCCACCACCCAAGCTACAGGCACACACTCCACCTCACCAGGTCACACACCATCTACAACGTGCATCAGCCATGTCACACGTGTACAACCCTCTCACACGCATGTGCACACGTCACTCACCTACAGGCACACACACAGTCTCACCAGGTCACACACCATCTACAACGTGCATCAGCCATGTCACACACGTACAACCCTCTCACACGCATGTGCACACGTCACCTCCCATGTGAACACGCATCCTCTCATACACTCTGTAATATTGGTGCAGTCGAGTGCAGCAACCGTTCCCGACTCAGCATCACACCGGGGCCAGGTTCCTCCGAAGCTCTTACCTGGTGTCCAGCTAAATAGCTGCGGTTACTTTCCAGTCAGACTTCCTGCCTGGGATTAAGGCGCCTACTGAGAAACTCCTGTTCTGCTCACATTACTGGGGGCCCCGGGGCCACCCAGACTTCCCAGGTGGTGCTAGTGGTAAAGAATCCACCTGCCAACGCAGGAGAAATAAGAGATCCAGGTTCAGTCCCTGGGTTGGGAAGACCCCCTGGAGAAGGGAATGGCACCCTCCCCAGCAGTCTCACCTGGAGAATCCTATGGACAGAGGCGCCTGGAGGGTTACATCCATGGGGTCGGAGAGAGTTAGACATGTCTGAAGTGACTTAGCACGCTCACACAGGGGCAACCCAGTGAGGGGGTTTAGAGAAAGGATTCCCACCCGGCTTCTGCCACTTCCTGACTCTGGTTTGAGCGAGGCGCTCCACTCTCTGTGCCTCTGGAAATGGAGATGAGGGGGGATGGCCCAGTGGGCGTGTTGGAATGGTCACAACAGAGGTCCGGCCTCGGAGGAGGGTGGAGGGCAGTGCTGGGGGCTCTTGCTGCCTGTTGATAGCATTTTCTCTTCCTGGTGGGCACCGCCATCATTTCCACGGAGGCACACTGAGATCCTGCGTCCAGACAAACGCTGACGCTGTAACGTAAGGTGACACAGCTCAGCAGTGGAGGTACAAAGAGGAAGAAGTGTCTGCAACCGAGTGAGCAGGCCCCGAGCATCTGAGAGCAGGCCCCCAGTCCTGACCCCTGCTCCCTGCACCTCGTGGGCTGCAGCTCCTCTGCAGAGCCATCAGAGGGAGGGCGGGGGTCTCAGGTCCGTACACTTGCTCCTCCTGGGAGAGCATGCGGATGGCAGACCCTGGAGGCTCAGGGCCAGAGATGGGTGCATCTACGCTTGCTCATCGCCCTCGTCACATTCAGACCTAAATACCTGCCACCTAAGGGCAGCCCTCTCCCACCAGCACTGCCTGGACAACGCTTGTGAGCCACGAGCTCTATGCTGATGTCCCAGCTCGTGGGAGTCACTCAAGGTACCTTCCCTAAAACCGACGACGATCCTGTGGGGTTGGAACTGTTACCACCTCTGTTTTCCAGACGAGGACAGGGAAGGGCATCTCGGCCTCACGGAAGTGCTGCGAGCAGGATCCAGGGGAGGGCTCGGGCGCTAGTGCTTCTCAGGGTCACTTGTGGCTGGAGGCGGGACCTTGAGCAGAAAGTTGGGTCTCCCCAGATCCGGGGCCAGGCTGCAGGCCCAGGGCAGGTCACGGTGGGAGCACGTCTGACCCGCCCCGTTGGGCCCCTGCTGTGGCAGTGATGGTGGTTAACAATCGTGCTTGAATAGAATCCCCGAGGCGCCAGCCCCTCCGTGTCGGTGAAGGCCGAAGGGATCTTCCTTCCGACATCATCCGACCCAGCGCTCCTCACGCGACTTCAGGACAGAGTGCCCTGAGAGATCTGGTGCTTCTGGTTTTCATCCTTGAAGGAAAATCCCCGCAGTTATCCGGTTATCCGATTTCAGCAAACAGCACCAAACCGCGGGGGTTCGATGGTTCCGAGCACTCTGATGTTCACGCTGTAGACGCCAAGGGGAAAAGTGGGTGACCGGTCCTGGGTCTCTGCGGCCGGGGTGGGGGGACCATGGTCGTCCACAGGCGCTCGTCCCCGAGAGCCAAGCCTTCCTCCCCAGGGCTGTGCTCCGTCATCGCCGTGGCTTCCCTTCCGCTCACGCCTCCCTTCTCCATCGTGCAGGACTCCCTGCCCTTCCCGTTGAGAGCGCTGTCTAGGTGTTGAGCGCCCTGTCCACCCTAGCCGTGCCCCTCCTGCCTGCCCATGAGGGTCATTGGGACGGCTCATCAGGGCCAGCCCTCAAGCCTCAGGGGGTGCTCCCAGCGGGGCCTGGACTGTCGCTGTCTCTGGTTCCATCTGAAATGCCCGTCCTCGGGGGGCCTCTCCAGCGAGACTGCGGCAGCGCGGCCGGAAGTGAGCGCCCTGCCTGTAGAAGCTCTAAAGCCACGCACGACTTGACGCCTCACGTTAGCCACGAAGGTGCCTTGTCATGGGGAATTCTCTCTGTGGGACTGAGAGGTTCATAAACCAATGAATGCAATGCAATCACCCAGAGGTACATAATGTCTTTATCCTTTCTATCAGACATATGATGGGTCATAGGCACAATTTAATAACAAATCAAGTGGGGCCCAATAAAGATTATCACGAAGAGCTGGAAACATTCTTCCATTAATTTTCTCTGCCGAGTCTGGCTCTCCCACAGGGCCCTGAGCAGAGATCAATCGTCACCTGAGAGCGGGCACCGCTTCCGGGATGATGAGAGGCTGGCCAGGGCTGATGCTGAGTGAGCCTGGGAGGGTCCCTGCAGCCCCCATCCTCTGATGGAGGGAGGCCACGAGTCACAGGGAGACGCTGCCCGGGGCAGAATTGGGCTGCAGACGGAGCCAGGCCTGTTTGCTGGGGCTGCCTTGTGCGACCCGGTGCTCTGCGTGGGAGAAGTGGGCACACATCTGTACAAAAGCTCCTAACCACTCAGGTCCAGACGGAGCTGCTGAATTTTATTTCCCAGAAGATGACGATGATGATTTTGACCTCTGACTACTGTTTTAGCTCCTCCCTTCTTCAAGGAACTGAAAGAGCGTGTGAGGCATGGAAGGCAAGAGTGCTGGGTGTGAAAACCCTCGCACAGACTTGCCGGCTGGATTTCCTAGGTCTAGGAGACGTGGGGGGCTTGGACCCTCTCTCCCAGCGTCCTCTCTCTGCATCCTTCGGGGCCTCACACACAGTGGGGCAGCCACAAGGATATGGAGCTTAGGGGTTCACAACCTGCTCCTGGAGCTCAGAGGCACCTCCTCTGTTCAGATGCCCCCTGACTGCTTGGGCTCCAGAGGTCCCAGTTGGCAGAACACAGGCCGGCCCCTGATTAGGCAGGGGCCTCCTGGGAGTTAGAGTTCAAGCAGGGGCCATGAAAACCCAGAAGAGAAAACCACGCGAAGTGAACAGAAAGACGCCCGGAGGGGCCTGCTCACCGGGAGGTGAGGCCATGGGCCAGGGCTCCAGGCGACCTCTCCAGTGGGGAGTTCAGGCTGAACCCCTGGCAAAAGGATGCTGGGCGAGGCGCCCTCCCTCTGACCTCCCCAGACATCGGTTCTAGCCGTGCTTTCTGGAATGTTCGGAACAAACATAACCCCCGTCTCTTCCTGTCTGGCCCTACAAACATGTGAAGACATGGTTATGTGCTCATCAAAACTTAGTTTTCCCCAAAATTCTGATGCCAGATTATGAGCACCTGAATTAAGGCAGTGGCCAAAGGGACAGTGAGGAAGAGAAGAAACAGATTTAGGCACCCAAATGGACCTGTTACAGAAATGATATGTCAGAGGCGAGACGTTTCCAGTTTCCGGTTTGAGAGAGATTAGTGAAAGGAGACGAACGTGCAGCACCGTTGGACCTCTGCACTTGGCCCAGGAAGACCCGCTGCCTCCCAGCGGCGTCAGGGGCACGCAGGCGGTGGGGGGGCGGGGTGTCCCTGCCCGCACGGCCGCTCCCCCAGGAGGCTTCCTTCCGTTTCTTGACCCCACAGCCCCAAAGGACCCCAGGGTCCTCCTCCAGGCCCTTTCTAGCCACTGGCCAAACCCTGAGGAGACCTTCAGGGTCCCTCATGGGACAACAAGCTCATTTCTTTGGGGCTTCCCTGGTGGTTCAGATGGTAAAGAATCCGCCTGCAGTGTGGAAGACCCAAGTTCGATCCCTGGGTCAGGAAGATCCCCTGGAGAAGGGGATGGCAACCCACTCCAGTATTCTTGCCTGGAGAATCCCATGGACAGAGGAGCCTGGCGGGCTACAGTCCATGGGCTCGCAAAGAGTCTGACACAACTGAGCGACTCACACACACACCCAGACACACACACACACACACACACACACACACACACACACGGCGTTGGGAAGGGCACTTCCTCCGTGAGAGGCGGGTCATGGACCCTGGGAGGTGTAGGGTCTAGGGGCCCAGAGGAGGGGAGGGTAGTCCGGGCATAAGACACACAAACACACGAGGAGGAGGCCTGGGGTGAGCACAGAGTCCAGCTCTGGGAGGAGCCCACGTCAGGCCCAGTCGGGCCCAGAGCCTGGGCCTCCCGCAGACACGCCCGAGCCGCTGGGAAGTCAGGTTCCCAGCAAAGAGAAGACCGCTGACCCCCTGAGGAAATCCAAGCCCTGCCCTGTGGCTGAACCTCTTAGCCTGGGGGCAGGGAGGGGCTCCCATTTCCAGCAGCATGATGCAGCCGGCCAGACGGGGCTCAAGGTGAAGCCTGCTGCAGGGCAGCGAGGCGGTCCGTCCACAGCCCCCAGGAGGCGGACCCGAGGTGCTCTACGCTGCTCGGCCCCACCGTGAGTCCGAGCTGTGCGCTGACACTTTCTTCAGCATTTGTCTCGGGCAAGAAAAACGTGCAGGCGTCTTGGGCACTGCCAGCAGCGCCAGCGCTGAGCGCTTTCCGTCTGTCTCCCTCCCGATGAAAGGCGGGGGCCCCAGGTCAGACACCCCAGTGAGGCCACGTCGTGGGCAGGGCCTGGGGTCCGAACACGGCCTGGCTTGACCCCTGGGTCCCCGAGTCCTTTCATCCGGATCCCAGCGCTGCACTTACCCGGGAGGGCCAGGTCCTCTCAAGCCAGCATGGGCAGAGCCGTGGGTCGTGTGTGCACACGTGTGATAGCGTGTGTGATTTGCGCATCTCTGTCCTGTCCAGGGACGTGGCATCTGCCACATGAAGGCAGTTTTGGCTGCACAGCGGGAGGGGAGGTGTCCCCAGCTCACTGGAGGGAGGGAGTTCCCACCTCAGATTCCAGCGTGAGACGGACTCCCACTCACCTTCTTTCTTCCTACTGCCTTCCTGCCCTGGGTCATTCACACCTTTAATAAACCCAACTGGACATCTTTATAAGGCTTCTCGGGCGGTGCAGTGGTAAAGAACCCACCTGCCAGTGCAGGAGGCGTAAGAGGTGTGGGTTTGATCCTTGGCTCGGGAGGATCTCCTGGAGGAGGGCAGCAGCCCACTCCAGTCTTCTTGCCTGGAGAATCCCATGGACAGAGGCTTTGGGCGGGCTGTAGTCCATCGGGTTGCAGAGTTGGACACGGTGAGAGACGGAGCATGCACGCACACACAGATGCCCTTTAGCAAGGCTCCTGACGAAGCTCTGAACGAACTCAGGGACACCCCGCATGGCCCCCCCAGGACTCCCTTTCCTGTTCCCAGCTTTCCTCACTGTGTTTACCCAACAGCCCATGAGAAGAGGCTGCTTTACTCAGCGAGACGTTTATCTGAAGGCGCTTTCATTCTCCCTCCCTAGGTTTGCTTTTGAAAATTCTGTTTAAAAGAAATCCCTGGAATCTATATTCTTGGTCAACAGCAGTTCCTTGACTCCCCAGAGAGACACCTTCAAGGAAGAGACCAGCAACCCCTGACCCCCCGAAGTGCTGGGAGCCACCGGTTCGAGGTAGGTCCAGGATTTTACAAGACCAGGTGGGCACCTTGGCCAGTGTTCCCTGAGCCTGCCCTGAGCCCTCATGACCTCGAACCCGATTCTGCCACCTGCCGGCCCCGCTCCCTACGGACCTGTCACGGTCGACTCGGAGCCTGACCCAGCTCCCTCTGATCCCGAGACAGGACTCGCTCAGTGAGACGCAGACCAGACTCGCAAACCAGTGAGTCCCCCAGGCCACGGGGCTCCGTCCCACGTGATGGAGCTGCCAAGCACTCATCACTCAAAGGTGCGTCGTCACCCCTGGCTACAGATGTGACTGTGTCTTAGAGAGATTCCGTGAGTGATTATGACCAACCTAGACAGCATATTAAAAAACAGAGACACTACTTTGCCAACAAAGGTCCGTCTAGTCAAAGCTATGGCTTTTCCAGTGGTCATGTATGGATGTGAGAGTTGGAACATAAAGAAACCTGAGCGCCAAAGAATTGGTGCTTTTGAACTGTGGTGTTGGAGAAGACTTTTGATAGTTCCTTGGACTGCAAGGAGATCCAACCAGTCCATCCTAAAGGAGATCAATCCTGAATATTCATTGGAATTACCGATGATGAATCTGAAACTCCAATCCTTTGGGCACCTGATGTGAAGAGCTGACTCATTGAAAAAGATGCTGGGAAAGATTGAAGGCGGGAGGAGAAGGGGACGACAGAGGATGAGATGGTTGGATGGCATCACGGACTCGATGGACATGGGTTTGAGCAAGCTCTGGGAGCTGGTGATGGACAGGGAGGCCTGGTGTGCTGCGGTTCACGGGGTCGCAAAGAGTCGGACATGACTGAACTGACTGACTGCTACTGTGTAGAGTGTTCAAGCTAATTTCCTCCTCAGAAAATCAACATGCTGATGCCTCAGAAAAGCCATCATTGGCTGTCATGGGGTCAGGTGGGGTGGGTGGAGGGACCCGGAAACTGCGTCCCGTGGGAACACACCACAGCTCCCGCTTCCAAATGCCTGTCCGGGGCCTTTGGTGTCGCCTTCATCCTGATGAGTGAGCCTGCTCACGGGGGTCTCTCTCAAGAGCCGTCTTGTGCAGGTTGGGAGACACATCTGGTGACTCCAGAGGCGGGGTGGCGGGTCCGCGGGGGTGCTCTCTTGGGGACGTGGACGCCTGTGGGCTCTGGGGTGGGTCAGGGCCGGAGCCTGGTGAGGACAGGGGTGCAACAGGCTGGCACCCAGATGAGCCTCGAGGCCCTTGGGACATGGGTCTTCCTCCTGCGGTGGTCCCAGACAGGCCGAGGAGGGGTCAGGATGGGAGAAGGGATGGGGCGGGGGCCCAGGATCCGGTGACATGCAGCCTTCTACTCATTGGCTCTGGGGTCTGCTGACCCCGGCTGTGACCCGAACACTGACCCACCCTTCCTCTTGGCCGTCCTGACTTTCAGTCACTCTAGGAACCATCAGCCCAGGACACTGACAACAGAGACTCCAGTAAATCCGCCCCGAGCTGGAACCACCGAGGGGAGCGTGGGCTCGGAGGACATGGCCCTGCCATCCTGGGCAGGGGTCCTACCTTCCCAGCAGCTCCTGGACCGAGGGGGCCTTGTGTAAGGACCCCCGTGGGTGAGGCAGCGAGTGACACGTGGTGACACGCAGAGGCTTTGAGGACTCTGGGGTCAAATCTCAGATTAGCTAAGTTTTTTTGGTTCAACCCAAACCTATCTGAGACCCCAACTGCCTGCAAAACAAGGGACGAAGACCACAACCCCAGGAGCCAGAAGAGACTGAACAGCCCAGTAAAGGTGGGTTCCCTGGGCTGTGGTGACCGGCAGAGACTCCAGGGGGAACCTGAGACCCCTCACGAGGAAGCACTTGATGGAGGAGGCGTGGGCCACCCCGCCCAGCTCTCAACACAACTCACCCAACCGAATGCAGCCCAGGTCCTCCTCGGTGTCGGCAGAAATGACGTGTGTGTGCAAGGGCATGCATACATGCATATTCGGGTGTGCACACGTGTGTGTGCATGTGTGTGTTGGAGCGCAGCATCAGGGTCCCCGCCCGTCAGCAGTGTTGAGCCGCTCCTGGGGAGTCACCCGCGTGGGCACAGCCCGCACCCCTGTCCTGGCTTCGTGGGCCGCGGAGCAGCGGTGGCCTGGCCCGGGTCCTCGGTCTTGTGTCCATGGGGACTGGCAACTGGCCTCTCTGCTCAGCCCTGGAGGACCCGGTCACTGCATGTGCTCAGAGCAGCCTGGCCTTCCTGTAGGCACCGCCCCGGCCCCTCACCCAGACTTGAATCTCTCGCTGTGACGCTGGCAAGGAGCCCCCAGGAGCCAGAGCGGCCGGAGGAGAACTAGGGGCTCTGACCCCCATGTGGCTTCAAGGAGCTGATGGGATGCATCCATCAGTGACCGAGACACACACACCAGGCCCTTCCCTCTCCACGTCCTCACTCGCCTCCCCTAAACCCATGCCCGCCTCTGGTGAGAGGCCTCCCTGCCTGACCTTGTGGGGTGACTGCTCTTTCTTAACCCCTAATAAATGACCTTTGTAATCGCTTCTGGGCCGTCACACAGAGGGAGCCGGCAGCCAAGAGGAAACAAACCTGCAATAAACATGGGGTGTGGGACCAACGGTAAAGATCAGAACCATTTGAATGAACGCATCAAACAACTGTAGGGTTTTGAGCTATCAGCTCATTAGGAAAGGAGATTGTTTTTACAAACAACGTGTTGTCTCCACCTTCACATGCGCTGCGGACAGCGGGGCTGAGAGCACCCCTCCTGCGCTGACCTCCCCGAGCGAGGGGACAGGCCGGGCCGGAAACCTCACAGTCACTCAACGCACTGTGCAGGGCATGAGATTTCCCCACACCTCGGGGCCTCCTCGGGGCTCTGTTGCTCCATCCTGGGCACCTCCTGGGCGGCAGAACACTGTCGTGGTCCTCGGGGACAGTGAAACGTGGTCTGTCCTGTCTCAGTGTGGTCAGTGGTCCCCGACGTGTGGTCTCCGCGCCCACCCGGCCATCCAGCTTCCTCCTCCAGGCGGGCAGCCCTCCTTCCTCTGCTGGCTCTGACCCCTGGTGGGGCTCGCTGGGCCTCCCGTGGGATGTCCTGACTCTCGGGGTCCCAAGGAGGGGTCCCTAGTATGCTTACGTGGTTCCTCTCCCCTGATGGCCGTCCACCTCTAAACCCACCCACTTGGTTCTGCAGCCAACTCCAAGCCCCAAATCCTTTCTGATGGAGGTGCCCCTCAAACAGGAACCCCCCCACCAAGTGGACTCCTGTAGATCTGGGTCCCGGGTCCCCTGGGTTCGCGGGAGCGCTCTAACCCCTTGCCCACCGGCTCCAAGTGGTCCAGGCCAGTTGTCTGCAGGCTCATGTCCCCCAGTCTCCACTCCAGCTTGGGGGAAGGCCCTCCGGGGGACCCCAGGGCCCCCTTTAGTTTTGGGGACGGGGGGCCTCACCAACAGAGTGGAAGGAAAACTCCGGCCCCTCCCTCCCTGGGCCTCGGAAAGGGGCTTCCCTGTCTCCCGCAGCCCCCATGCCCCGACCACCCCTTGGAAGCCCCCAGGCGCCGACCTGCCCCGGCCCCGGACATGGGCTCACGGCTCCCTTCCCGTGGGCTTCTCAGTGCTGGGGAGCCTCAGGGAAAGGACGCGGAACCCAGAGCACACGGAAGCCTGGGGGCCGCAGGGATGAGTCTCCCCAGGAGAGCAGGGTGAGACCCCGGGCCGGGCCGGGCACAGAGGGAGCTGGCCATCTGCATGGGACAAGGGCTGGCAGGGCTCCTGGAGGGTCAGTGAGGGCGTCTTCAGAGTGAGAATTCAGGACACTCATCAACCATTCAGGCTTATTCTCTATTTTTGTCCCTCTCTGTCATGCTGGACAGCAGTGGGACCGCCGGCACGAACCTCTCCTCCAGTCTGAGAGGCAAACGCACCGAGGTGTGAGTGTATGCTGACATGGGAGACAGCCTCCTCCCGGCTCCTCTGCTGACAGGGCTTCACGTGTCAGTGGCATGGGCAGGGAGCCAGGGATCCTGCTCCAGAACCTCCTCTCCCGAGGAATTCTTCTTCAACCTCTTGCCTCCTGGAACCTCCCATCCATCCCCACATGTCTCAGAGGCCTCGCTAATCTACTGTCTACCTGGACCAAGAGATACGTTAGACCTACTACCAAGGAGGCCGCACGTCAGCCAATTAACCCACTGGTGTCTGTTCATCAAGTGTCTTTGTGTCCTTGTGAGTCCAGCGCGCTCCATCGAGCTGCCGGGCCGTGAACACGAGAGATGCGGTCCCCTTTTTAAGGGAGGCAGGCAGGCAGCCGTCCACACGAATGACCGCGGTAGGGGAACACGCAGGCAGCGCTGTAACAGGTGAGCTGGGTTCCAGGCGCTTAGCGGCGAGGCCGGGGTCTGCCTGGGCTCAGGCTCATCCACAGCACTCATCGCTCTCCAGCCCCTCGCCGCTGCAGGCGCCTTTCCTGTCACAGGCGGCTCCAGACGCGGCCACCATCCAGTGGGCCACGCACGTCACCTTCCTGTGTCCCTGGCTACCTCCCAGCTGGGTCTCCTTAGACCAGAGTGAGGTTCGGGGTGTGGGGAGGGCAGGGCTGGTGAGTGGCTGGCAGCTGCCCTTCCTGCCCGTCTGAGAACAATGCACAAACACCAGCGTGCCTGAGTGGAGGTCTGTCTCATGGGGAAGCACACGGCACCCCAGGCAGAGTCAGGGCTCAGCTCTGTCGCCTCCAGAACAAGAAATGCTGGCGCCCCAGCCCCAAGTTACGGACCGAGTCTGTGTCCCCCTACACGCGTCTAGTGAAATCCCCACTCCTGCGAAGGTGTTTGCAGGTGGTGCCTTTGGGAGGCGATGGGGTCAGTGCCCTGAAGGAGGAGACCCCTAGAGTTCCCTCACTCTTCCCCGCTGAGGAGACAGTGAGAAGACAGCCGGCTGTGAACCATGAAGCCAGCCCCGGCCAGCCATCAGATCTGCTAGCAACTAGATCTCAGACTTCCGGCCTCCAGAACTGTGAGAAATGAACGTTTGATGTTTAAACCACGTAGTCTATTTTGTCATTGTTGTTGCAGCAACCTGGATGGACCAAGACCTACCAGCGCTTTAGAATGTGGCCTTTTAGGAACGGAGATTGTTGCAAATGTACCCAGTTAGGGTCAGGTCAAACGGTGGCCCTAATCCAATATGACTGCTGTTCTTACAAGAAGGTGCACATTTGAAGACAGACACGGTGTTGACGGAGGCAGAGGACAGAGGGGCGCACCAAGGATGGTCAGGAGTGCTTAAAACTGCAGAGATGAGCAAGGAGCCTGCTGAACAGACACGGCTCCAAAGGAGACGCACAGATGGCCCACAGGATGCTCCCCACTGCCAGTCACCAGGGAAATGCAGATCAAACCGCCAGGAGGAAGCACCTCCGCCTGTCAGAATGGCTGTTATCCTAATGATATGAAGTAGCAAGTGCCGGCGGGGATGTGGGGAAAACGGAGCCTCCTGCACGGCCGTGGGGACGTGAGGAGGCGCTGCCTCTATGGAGGACAGGATAGATTCCTCAAGGAGCGAGAAATAGGACCACACGTGAGCCAGCAACTCCACTCACAGGTACACATCCGAGGGAAAGAAGAAAACTAATTTGAAAAGATACATACACCCCTGGGCTTCCCTGGGGCCTCAGTGGTAAAGAATGTGCCTGCAATACAGGAGAGGCATGTTTGATCTCTGGGTCGGGAAGATCCCTTGAAGGAGGGCATGAGAACCCACTCCAGCAGTCTTGCCTGGAGACCTCATGGATCAAGGAACCTGGTCCATAGGGTCTCACAGTCGGGCGCGACTGAAGGGATTGAGCGTGCACGCGTGCGCGCGCACACACATACACACACACCCCTATGTTCATTGTAGCACTATTCACCATAGCCAGGATATGGAGGCAACTTAAGTGTCCATCCACAGAGGAATGACTCAAGAAGATGCACACACACACAGAATGGAATGTTACTCAGCCATAAAAAAGAATGAAAGAATGCCATTTGCAACAACACAGACAGACTTTGAGGGCATTACTGGAAGTGAAATAAGTCAAAGACAGCTACCATAGGATCACTTTTATGTGCAGAATCTAAAAAATAAAAAAAAAAAAAAAACTCAGAGAAACAAGCACCGTGGCTGTTGAAGGTGGGGGTGGGGAGTGGCAGCTGCCTGTCGATAGGGATGAATTTGAGTTACCAGATGATTAAGTTCTGAGAACTAACGTACAGCCTGGTAAAGTTAATAACACTATTAAAAACCTGAAATTTGCCAAGAGAGTAGGCCTTAAGTGTTCTCACCATGAAAACACACAAACAGCCCCAGACGGTCATCTTCCAGCGCTTTCAGCGCCAGCCTGGCCCCGCTGACACCTGCCCTGCAAACCACCCCCAGGACTGTGAGAGAAGCAGGCTCTGCTTTTGTTTAAGTCACCTGGTCTGTGCACTTTGTTACAGGATCTCTGGGAAACAGGCAGAGAAAGAAACTTCTCCAGCAAGTGGCTGTTTACTGAGTGATTTTGTGATGCACACAGCCAGTTGAAAATCCAGTCAGAGTCAACCAGAATTCCTAAAGTGACATTAGTGCTGGGATTCCTAAATGAAAATGGTTTACTTAGTTATTTAAAATTTAAACCTTCTAATATGCAACTCCCTCTCACTCCAAGAAGTGTCCTTGGTTTGAAAAACCCACAGAAGAAAATTAAGTAAGAAAAGATGACCAAAACCAGGAACTATTCTGTTGGACCTTTTCAGAATACCAGCTCTCATGACTCATGGTGCATGAACCCAGTGTGACCCTCAGGGGCAAGGTGCTGGGATCAGAGAACATGGGTGAAGGTGGCCAAGACTCAGCTTTGCGGGGCGATGCGCCAGGATCCCCCGAGGCCCTCGGGGCACAGCCATCCACTGGGGTCTGGGTCCCACCTGGGCCCCCCTCCCCAGTGCTGCATCCCAGGTGAGGACAAGCTTTCTGGAGCAGATGCCCGGGACGGTGGCCGTCTGCACCATCCTGAGTCTGGGCCGACCCCCATGGCTCTGATGTCTCTCAAGAGGCCGGCCCATGCTGGGGGCTCATATCACAGGCCCCCCACTCCTGCCAGGGCCCCCCATGGGCTGGTCTCCAATGGCCACAGCCCCCAGGCCTGCGTCTCAGGCCCCACGGCCGCAGGGAGGTCTCTGGGGGGCCCTCACCCCCGTCAAGTCCATGCACACGTAGAACAGCTCAGCCCCAAGGCCCAGGAGAGCAGGGGGAGACCCTGGGCAGGAGGGCCCCCACCGCAGGGTCACCCTCGCCCCCAGCTTCGCGCCGGCTGCAGAGGCACCGTCTGCCCGCGGGCCCGAGGGCCCCAGAGGACCCGCCTGCAGCTACTCCTCCCGCCCCTCCTGGGTCACACGCGCGCACACCAACCCCCTTCTTCTTGAAGTCCAGGAAGGTTCGGCTCAGGGAGGCCGTGAGGTGAGGGGCTCTGGGCACCAGGGCACCGCTCCGCCTGTCCTTGGGGGGCCGCCAGCACGGGGTCCTCGAGGAGGCTGAGACGGGCAGCGGCTGTGGCCTCCGAGCTCAGAGTGACCCCGGCCGGGCCCTCAGCGGAGGAACGAGAAGGCGTCCCTCACCAGGGGGGTCTGGGGAGCTAATGTGCAGAGCCCCCCGGCTGCTGGCGTCTGCGGGCTCAGGACACGGCCGTGGGAAGGGACGGGTCAGACTGGACGAGATGTGGGAGCAGAGACACAGACGCTGGCTCTGCAGGAGGGGGCGCAGGGGGACCCCTGGCCCTCCCATCGTACACCGAGGGGCAGCCTGGGGTCCCCGGGGGCTGAGAGGGGAAGCCGGGGGCAGGTCGGCTCCAATGACTGGTCGTGCGGATTACTGGGTCCGGCTTTTTGCAGGATGTATGCCTGAGACCCTGTGAGGGGGCCTTTGGGGTCGGCTGCTTCTGCTGGGGGTCACCCCCAGGAGTCCGTGTGCTTGTCCCACGAGGAGAGGCAGGAACCGGCAGTGGGCAGGGGCTCCTGTGTGGGGCCAGTGCTCGGGGAGCAGCCGCAAACACGCACGCCCTCTGCGTCCCACCGGTCAGCCGCATCGCTGGACACGGGGAGTCACACTCTGTCTACACTGCAGGGAGCGCTGCCTCGAGCTGCCCTGTGAGGCAGACGGTCCCTGAGTCGTGTTAACAGGGGGAGAAGTTCAGGAGGGAGTGGGCAGGGCTCAGGGACGCTCCCTGAAGGAGGGCTCACTGGATCCAGTGGGGGAGGGGGCGCCGCGCGGTGCCTGGACTGGGCCCCCATTAGCGGGCTGAGCCCCGGCTCTGTCCCTGACCTCCAGCAGCTGAGAGCCCGGAGCCCTGCCTCCGGCTCTGGCTTCGGTCTACGCTGGCCAACGCCTCCCCTGGAGTCCTGGGCCGGGCCCCAAGGAGCTCAGGCGCCCCCACCCAGGCCCTGGGTCCACGGCACGAGTCCCAGACGGCACCCTGACTCTGCCCTCCTAGCCCGCATCCATCCTGCCACTCACGTGCCCAAACCCTCCGTCCATCTGCTGCTGCTATCTGGCTCCCTGGCCCTGGCCCCAGCAGACGCCATCCTGCCCCGGGCATCCTGGCTCGGACAGCCCATCTCAGCCTTGACCGCTGCAGCAGCGTGGAAGGTCCACGTGGTGCGCACTCTAAGCTTTCGGCTTGTCTGCTGAGGGGCCTGCAGAGCTGGCCAAGGGCAGGCCCTGGGGAGACAGTTCTGAGCCAGCCGGGCGGTGGCCAGCTCCTGAGGGCCCCCCTCCCGTCGCACCCCACACTCCAGAGTCAGGGTCAGAGCTGAGGCTCCCGGGGAGGGAAAGAATTTAGACCACTCACAACTGAAATGTGTTTATTTGCAAAGGCTTGCTTACCAATAGTGGCCTGAAACTTCATTTTAAAAACTGAAATTATAAAAATAAACCATTTTTAACTGAAAAAGAATGGCCAAATGTCAGGTCATTAAAGTATTATTTTGTCTATTATCATCATAACACCTATTTAAATTTAATTTACATTTTAAATATGTATTTGGTTCCCAAACTAAGCATGATATATTATTGTTAAGTTTACTTTCACAAATTGTGCATTTTTACATAATTAATTTAAAGCCAATTGAAAAGTATGCAGCATGTGTTAAGTAGGGTAGTCACAGTTTAGTTTCATGTATATTATCAATATTCAAAGGATAATAGTAACTAAATCTTATAATTTTTTAAACATGTACCAACCTGAACTGTAACAAACTCTTTTACCTAAAAGTTACTTGTTTTTTCCATATATTATACAGAAACAAACTGACTTTTCAAAACCCTTTTTTCTTTTTTTTTTAGGATTCCAAACAAAACAATGTTTTATTGCTGTTTAGTCACTAAGTGATGTCTGACTCTTTGCGACCCCATGGATTGTAGCCTGCCAGGCTCCTCTGTCCATGAAATTTCCCAGGCAATGATACTGGAGTGGGTTGCCATTTCCTTCTCCAGGAGATCTTCCTGACGTAGGGATGGAACCTGAGTCTCCTGCATTGCAGTCGGATTCTTTACCAGTGAGCTACCAGGGAAGCCCAATCAGAGTGACGATTCCAGAGAAAATCAGGTTTTACTGCTGTTGCTGATGTTTTGTTGCTCAATCATGTCCAACTCTTTGCAGCCCTGTGGACTGTGGCCCACTAGGCTCTGTCCTTGGGATTTTCCCGGCAATAATACTGAAGTGGGTTGCCATTTCCTTCTCCATAAAAATCCTTTGAGGGAAAAAATAGTCTTCTCTAGAAAGTGTGTTGGAAAGCTGGACACCTACATGCAAAAGAACCAGGCTGGACCCTCATGTTGTACCAGATACAACAGTTAACTAAGGTAAGAGGAAAAACTACAAAACAGAAGAAAACATGAGGAAGACTCTTCATGACACCGGATTACCTGCATATGACACCAAAAGCCGAGGCAACCAAGGATAAAAACAGATAAATCTGACTTCATCAAACAAAAACTTTAGTGCATCAAAGAACACCCTTACAAAAGTGAAGACACCCCAGGGAACGGGTGAACATAACTGCAAGTCACGCATCTAACAGGGGTTAGTATCCAGAATGAAGAACTACAACTCAACTACAACATAAAACAAAGAACGCTGTTCCAGAGTAGACAGAGCTGAAGAGGCCTTTCTCCAGAAAGACACACGGATGGCCAATAAGCATATGCAAAGCTGCACTGAGGTCAGTGATCCTCAGGAAAATGCAAACCAAAGCCACAAGGAGACACCGTCTCACCTGTTAGAACGGCTACTAGAAAGCAAAACAAAACATAATAAAATGCAGGGAGGATGCGGAGAAATTAGAATCTCCATGCATTGCTAGTAGAAATGCAAACTGGTGCAACCACTGTGGAAAACAGTTTGGTGATTCTCCAGGAAGCCAAACACGGAATTACTGTGTTTGTGTCTTAGTCGCTCAGTCGTGCCTGACTCTTTGCAACCCCGTGGACTGTGGCCCGCCAGGCTCCTCTGTCCATGGGATTCTCCAGGCAAGAATACTGGAGTGGGTAGCCATTCCCTTCTCCAGGGGACCTTTCTGACCGAGGGATCGAAACCGAGTCTCCTGCATTTACCATCTGAGCCACCAGGGAAGCCGTGGAATTACCATATGTTCCAGCGATTCCACCCCCATTATATACCGTGGACAACTGAAACAAGGGCCCAGACAGACCCAAGGACCTGTGTTCACAGCAACGGGAAGATGGAAGCAGGTCAAGGGTCCATCTGCAGAGGATGGAGACAGAGACCACAGGATATTTGCTTTTGCTGCGGTTCAGTCACTGTCATGTCTGACTATTTTTGACCCCATGGACCACAGCACACCAGGCTTCCCTGCCCTTCACCACCTCTTGGAGTTTGCTCAGATTCATGTCCATTGAGTCGGTGATGCCATCCAACCATCTCACCCTCTGCTGCCCTCTTCTCCTCCCGCCTTCAATCTTTCCCAGCATCAGGGTCTTTTCCAATGAGTCAGCTTCATGGAATACTACTGAGTCTTAAAAATGAAGGCAGTTCTGTCACCTGCCACACCATGGATGAACCTTGAGGACATTATGCTCAGTGAAATGAGCCCATCACAAAAGGGCAAATATTGAAGGATTCTACTCATAGGCAGAGCTTTGGAAGGGTGGGGGCCAGGGGCTGGGGAGGTCATGGAGAGTCAGTGATCCATGGAACAGAGCTACAGTTCTGAAAGGTGGAGAATTCTGGAGGTGATGCTGGTGATGGCCCAGCAATGTGAATGTCCTTGACATCACTGAGCTGTAGCTAAGAATGGTAAAAATGGTAACTTTTAGGTTATATATATTTTGTTACAATTTAGAGAAAAAGGACATGATCAGTTCAGTTCAGTTGCTCAGTCATGTCTGACTCTTTGCGACCCCATGAATCACAGCATGCCAGGCCTCCCTGTCCATCACCAACTCCTGGAGTCTACCCAAACCCAGGCCCATCGAGTCGGTGATGCCATCCAACCATCTCATCCGCTGTTGTCCCCTTCTCCTCCTGCCCTCAATCCTTCCCAGCATCAGGGTCTTTTCTAATGAGTCAGCTCTTTGCATGAGGTGGCCAAAGTATTTGAGCTTCAGCTTCAGCATCAGTCCTTCCAATGAATACCCAGGACTGATCTCCTTCAGGATGGACTGGTTGGATCTCCTTGCAGTCCAAGGGACTCTCAAGAGTCTTCTCCAACACCACAGTTCAAAAGCATCAATTCTTCGGCGCTCAGCTTTCTTTATAGTCCAACTCTCACATCCATACATGACCACTGGAAAAGCCATAGCCTTGACCAGATGGACCTTTGTTGGCAAAGTAATGTCTCTGCTTTTTAATATGCTGTCTAAGTTGGTCATAACTTTCCTTGATAGTGGGAAACAAAATCTAACCTACTGAGCTTTCTAGGAATGCTACACTCCTAAAGATGTCTCAATGGGCGGGTGAACAAGCATGAAGCTGGGGTGCTGTGCTGGGGCCCCCAGGGTGGGCTCAGTGCCTGGCCTCTGCCTCGTCCAGCCCAGCAAAGCCCTGGGTCAGACCCTGCACCCTCGGGGCTGCGTGCTGGGTTTCTGGGAGCGGCTGTGCCTGCAGGACTGTCTTGCTGCCAGAGCTGGGGCCTCTGCCCAGCTGAGCTCCGGCCCGTCTTGCCCCATGGGCCTCACTCTCTACGCATGAGCCTCACACCAGCTCCTGCGAGGTGCCTGGGAGTGAACCCTGGTGAAATCCTGTGAGGTACCGGTGGCCGGGGCCCCTGAGGGCCAGGCCAGGATGCGCAGAGCCAACCTCCCCGAGGAGCGAGGGTGCACGTCTGCACCTGCCTGTCTGCGTCCAGTGACCGTCTGATGATGCCAAGGTCAGCATAGGCGTGTCTGAGAGCCAGGTGGCTATGATGTTGTCAGAGTCCTCAAGCCCCAGGGAGGGACGCTTAGCGAAGTCTCTGCTGAAAAGAGACAAGGGCTGCCACTTTCTGAGGTCGTGACACTTGCCTCTGGTCGGTCTTCCTGGTGCGTCCTGGCGGGTTCAGTGGGGGACGGAGGCCGTGCTGTGCCGTCACAAGGGGTCTCTCGGTTCAGCCGGCAAAACTACTTTAAGGTTCAAGGCTAACTTAAATTGGATTTTAGAAACACAGAGTCTTAAACATTTGTACCGAACTAAGGGATTACACTCTTATCTCATCCTCAGAGAAGCCTTTGAAGACTTCGTGGGGGAAGGGAGCTCAGATTTTAAACTGGGCCCCAAAATGTTCTGGTCTGCGGTCCCCCCTCGGGCGGGCTGCCTGTTATCAAAAGGTAAAAAGCCTGACACTATTGAAAAGAGGATTTGCATAAATTGCTTTCACCTGCTTCTCATATGCGGTTAATGAAATGCGAACAAAGGGGGATGAGTTCCCAAATCCCGGGACCCCAGCCCAGAGACCTCCTTCCCCTGGAGCTGGGAGCTGTGCAGTCTGGGTCGCTGCTCTGCCCCGGGGACTTTCTCAGGAGGTCAGCTCGGCCTGGCGGGGGCCGGGCACCCAGCACAGCCGCCACGGGGGTCCGGGCTCTGACGCGGGCGCCGCGCCCAGAGCTGCCCCGGCACGCGGATGTAGACTCTGGGCGGGCCCCAGCCTTGCAGATCCGGGCAGAAATGCGGGAAATGAAAATAAAGAAGGAGGAGATGACGTCAAAGGTGGGAGGTCATAGTCACTGGGATTCTCAGGGCTTTCGGTGTAGAAGCTTCATTAAATATAATAATTGTTGCTCAGTCGCTCAGTTGTGTCTGACTCTTTGTGACCCCATGGACCACAGCACGCCAGGCCACCCTGTCCATCACCAACTCCTGGAGTTTACTCAAACTCATGTCCATTGAGTCAGTGATGCCATCCAACCATCTCATCCTCTGTCATCCCCTTCTCCTCCTGCCTTCAATCTTTCCCAGTATCAGGATCTTTTCTAATGAGTTTTAAGTAGAATGGGTTCCTAATTTACCTGTATTATCAAAATGATTTAAAAGTAATATAAAAAGTCATTGCTCCTTCAAATATATAATATAGAGTACTGTATTTTTCATCTTCCCCTCTATCCATCTTTGAATTTCCACGCATTGCAGGAAGAAGTTGAAGGTGCTAGGCTCCTGGTGCAGACTGGTTTAGGTGCACCGTCTTCTGGATCCATGGCTGCAGAGAGCATGCTGCCCAGGGCTCGGGGGCTGGATGCCTGCCTGGACCCTCACTCCGCCTTGAGCTCCGTCATGCAATGGAATTCCTGGAAAACGTCTCTCTGAAGAAAGGTTTCCACTGCTGAAACTTGTGTGAATGCTGCTGTTGGCTTAAAGGAAGGGCGTGGGAGACACGAGAGCAAATGTGACCTTGTCACCCAGGTCCCCAGGGACCACGATGGGTGAGGATGGATGTGGTGCCTTCGGCCCATGAGCTGCAACAGCAGGGTGGGACCACCCCAGGAGGGCAGACCAGGGCCTCCCTGTGCTCAGCCGGCCCAAGGGGGTCCAGGGGCCCCAGGGGACGTGCCGGGAGGGCCGAGGGCTCAGGGGTCCCAGGCTCCCTCCTGTCTGTCTCCATCTCTCCCCCTTTGTCTTTCAGGAGAAAACAAAATATCTGCGTTACAGGGACCGTGTGTCTCCCAGAGGCATTTGCAGCTTCAAGACATGCATGTGCATCCCCCTCGAGGGTCAGTCTTCCTGGAAGATTGGGGGAAGTTATCTTCATAGGACAAGCCAGAGAGGCCCCAGCGTGCAGGGAGCGTGCAGTGCACACAGCACCCCTGCCAGGCCGGGGCAGCGTCCCGCAGCCCTGGGTCCTTGTCCACAACCTCCTCGGGCCCGAGCCCCGCCCTGCGCCTCCGCCTTCCAGCCATGATCAGGGGCTGTGGCCCCCGCGGAGGCCTCACCCCGGGCCCTGGTCACCCACGTTGTCGCTGCAGCAGGGCTGACCTCCTCTCACAGAGCCAGCCCAGGACAGCTCCCGTGAAGTGCCAGGACTGTTGCGGATGGCGAACTGAACTGGCTGCATGCGGAGCGTGTGACCAGGCCAGGCTGAGCCCGGCCGAGGCCACAGCCGTGTTCAGGGGACAGCGAGCTGAAGACAACATCCACTCCCCACCCCACCCACAGCGACCCCCTTCCTGGGACTTCAGCCCCTCGCCGCCTCCTCTGAGACACTGAGGTCCCTCCGGGGTGAAGGGTGTGCCCGTTTTGGGTGGGGACGTGATCAGGGGTCTTTGAGGCTGAGTGTGTGTGCACCACCCGGCCTGGAAGCCAGCGCTGCCCAGAGGTGGATGCCTGCCCACCAGGCCCAGGTCGGGGCCCCCAGGCTTTTCCGCACCGTGAGCCATGCAGCTGCGGGTGGCGTCTGGCATGGAACAGAAGCCCAGGAAGACTCCCTGGGGAGCAGTGAGTTAGCTCCGTGGGCACAGGGACGCCGCCGCTCACCTCTGTGTCTCAGGCACTCGGCGCGGTATGCCACGGGTGTACGGGGAACGCGCCGTAAACGTTTGTTCCAGGAAAACACAACACAGTCATTAACGAGGATCCACAGCCAGCCTGAGTAACGGGTGCCCTGCAGGGAGAGTGGTTCCCCTCGCAGCGACTCTCGGCTCCTTGGGTTTGCAGCAAAGAGGAAGGCAGAGATGACATTTCAGCATCTTCCAGGCCCAGAGATGTACAAATATTTTAGCAACATCCGATGACTAAGCTGTGACTCAGCCAACACGGCCTGAGTAAACAGCTCTCCGCTCTCATCAGCACCATCTCCCCGACAGACAGTCACCGGGCTTACACCTGGGACACGGCCGCTCTCACGTAGCCTGGCAATGACATGGCCAAAGCCTCACGATCGCCGGGAACCACCAGGGCCACCCCCACCAGTCGCTCAGTCCCACCCACGCGTCACGGATGGAGATGCAGGAGGTGGGGTCGGCCAGGGCGAGGCAAAGCCACGTCGGGTCCCCCGGGCTCTGACCTGGACTGCCCTCACGGCAGGAGATGAGTGTGTGAGACCCGGGATCAGCCCCTGACAGCCACCGCGGGGGCTCCTGCGCCCGACCAGCAGTGGTCCCGACACGTGTGGGTGGGCCCGCCGGTCTCAGGCGAGTCTCAGGTGAGTCGGCCTCCCTGGGCTGGGACGGGGCTGTGTGCACAGAATGCATCCCCATATCACAGAATCTCCCACCAACCGCCATTCACCCGCACGCCTGGATGGGCAGGTTTGACCAAACAGACAAGCTGGACGAACCTTGAGTGGTTTGGCCGAGCCCCCTGCCCTCCCTGCGCCCCGAGCCGCGGCTACTGGGTGGCCGAGTCGGTGGGAAAGAGCATCCCTTTGGCAGTTGGGTGGGGGGCAGGCAGGCTGTCTGTGCTGCCGGTCCAGGGCCTCGCGTGTCCGAGAGGTTGGAGTGGATCCACCTTTGCTGGCGACCTGCCTCCTACCTGGGCCCCTCCCACCCGAGCAGGAGTCCAAGGCACGGGGCCTGTGGATTGGCTCTGAGAAGCAGTTCGAACCTTCCCCTCAGAAGTGAGCTCAAAGTGCAGAAGCGGCGGGGGCTCGAATACAGAGGCGCGCACCCCGGGACCCGGGACACCCAGCCTCAGGACGGCACGACGGCCGTGCCTGTGGCAGTCGTTACTCAGCAGCCCGGGCTGACGCAGGCCGAGGGCGCGAGGCCTCGGGCAGCCCTGGGAAGGCAGGGCCCGTCCTTGGGTGAAATGGGCGTCCGGCAGCCTCCTGGGGGCCACCAGAGCCTCGCCCCGCAGCACCCCGTTTCCTGCTTTCACGCAGAGCGTGCTGTTCACCCAGGTTCTGTGCAGCTGCCGCCACTTTGAGAGACAAAGATCAAAAAGGGCACCGTTCCTCCCGGGCCAGGCTGGACACACGCCGGCCTTGGAGCCGAGGGGCAGCTCTGCCCTCCCCTGCTCCGTGCTGGCGGTGTGTGTGTGTGTGTGTGTGTGCATGTGACATTTCCAAAGGGGGGAATAAACCTGCTCCAGCTTTGGCTGCCCTTTCCAGAGGTGCCGGAGCCCCCGGGGGAGGTGTGTCCTCGAGAGGGGGAGCCCAGCGGATGCCCACAGGCCCGTGGAGAGACACGCATGGCCGGGGCCTGGGTGTGCACGAACCACTCTCGTTACAGGGTAACTGCGCAGGTACCTCGTACAGCCTTGGCACTCTCTGAAGCGGCCTGCGGTTTCTCCGTGGCCTGTCTGCCCTTCGCCGGATGCCGGGCAAGGCTTCTCCCAGCTGCAGCCAGGCCAGGGTCCCTGCGGGACCAGCCCGTGAGCTGGTGGCCACAGCTCCTGCACTCAGCGTGCACGTCCGGCACCAGCCCACAGAGGATGCTCTGGTCCCCGAGCCCTGTCCCCGAGAGGCTCTGGCTCCAGGGGCCCTGGGCCGCCAGCTCCGGTGAAGCAGGAGCCCCAAGGGGAGGTTCCAGGCCCCTGGCCCCCGGCCCCCTCCCAGGGTTGGTGTTCCCATTCCGGTTCCATGGTCCCGGGTCAGAGATGACGGGAAGGAGCCAGGGTTTCCCCAGCAAGACCGGAGTGCTCGTCGACATCGACACAGTCGATGTCCTGGCTGAAGGACTGCCTGCAATCTCCAGAACAGAACACATGGGCCCTGCGTCTCCTGCTGCAAAGTCTGGAGAGACCCGCTCATGACTCAGGACGCCGCGTGTTAGACCACATGCACCCCCACCGACAGGGCGTGGCCGCGTCCAGGGCTAGTGACGCGGAGGCTCCCGCTGGCCCAGCGGGCTCAGGGCCGGGGCGCAAGTGGACTTGCCAGCTAGAGGAGAGGCTCCGCCACCACCGTCCTCCCCCGGGCCCACGGGCCTGCTCACAGGGGCCTCTGGGAGGCAGCTGCAGAGACCCCATCTCTGCCTTTCCTCCCCAAGTTCCCGAAGGGCCTCTCTGCTCGGGACTGCCATCTGAAGCTTTTACTTTGTCCCGAGCACTTTCACTTATAAACAATATTAAGTCCTCCTGGGGGCTTCCTGGGTGGCGCTAGTGGCAAAGAACCTGCCTAACAATGAAGGAGACCCGGGTTTGATCCCTGGGTGGGGAAGATCCCCTGGAGGAGGGCATTGCAACCCACTCCAGTGTTCTTGCCTGGAGAATCCCAAGGACAGGGAAGACTGACGGGCTACAGTCCATGGGGTCAAGAGGCAGGTAGAGGATGAGAGGGTTGAAAGGCATCACTGACTCAATGGACATGAGTTTGAGTAGGCTCCAGGAGCTGGTGATGGATAGGGAAGCCTGGCGTGCTGCAGTCCATGGGGTCGCAGAGAGTCGGACACGGCTGAGTGACTGAACAGTGACAAGTCCTCTTGCTACTATATTTCTTTAAAATATCCATTTATTGATTGTTTATTGATTAGAATAAGTCTGTCACATGCAGCTAGTCAGGAACCAGTAACCCACACGTCAGCCATGGACAGCCCCTGCCTGGCCTTGGGGGGCAAATGCCACGCGGTCACCGTCTGCGGCCCCTCAGATGGGAAGGGACCACCCGGAGCAGGAGGGGGGTCGGGGCTGCATGCAGACGTGGCCTGGAAGCCCTGTGGTCTGGAAGCCCTCAGGGCCCCGGGGGCACGGCCTCTGCTGAGTCCAACCCAGGGGACACGCAGAGTGGGGTGGAAGGGCCCCTGGGGCCGCAGCCCCCAGCTTGTCCCCACTGTGGACGCCCCCTCCCCGCAGGTGTGCACGTGGTCATTTTAAGTGAGGTCACCCGGGGGCTGATGCTTTAAGAGTCAGAGTTGCCCTCGCAGGAAGGAGAACTCTTTCCCGCCTCTAGACCCTGTTTCATGGTTTCGCGCTGTCATTCTAACGACACGAAGAGGAAGGGGGACCAGATTTTTAGGTGTTCCCGAGTCACAACAGGCCAGTCCAGCCACTGGCCACCAACAGCACTGGAGGAAGATCACGAGGAGTTACGAGCAGAGGAAAGGATGCCCTTCAACTGTCTGAGCGTTACATTAATTCTGTATCAAGTTATCTCTCAGCGGCGCCTCCAACTAAGACAGAGTCCTCCTTCCAGGGAACCCTGAGCACTTTGAACGCCAGTGTTCACTTCTTGTCCCCAGGTCCCTGTGATGTGGGGGAATGTCTCCCTTTATAGAGCATGGTGGAGAAGAAGCCATGAAACCCAGTGAGGGATGAAACCTGCTGGGGTCACAGGGGACCTGCAATCTTGGGGTCAGCCTGGCCTCCCTCCCCTCCCTCACCAGAATCACAGTGGCCGGGATGCCGCCTGCGGCCCCAGGGGCGGTCACAGCGTTGGGCCAGGGACGGTCACAGCCTGTGCATGTGGCATTGAGCCCCGCCTCCTGGCCCGACCCGACTTCCTGCCTCCCGAGACCTGGAGGCCTCTGGGGAGGGGTCTGAGCTGAGTCCTTCATCCGGGGGGGGTGGTCCTCACGTCACCCCCAGGGGGCCTGCACCCCGCCCTCCTCTAGAAGGGGAGACACTAGCTCCTGCTAAAGGGCCACACCAGCAGCTGGAAGCTTTGGGGCACATTCAAAGCGGGGACGGCCCCTCCGCGTCCCACCGCTGCCGCAGCGGGCTCAGTGCCCACCCCGGGCCTCGGCCGGCGCGGCCTGTCCCCCGCGTGCCCACCCACACGGCCGCTGTCGAGTCTGACAGTGATCAGCGAGGACCTCACTCCAGTCTCTGCCGGCCCTCCCCGGAGGCACCCTGGCCTCTGTCTGCCGAGCTCTGCCGCTGGAGGGCAGGGGCAGCTCAGAGGTGCTGACGCGGGGCCGAGCTCATTCACACACGCCCGTCTCTGCACAGTGGTCTGGGGCGGTGACCCCTGGGGAGGGGTGCCCGCCGGCGGACTCCAGCCAGAGACCGCAGAGCTCCCAGTGGCACCTTCCTCCTCCCGAGCGGTGGAGCTGGGCCCTGCGCCCACCTGCGCGCACGCCTGCTTTTGCACAGCTGGGGTTGCCTCTGTCGGCTTCTTGGCTCCGAGTCTGTTCAGACACATGTGCTTTTCTGCTGGCCCACAGCGCCCCCCTTCTTCCACAGACATTCTAGCCCTAACCCTTCAGTTTAACCACGTTACACCCAGACTCGCTTTTCTTCCCATGGTGAGCTACCCTAGTGCCCCTCCTGGGAGGGGTCTACTGCAGCTGACACATGTCCTCACTGACATCTGCGCTGAGACAGCGGGTTCTCTTGGTGCACAAGACACAGACCTGCAGGCTCACCGTCAGGGACTCGGCCACAGGCAGGCCGCCAGGCGGCCGCCAGAGCCGCTCCTGCAGCCGGGGCGCCAGGCTTTTCTAAACCCCTCTCGCTGCCCACGACGTGGTGAGGGTCTCAGCCCAGCAATCTGCCCCGTGGCCACCAGGTGGGGGGTGGGTAGGCACCCAGGTGGGTGCCTGGGGAAAACGAAAAATGCAAGTCAACCAAAACCTCACCCTCGTTCTATTCTGCTGAGGAGGTGCTGTCTCCAGAGAGGCTGATGGGGCCTGGAGCGTGATTGAGGGCTGTGTCTCCCATCCCCCGGGCATCAGGAGGGGATGGTCCACACTGCTCTGCCTCCATCGCCCACCCTTCTCACGCTGAGATGAAATGACTATTTCCTGGTTGGCCGAGTGAGTTTCCAGCAAGGCCCCGGCAAGGATGCTAAGGAGATGCTGACCCACCTTCCTGCACCCGCAGGGGCCATGAGCTCTGGCCACACTGCGTGTCCATGTGCCCCTGGAGGATCATCGATTGGCAAGTCAGGCAGTGGCTCCGCATGGTTGTTTTCTGTGCTATGACTCAACCGCTGGGAGAGCTGGTTTCTGACACTGTCCGGATACTTTCTGTTTTCTATTTTGAGCAGAGTCTTTGATTCAGCACGTGTTCACCACACAGCTGCTGTGTGTCAGTGAGAGTGTGGTGGAGGCAAGAGCACCCACGAGCGACTGGGAGACGGACGGCCCAGGCGGACGGGCAGACAGACGGCGAGGTGACGGAGGCCGGGTGGGGCATCCCCTGGCGTGGGGGCTCATGAACCCCCCTAGCACGGGGGTTCCTAGACACTGAGTTGAATCAAAAAGTTTAGAATTCAAAGAAATGGAAGATACGGGAGCAACCACCTACATGCAGGTGACTGGGGCCCCCGGTCTGGTGTTCCATGGCACCTGACCCCCACTCTTAGCAGCCAGGCCCTGAGGGGGGGCTACGGCAGCAGCAGGGCCCACCCCGGGATAGAGGAAGGCTCTCCTGCAAACATGCCCAGAATCCTGTTTAGTATTAAAATATTACAAGGCACTCTCTATTTAAAACAAGTGGGCCTGTGATACTGTAGCCATCTCAGTTAGGATTTGAGGTTGGTCTGCTTTTGAACTTCAGGAAATCCTGACGACTGCTCTCTGCACATGCCAGTGTGTGAGGCACCTGAGAACGTGGTCCAGGGGAGAGGAGATGCGGCGGGCTGGCCCGGCCTGCACGGACTCTGGGGGGGCGTCCTGGGACGAGCCTGGCTGAGCTCCGCCCCCACTCAGGCCATGCCATCCCTGTGGGGACTCCCCATGTGTCTGGTCCCCAAGGATGCACCATGAGCCACGCCGCCCCCAGTCTCTTGTCCAGGCAATCCCGGGCTTGCCTCGGGAGCCCAGCTCCCAGGTGTGGGCCCCTCCCAGCTGCTGACCACGGTCTCCTCAAGCCCTGCCCCCCACCAGCAAGGGGAGGGCGAGGGGCCAAGAGGGAGCGGGGGGCAGGCCCTGGGCCCCGTCCCCTCCCTGGCAATGATTGGGGCATGCCTCCAGTTCTTTTGAAAACAGGTCTTGGCAGCCAAACAAACGTCTCTGGCCTCCAGCGTGTCCCCTCCCAGGCTCCATGGCCAAGACACGCCCCACCTGCTAAGAGGGGCCTACATAACTGTGCCGGGGGTGGGAGACTCCTCAGTCAGCTTAGAAGCGGCCAGGATGCCAGGATCCTGAGACCACCAGAGCGAGCGGGAGCTGACCTGCAGAGACTCTGCTTGCTGGTGGCCCGGGCGTGGGCTCTGGGGGTGCAGGCATCGGCTTGTCCTGCTGGGCAGGAGCCCTGGACCTCAGCGTCTGCATGGAACAGGTTACTGGACCGGAGCTCCCCGCAGACACGGCTACCAGTGAGCGCCGTCCCCCTCCTGTGTCAGCCTGGCAGGGGCCGTCTCATCGTGAAGGTGCGAGGGGGACGGCCTTCCAGACGCCCACTAATGGCCCGGGGTTTACACGCAGGGGCCATCTGGGGAATTGATTTCTTTCTCGGTTACAAATTGCAAATGGAGACATCCTGCCAGGTGAAGGGAAGCCCGGGGCGGGGGGCGCGGGAGCCACGTCCGGAGTAGAGGCTGCGGACTGCGGTGTGCGTGTCCGACACGGTGAGGCCGGGTCAGCGAGGAGGGCGGCGGAGAGAAAGGGATCCATCCCCGGAGCAGCCCGGCTTCGGCAGCGGGCTTTACTTCTGAATGAGAGCTCCGTGCATTTAAATTAAATGTCAGATATAATTTCGCAGGGAGGCATCACCGGCCGTGGGCGTGCGCGGGCCGACAACTCTCCTGAGTGGTTAATTGCCGCACCTCCTCTTGCGCCCTCTCCGAGACCTCGGGTGGGGGCGAGCTTTCCCTCTCCTTTTGGGGGGAGGGCCTCTGCCAAGGTGCAGAGGAGCCGCAGCCGCTGGAACAGGTGAGGCCGGGTCTGGAGGGCCCTGCCCTCTTTCTGCCCATCGCCCTGGGGGCGCGGCCGTCAAGGCGGGTGGAGCTGAGTCTCATGGTAACTACCCTCTGTTCTCTGTACACCCCCAAAATGAGGGGACCCCTTCCTGTGGGGAAAATGCCCCTCTAACAGCTTCCTGCCCCTGAAGGAGGCGGCAGGAGGGGGAGGGCGAGAGAACCAAAAGGAACAGGGAGGAGGGGCCGGGGGTCCAGGTGAAGGGAGCACCCCCCCACACGCCTCTGCTTCTTGACGTGGACGGCCTTGGCCTGGGCAGCCACGGGGCCTGAACCTGCCTTGGAGAACGTGGCCTGGGAGGTTTCCTGACCCTCGAGGGTCAGAGGTGCTAGGACTACATCCGGCTTCCGGGGCCTGAGCCTCAGAGCCTGGGTCCCTGCATGGCTTCTGTGAAGCACCTGCTCTGCGAGGCCACCTCATTTCTGGGGCAGACACCCCAAAACGGCAGGTCCAGAGAGACAAGGAGAAGCTGGGTGTCCCCAGCGAGGGGGTGGTGCTGGAGGGACCCCAAGCCCTGCTGCAGCACTGCGGGTGCTCCGGTAAATCTAACCCTGCAGCCGGCTGTTCCTGCCCCTCCAGGCCCGGCCGGGGAGAGGGCTGGCCGTCACTCGGGAGCCCTGGGCCTCGGCTTGTACCCTGACCATCGTGGAGGAAGTCCAGCTGGGGACACGGCCCCAGACGGCTTCCGAGGGGTCGGCAGGGCTGGAAACAGAGGCGGCCAGGGTGGGGTGCCAGCCGCGGTGTGGTTCTCTGGTTCCAGGAGGAGACGGCCCGGTCAGGGCGAGGCTGACCCTAACCCTGCAGAGGCCCAGCCATGCCGGCGGGGACACACGGGGCCCTCGGGACACAGGCTCCCTGAGGCGCTACCACGGGAGCTGCAGTCACGACCTTCAAGTGAGCTGATGCTGCGTGGACCCTCGTGATAAAAGCGCTGCAGATGCGTCTTCAGAGGCCCTTTGCTCAGGGACGCTTCCGCAGACGACCGTGAAGCACTGCTTACTGCAGAGCTGTTTGTTTCTCTGCCCGTGTCTCCCCGGCCGTCAGCACACGGCCCCAGAAGACGTCCCTGCAGACGTGACCAGCGCCCCAGCTCCCCCTGCTCCATCACAAGTCAGGTGGATGCCACGTGGCTCTGCCCTCCCCGCCCTCCCCATCCCCGCACTCACACATCCACTGTGGCTGAGCACTTGCTCCAGCCAGCTGGGCCCCCAACTGAGGGCTCATCACCAGTGAACCCCAACCCTTGGAAAGTCCCGTCCTGCAGACCCCACGCTCACCACGTCTGTGAGCGGGTGCTGGGCGAGGGGATGATGGCCAGGCCAGGGGGAGCTGACATCCGGGGGTCGGGCAGACGGGGAGGACCATACAGGCCCACTCAGTCGACACCCTCCAGGTGGGAAGAGTGAAGCCTGGTGGGCAGCCCATTCTCCAGCCCCCTGAGGTCAGGCTTGTCCCGGATGCACTGCTGCCGTCTGCCTGAGGACCCCTGCCCGGGTTGTGGGGAGCGGAAAACAGCCGTACAACATGGACCACTGCAGATAGAAACTGGAGGGAATACTGAGGCTGTGCTGAAATTAAGGTCTGTGATGGAAAGACTGTGGTACGGTCTGCTTCAGTGAAAATTAGGTTTAATATGAAGTTTTACTTTAAATTATTCTTTGTGGAAAACACAAACATGGAAACTTTAGATTAAGCATGCTGGAAAGACACCCAGGAAACGGGTACCTTCTAACTGTTGAGAAAACCAGAGACACTGTAATTTAAAGCATGGGCTTCTAATGAATTTTGTTATTTTTAAATGATCATGTGGTACTAGGGTGCCAATGAGGATTACAGAGGATATTTCTTTCAAAGGTTCATCAAACTTGAGAGCTTTGTCTTTGGGTTCGTGGGTGAGTTTTGTACAGTTGAATCATCTCCATTTGGCATAAAAATGGAACAATTTTCTATTGTCAAATGTTCTTCCCACAGTTGTGTCCTGGACCCTAGGACAGTACAGGCGTGAACTTCATGGGCAGAAAACTGAGTGACACTTGGTGGCTGACTGTTCTGACAGTTTATGGGCAGGATTTTGTGCAACCACAGGAGAACAGTTTTAAGCAAAATACACAGGTGAAAATGGTACAGAGTGTAGTGACAGGATAGGTCTTAATTATGAAGTAGCAGTGTGTGTGTATTTGTGTGCAGGTACATGCATGTGTATATGTATGTGTGTATGTGCATGGATGTGTGTTATGTTTGTGTGCATGTATGTGTAAGTGCATGCATGCATGTATATATGCCTGTGTATGTGTGTACACGTACACACGTGTGGGGTTGTGTCTGCATGTGTGTGCATGTATGTGGTTTTTGGTGTGTGTATCTCTGTATGCATGTGTGTACACATGTGTGTTTATGTACACACATGTTTATATGTGTGCGTGTGCATGTGTATATACGTGGATTTTTGTGTATGTGCATCTGTGTGCACCTGTGTTGTGTGTACATGCGTGCACACGTATGTGTACACTTGTGTACATGTATGTGCATGTATGTGTATACATGTGTATGTGTATATGCATGTGTGTTTATGTGTGTATGTGTGTATATGCATGTGCGTGTGTGTTTGTGTATGTGTGTGCATGTGTGCGTATATAGGTGGTTTCTTGTGTGTGTGTGCGCGTGCGTACGTGTGTGTATGTGCATGTATGTGGGTGCATGTGTGGAGGTGGAATTCCCTGAAAAAGTGGTATATCCAGTATACATGTGTGTTTATGTACATGCATGTTTATATGTGTGCATGTGCATGTATGTGTATATGTGGATTTTTGTGTATGTGCGTCTGTGTGCACCTGTGTTGTGTGTATATGAATGTGCACGCATGTGTACATGTATGTGTATACATGTGTATATGTGTGTTTGTGTATGTGTGTGCATGTATGCATATATATGTGGTTTCTTGTGTGTGTGTGTGTGTGTGTGTGTATGTGCATGTATGTGGGTGCATGTGTGGAGGTGGAATTCCCTGAAAAAGTGGTATATCCAGAAAGGAGTTTTTGTCGACGGGTATGATGTTGGCCTCGGTGGTTGGCTGGGCTCTGGTTAGGGTCTCGGTTCTGTCCTGTTTGTGGTGAAGGCAGGAACAGTGACAACATTGCTGTCACGTGAGGACCGCAAAGCCCCCTCAGCAAGGAGTCCAGAAAAGCCTGGGAAGTGGTGAGCACAGCCGGCCATGCTTCGGTTTACAGCAGGCTCGGGGGGGTCAGGAGAAGGGAGGGAGGCCAGCCTGCTCCTGACGGATGAGAACCCGCTCAAGAGAAAGAAGAAATAGCTTTTCCACTCCATTATTCTCCTGCCAATGTGGAATGGATTGAGCCGCCAGTCGATAATCCGGGAGGAGGAGGCAGCCTCTGAGAGGCCTGGGAGCCCGCGTGGGCGACGCTGCTCCAAGGCCGTCAGACAGTCCAGGGAGGGATGGGGAGGGACGGGGCGGGACCCCAGCAGGCAGGCGGGCCGCGGGCTCCCAGCAGGAAGTGGGGAGACGCCAGGGAGCGCAGGCAAGAGACCCCAAGGGCGGCTAGATGCAAGCTCCCCCCTACCGGGGCTGAGCGGGCACCCACAGCAGAAGCAGCCTTGCTACGAGGGACCCCCGCTCCCCCCAGGCCCCACGCAGGAGCGCTCAGCGTACCCAGGTGACCGCTGGCACCCACGAGGGGCAGGCTGGTTGGGGGCAGGCTGAGCTCCCCACAAGCTCCAGGCCAACTGGCAACCAGGAGAGGGATGGGCAGATGCAAAGCTGCGACTTCTGGGTGCTGGCCGGTTCTGGGACCCATCCTGCTTCAGGGCAGGTGTCGTCCACATCTTCTTAAAGTGAAATCGCTCAGTCATGTCTGACTCTTTGCAACCCTGTGGACTGTAGCCCACCAGGCTCCCGTGGGATTCTCCAGGCAAGAATACTGGAGTGGGTTGCCATTTCCTTCTCCAGCGTCTTCTTAAGCTGGTTTCATTTGTCCACTAGTTAGCAGTAAAGAGCCCGCCTGCCAATGCAGGAGATGTAAGAGATGCGGGTTCCATCCCTGGGTCGGGAAGATTCCCTGGAGAAGGGAATGGCAGCCCACTCCAGTGTTCTTGCCTGGGGAATCCCATGAAGGAGCCTGGCGGGCTATGGTTCATGGGGTCACAAAGAGTTGGACACGACTGAGCGACTAAGCCTGCCTTTGTCCACCGAGGAAAGTCCAGACACTGGGTATTTCACTCATTCATTAGATTGTTTTCTAAATAAGTGTGTGTTTTTTTCAAAGAACCTCCCTCATCTCTATATTATGTTACATAAAAAAACTAAACTATCACTGTCCTCAGGTCAGACAGGGAGAGGAGGCAGGCCACTCCTGCCTCCAGCACTTCCTGCTGGCTGCCTGCCCCGTGGACCCACAGGGGCTTGAGACCCCCAGGCCGCAGCAGCTGCCCACCCTGCCTGGACCCTGACAACCGGTCAGTGGCTCTGCTCCAGTCGCTGAACTTCCTGCTTCCCGCCAGGCTCCCCTGACTCACAGAGAGAGGGCCTGGTGGAGAAGATGAAGGAAGGAATCGTTCTGGAATTTCTACACTTAGAATTCACGTCGCACGTTCAAAGTTACCCAGGTCACACCTGGACTGATTTTGACGACCCCCTTGGGTCTGAGAAGTCAGGCACCTGGAAGCCTTTGAGAACAACTGGAGTGGACGGGGGTCTCGGGTTGGGTGTGGACACTGCATGTTCTCTGCTGCGCTTCGGTGAGGCCTGCCTTCCCCGGTCCACCTCTCAGAGACCGGTGCAGCGCCTGTTCTGGGTGAATCTAGGTCAGAGGGAACTTCCTTCTGCAGCTGTCTCTTTAATTCGTGGACACATTCAGCTTTTGGTGGAGAACCGATTCCAGCCCTTCAGGAAAGCAGCCCAGACACAACAGACCCCCAAACCTGGCCACGCCTGCCCAATGCAGGGAGCAGACTCGTGATGCTGGCGAGAACCACACCACAGCCGTGGGCGATGGGCCCCTGCCTGGCCCACATGGAGCAGGCGGTCAGTGTCTGCATGGAACGGACTCTGCATGGTCAGGGGGCGGCCTTACCAGTTGCGATCCCTGGGCCTTACACCCTACTTGACACACACGACCCCAAACTTCCCTTTGCTCAGGATGTAGACAAAGTCACCGCAAGGCTGGCTCTGAACTGACTGTCATCCGGCCCTGGGCAGACGTGCGACACAGCTGCGAAGGGGAAAATGAGTGATGACTGGCCCGCCGCGTCCTCCTCGGACCCTGGCCAGCCTCCCCCTGTGGCCGCTCCGGCGGGCAGTCGGGCCCCGGGGCATCCTGGGATACCAGCTTTTTATCAAGGCGTCTGGAACTAGGGAAAAATCTTAAGAGCCAAAGTGAGGGGTGAGGGCCAGGAAGTGGACAGAAGGGCGGGGTGGAGCCCCTCTGAGAGGGGACTCTATGCTGTCATGTTGCTCTGGGGCCGGCCCTCCTTGGGGCCCAGGGCCCGGGGCACAGTGGACAGGGTGCCCACTCCTCCTCGGGGCCCAGGGCACAGTGGGTGGGGTGCCAGCCCCTCCTCGGGGCCCAGGGCACGGGGGACAGTGGACGGGGTGCCCACCCCTCCTTAGGGACCACGGCACAGTGGGTGGGTGCCCGCCCCTCCTTGGGGCCCAGGGCCTGGGGCACAGTGGGTGGGTTGCCCACCCCTCCTCAGGGACCACGGCACAGTGGGTGGGGTGCCCGCCCCTCCTTGGGGCCCAGGATCCGGGGCACAGTGGGTGGGGTGCCCACCCCTCCTCAGGGACCACAGCACAGTGGGTGGGGTGCCCACCCGTGGGGTGCCCGCCCCTCCTCGGGGCCAAGGATCCGGGGCACAGCGGGTGGGGTGCCCACCCCTCCTCAGGGACCACGGCACAGTGGGTGGGGTGCCCGCCCCTCCTCAGGGACCAGGGCACAGTGGGTGGGGTGCCCGCCCCTCCTCAGGGCCCAGGGCACAGTGGGTGGGGTGCCCGCCCCTCCTCGGGGCCCAGGGCATGGGGGACAGTGGGTGGGGTGCCCGCCCCTCCTTGGGGCCTGGGGCGCAGTGGACAGCGTGCCAGGGGAGAAGCTGAAGGGGCCGTCCCTCCTCATCTGTCCCTCCCTCCGGTTTCCCAACAATGGGCACCCGCCGGGGGCACAGGGCCACCATGACGCCCAGAGCTGGGCTCGCGTGGCTGGAGAGGAGGTGAGCAGCAGCCAGTCCTCGTGGCGGTGGCCCCGGAGCGCACGGGTCGGCTGGGCTGGCGGCCTGGGTGGCAGCCCTTCCCGCGGCCCCAGGCCTCCCTGCAGGACTGGTGGGCTGCCCTGAGCGGGGGCAGGGGCCCCACAGCCTGGCCCTCAGACCAGCGCCCGCCCCTTGGCGAAGGCGCTGTGCTGCAGATGAAAATACACTTCAGGGCTGTGCTTCACCGGCTGATTCCTCCCTCGTTAGGAGCTAATTTCTCACTCAGATGGCGCTGGCTGGGGGTGCGTCCTCTCCTGACATGTGGAGCCGTGGAGGGCGGAGAGGTGGGGCGCCCCTGGGGGACAGACAGACCGGCCTTGGGGCACACTGCCCGCTGGGCAGGGCCTCGCCCCGGCGGCCAGCCCGGGTGGGCGTTCGGTCTCCTTGGGGCAGGACAGAGGCGCTGCTTAGTGGGGGCTGTGGGGGGCGCGGGGCGGGCTGCACCCCGGCTCCCTGCCCTGTCGGCGTCTGTCCCCCGGCTATGCTCGCAGGGGGCTGATTTCACCTGTTGCAGCCCGGCTCCCGCCAGCATCCCGTCTCGGAGAAACCACAACACCTGCCGTCCCACCCGAGTGCGGCCCCAGCCCCCGTGCCCCTTCGCACTCAGCGGAGCTCCCAGGTGCCCTGAGCCCAGGGCCGCCCGAGTCACGACCCCCAGAAGACGCAGCGCAGGTCGAGAGGCTGTGTGCTCGCCCACCTGGAAGGTGTCATGCTGAGTTGGGGGGGGGCGGCAGCAAAGAACGAGACCTGTGTGCCCCCAGGGCTGCGAGCCTCACAGACGGGAGAGCAGAACGGGGACCTGGCCGGGGCAGCGGACAGGGAGGCCACGCTTCCTGGGGACAGTGTTACACCCTGGGAGGCAGGACACTGTGGCGGCAGACAGCAGGGACGGACGGATGGACGGGCGGGGCGGGGGGCACGAGGTCGGACTCCCGCGCACCCAGCTCCTGACCCCACCACCCCCCTCCTAGCACAGACCCCGCACGCGGAGCCGCCCTGAGACCCGGCGGGTTCCACCCACTGGTCTCTAATGAGAGACGAGGACCCCCTCTCCAGCCCAGGTAGGAGGGCTCTGGGATGTGTCAGAGGACCAGCCAGACACCGGTCAGAGGAACAGACCGGCCACACCTGGGGTCCCGGCTGGGGCAGGCTCGTGGGGCATGGAATGCCCAGGAGTGGCTCCAGGGCACTGGGCCGGCCCAGCTCTGGGGTCCCCCGGTGCTGTATGTGGGGATGCTGAGCTGGGGACCCTGGCCCCTGGCCCTCCTCAGGGCTCAGGTTGCCCCTGGGCCCCCCTGCTCCCAGAACAGGGTCCCGACAGTCCCCTTCTCACAAAGGAGTGGACACAGGCCTCCAGGGTTCCCTCAACCACGGGGGAGAAGGTGGGCTGTTCTGAACCAAAGTAGTGGGGGAGGCCGTCCACAAGCTCCCGGCTGCGGAAAGCCCACCCCAGTCTGCAGTCCAGGGAGCTGGGCAATGCCCCAGAGGCAGCGCCATTTGGCACAGATGGGTTACTTATCCTCCGTGTACCCACCCATCCATCCATCCATCCAGTCAGCAAACATCCATCGCACATACAAGAGCAGAACAAAGCCTGTGCTTGGGGGAGCGTCTGCTGGGGGGGACTTGCTGTCCCTCAGAACTTGTGTGCTGGGCTCTGCCCCAAGGGCCCCCTGGGCAGCTGGGGCCCCTCACTGAGACCCTGCGCTGTCCCCACCCCAGTCCACAGCGCAGGGAGCTGAGCGCTGCGTGCTTGGGGCCCAGCGACACACAGGGCTTTGCCTCTGGACCCCCCAACGCCCCCGGGCCCCCCAGCCTCCTCTGCCTCTTCACCAAGACCCTCCCTGCCGCCGCAGTGACGCAGCAGTTGCTCCGTGCCTCCGACTCACCTCTCAACTTGCACAGGGGCTCGCGGCATGAGAGCTGCCCTTCCGGGTTCTCGGGCCCCCCCCAGCAGCAGCCCCGACGTGAGTGCAGACGTGTGGTTCTGGGGGGCGCAGTGAGGCGCAGGGCGATGTAGGTGGTGAGAACCCCCCTCCCCTGGGAGACGAGGTGCTTCGGGTCAGGGGTGCACCTCCCTTTTCTACAGAACAGGGACGCGGGGCTCTGCCTGCTCGGCGGTTCCAACGCCAGGAGCCCGAGGTGGCGTGGTGAGCATCCCCACTGTCAGCTTACACATCACTGGCACACACACACCCTCTGACCTCACACCCACAACAGGGACGCCGAGGGCGGGGCAAGCAGGGAGCGCCCCCCGCCTTCCTGGAGTTCTCTTTGTATCGTTAGCCTGACTGTCCACGGCACCCAGGCCGGACATGCAGGCCTGGAGTCCACGGCGGTTCTCACACATTTATAAACACAGCCGGGAAGCGACCGGCGGTCAGGACTTGGCACCGCCAGGCGCAGTGAGGGCCGCAGGAGGAGAGGCGGGAGGACCTGATGGGGCTCGGCTTGGGCATCCAGGACTCGAGGGCGCCGTGATGGGATTGTGGTCTCCCTGCAGCCCCGCCGCTCAAGGCAAGCCGTGGACAGAGAGGCGCTCCAGCGAGTCACAGAGGCCAGTGCGGGCCGGGCACCGTGCTCCCAGATACTCCCACTGCAGAAGCCTCCCGCCACCCTGGGGGCCCCCAGATACTCTCACAGCAGATGCCATCCCCCACCCCCGGGGGCCCCCAGACACTCCCAGAGCAGACACCACCCCCGAGGGCCCCCAGACACTCCCAGAGCAGAGGCCTCCCGCCACCCCCGGGGGCCCCCAGACACTCCCAGAGCAGACACCACCCCAGAGGGCCCCCAGACACTCCCAGAGCAGAGGCCTCCCGCCACCCCCGGGGGGCCCCCAGACACTCCCAGAGCAGACGCCACTCCCCCAGGAGCCCAGCTACAAGCCACAAGCAGAGTACTGGTGAATGAGGCACAGCCTCTGGTTGTGCATCTCTGGGAAATCCCTACACGGGCAGGACTTCAGGTCCTCCCAGGAGACGCTCAGAGCACCGTCTTGCAGGTCCACCTCGCAGTGGGTGAATGACCCTCTGCTCCTCTGAGTGGCTCTTCCCCACGAGTTGGTGCCCTCTGAGCCCATCTAGGAAGCAGGCGCAGGCCAGGAAGTGAGCCCCGCCCAGGCACAGCATGGCCCACCTGATGCGGGGGTGAGGATGGAGGCTGACAAGGCGGCCCCAGCCTGCAGCAGTCCAGCCCAAAGGTTTCCGTCCAGAGAAAAGTACTTTAATAAAAAACAAAAAAACAACGTCACCCCACAGGAAAAGTAATTTGAAAATAATACTGATTTCCATAGAATTTTTAAAAAACATTTTAATTTATCTTGGCCTCCTAGGTTCTGCTGAGGGGAGCAGTTTTCGCTTTAATCACTCTGCCTTTTCTTTCATCAACAACGGAAAGTGATTAGAGGCGTTTTTTTGGAAGCCAAGGCCACAGGGAGGGTCAGAGAAGAAGGCGGGCTCCGGGGGGAGAGTGCTCAGCGCCTCCCGGCCGCACTGCTGGCCGGACTGCCCGGCCGGCTCCCCGAGGCCCTGGGAGCGGGAGGCAGCCTCCGCCATCGTCATGGCAACGCCTGGCGAGCCCCGCGCGGCGTCCACTCGAGGGGAGCCGCTCAACGTCCTCATTATGCCGCCCCGCCCGTGCCGGGGGACGCGGCGCACGCCGCTGATTTATTCCCGCGGCCGCTCTTGACAGCCTGGCATGGTGTCTGGGCTCGCGGCCGGGGCTGATTTCACAGTTTAATTACTGCTAATCTGAGGGGGGCGTGCTAACGAGCTGCCGGCGGCCCCGTGCCCCCGCCCCTGTGCGCCCTGGGAGCCAGCGGCACACCCCTGGGGGCGGCGAGGGGGTAGGTCCCTGCCCGACCCTGGGCTTCGTGGACGTGGGCTTGCTGCGTCCCGGGCTCCCTGGGGTCCGAGTGCTCACCCCGACTCTACACAGCGGCCTCGGATTCCGACCAGCAGAGCGAACCCCAGGGCCACCTCCACGTGGGGCCCCCCAGGGTCTCCCAGACTCCCGCCTTCCGTCCTAAACACCGAGCCCCCGAGCCAACCCAGCCGCCCGCGGGGACCCCCACAGCTCCCCTTCCGCCCCAGTCTGTTCTTCCCATGACCCACCCCAGATTGCGCTGCCCATCCCTCCGGCTTAAGCTTTCAGAGGTTCACCGCTGCTTTTAGGTGCAGACCCCCAGTCCTCCGCTCGCCCCGCAGAGTCCACACTGGGCCTCCGAGGGCTCTCGCGGCTCCGCGCCCCACGGTGTCGGGGCTGCGACCCCGGCCCTGCACCGGGAAGGGCTTGTGTCCCTCCGCCCGGGCCTCTGCCATCTCCGCGCCCTGCCCCCTTCCCCACTCCTCCTTCCCCCCTGCTTTCCATGCGTCTAGGTCGGGGCACCTGGTCCGACAGTGAAGACTGTCCCCTCCGCTAGATGCTGAGCTGGGACCAGGGCATCGTCACCCACGTGGCGTCGACACACAGTAATTATTTGTTGAATGAGTAAGCAGAAAGTATGCTCTGCACACGGCATTCATTTCATCTCCACATAACAGAATATTAAAGGTATAATGTATATCTGGGCTTCCCTCATAGCTCAGTTGGTAAAGAATCCGCCTGCAATGCAGGAGACCCCAGTTCAATTCCTGGGTGGGGAGGATCGTCTAGAGAAGGGATAGGCTAACCTACTCCAGTGATCTTGGGCTTCCCTTGTGGCTCAGCCGGTAAAGAATCCACCTGCAATGCGGCAGACCTGGGTTTGATCCCTGGGTTGGGAAGATCCCCTGGAGAAAGGAAAGGCTACTCACTCCAGTATTGTGGCCTGGAGAATTCCATGGACTGTATAGTCCATGGGGTCAAAAAGAGTCAGAGATGAATCTTGACTTCACTAAAATGTGTATCTGATATACCAGCATTTTATATTTTAACTTATTTATCTATTTGCACATTAAAATTTATTTATATCTCTTCTATTCCACAAGAGACCAAAATACATACAATAAAATGGAAAATACGTGAATAAAAACAATCTGATGGTCCAGCGTTTTAGACTCTGCACTTCCGAAACAAGGGAGCCGGGTTCCATCCCTGATCAGGGAACTAGATCCCACCTGCTGCAACTAAGAGTTCACATGCCTCAACTAAGACCTCGAGCAGCCAAATAAATAAGCAAATACCAAAAAAAAAAAAGAAATCAGGTCCAGGGCAAACACTGATGGAGACAAGAAAAGAGCAAATTCCGGTGTGAGGCTGGGTGTCAGGCTTGCAGGTGGCACGCCTGCTCTGAGCCATGGAGTCGACCCCTGAGTTTCTCAGAGGCCAGCGCAAAACCAGAGTCAGCCCGGTGCTCCGCAGCATCTGCAAGGACAAACCCCATCAGGCGAGGCGGTTCCACAGCGAAGGCCGGCGCTGGTGACGCAGGCCGGTTCTGTAGGTTGATCCCGAAGGTCCCTCAATAAATGTCAAGGAAGGTTGGGGGAGGTTCACGTGCTATCTGACCCGACACCCCGACCAGGGGCCCGGCTCCCCTCAGAGCTCCCCAGCGAAGACAGCGACGGTGCCATGCAGATCACAGCTTCATCTGGGGTGGGGGCGGGCGCAGCCACCCAGGATCCAGGCCTCTCATTAGCTTCCCCGCACGAGGTGCAACTGAGACACAAAATCCTGCTGCCCTCACTTCCGTTCTTTAATCCAGTGATTTAATTTCGGCAACGCGTCAGGATGGAGCTCAGCTCCAGAGCAGGGTTCATGGAGACAGAGCGTAACTGGTTTACACGCGTCTGTCACAGAGCCCGTGATGTCACCGCAACAAACGACTCTGCTTCATGATGACGCTAATTAAGTATTCCTAACAGGACCTGGAGAGGAACCGCGTTTTCAATGAGGCGCTTCCATGCGGGAGGCCGGGGCGGCCTTCCTGTCTTCACGCTTCATGTGGGGGCTCCCGTGGCCACCGGGCTGGTTGTTCGCTTCCCTTTGGGGGTCTGTGCACCCCCCAGGCACTTGCCCCTGGGGGAGGGGTGCTCCAGGAGCGCTCTGCAGCCGTGGGGGTGGGAGGCGGGGGGGATGGACCCAGGAGAGCCTGCATTCTCCCAGACACTGGTCACCCGACCTGCTCCTCAGGGCAGAGGCGCAGGGCCACCTCAGCCCGGGCACAGCCACGGGCACTCGCTGGGGGACGAAGGTGGCCCGAACCTTGACATCCGACCCAGCAGAGGGGCCTCTGTGTCCCCCGAGCGGCCCTGCACCTGCAGGGTCAGCAGACGCGGCAGCAGTGACACCCCAGTGCCTGGTCTCCCCGCCCAGGCTCGAGGCCCGTCCCGTGGGACCCTCCCCACCATTCTGGGGGGAAGCCCAGGCCCCCTGGGGAGGATCTGAGACCACTGGGCGGCGGCCTGGTACCACTCCTGGCTGACCGTCAGCCCCCACCTGCCAGCCGTGTGATCACACCGTCTCGGGAGTGACCCCTCCATCCCTGGCTGAGGGCACCCAGGAGGAGGATGGGGCTGGGGGGCACGGCGCCCAGGGGGCGTCTCCGTAGTGCCTGGTGTCCACAGCAGGGAACAGAGCCTGTGGGTCCTGGGCTGGGCCGGGGGGCCTGCTGTCCTTCCGACAGGCCCCGGGTCGGCGCACCCGCCCCCCAGGCTGTACTTCCCCGAGGCACTCCGGTCCCTGGCACCACCTGAGGTTACTGAGCTGCACCTCCTGGATCGTTCGGGCGGTTCCAGTTTATAACCTGTCGCAGCTGCTGCCTTCCATGGCCTGCCCCGCAGAGGCGAGGTGACCACCCTGATGAACCAGAGGCGCAGGGGCCGGGGCGCCCGGGGCGGGAGGGAGCGAGGCTGGGGGCAAAGACCGCGGCCACGGATGGGTGGCTTCCTGGTTCCTGGCCCTCGTAGGGTGGCCGAGCCGTGGACTGAAGGGGACCCGAGGCCAGGGCATGACCCCAGAGGAAGGCTCCCCAGAGGCCAGGCCGGGTACCTTCCGCTCCACCCGGAGGGTGGCGATGCCTCCTTGTGTTTAAGCAGAATTCTCACAGGCCCGATGGCTGGGGAGGCTGAGGCCGGATTCTCTCTGCAGTCCTGAGCCCCCAGAGCACCCCACCCCAGGGACAGCCATCAGGACTCACCCCTGCGCGGCTCTCAGCAGGGGGACGTTTCTTCCACCAGCTAGAACGTGGGCCATGTGAGGCCTCCGGTCCTCCCACGGGCCCGTCCCACGGGGCCCGTCCCACACGGCCACCAGGGCCTGATTCACCCTCGCCTGTAGAAAGGAATTGCAGGGGAGAATGCCGACGCCACTTCCCAGGGGTGAAACCAAAGGTCGGGGTGGGTCCCAGGGCCACGGGGCCTGGTGCCCTGAGAGTCCGGCCGGGCCAAGCCTCGGACCTGGGCTCCCAGGTGTCAGGAGGGGTGGCCACTGCCTGCCCCCCGCCCCTCTCCTGCTGCTGTGGTCCTTAACAAAGTTTTGTTCTGCTTCCTTAGCCGACAGCTAGGTTTCCAATTCCAGGCAGGCCTAGTCTGCAACGAAGCCTGCTCATTGGGCTAAACAGACTTTTCTCCAGTGAAGAGAGGCTGGTGTTCTTGGCGGGTGTTTCCTGGGCCCGGCCCCCTCTCTGCAGAGCTGAGGCCCCTTTCGCTCTGGGCTCCCCCGTGGGACCTCCATCTACTGTCCCAAACCAGCTCTTTCCGCCCAAGGCCCCCACCGTCTAGGTCAGGACACCGTCCCCGCGGCCTCAGTCGGGAGGCGCTGTGGTCAGCGGAGCCTGCTTCCAGGGCTTCGAGGGGAATGCTGCTCACGTGGACTGAGAAGGCCTTTCTGTTGGGCTCGGCAGATCAGGCCAATGTGTCGCTAACTGCCGGAGACCCTCCCCACATTTAAACTGCACGCTCACAAAAACTCCCCACAGAAGAAGGCAGACGGAAGTGGGGACGGTGGTCGGGGAGGGTCACAGCTTCAGAGCATGAGCCCTGCTTTTGCAAGTCTGCCCAGGATCGAGGCTAGCTCCTGAAGTGCTCTGGGAAATGGCCCCCTGGCACGCAGTGACCAGCCTGCTGGCCCCACACTGCCCAGGAGGGAGCCCTGGAGGCCGGGCTGCCTGGTCTATCTGGCTCGGCCCCATCCCCGGCACACCCTCCATGGGGACGGGGCGAGGGGGGCGATGAGATGCCACGTCTCTGAGCCCCTGGGGACCCAGCCCCTGAGCAGGGGCCCCTTCACACACAGGGTCCTGCACCAGGGCAGCCTCAAGGCCCAGAATTCTGAGTCTCCTGGCATCAGCTCCCTTTACTGAAATGAGACAGAGGCCACCTGCCTCCCGGGATCTAAGTGCGGGACGGCAGGCAGGAGGCTGGCCGCACCCCCAAACCACCTGCCCGCGGCTCCGCCCTGGTCGAGGCACTTCTCCAGCGTCACCGAGGACGCCCACCGCCACCAGCACCCCTGCCCTCTGCACACTGTGGGCTGAAGGGGACTGACTGATTACAAGCAAGGGGGGAGGGGGTTCGTCTTATTGCTATTTCTCCAGGCCCACGAGGGAGCCTCCGGGACTGTTGGCAGAGCAGCTCCTGGTTGGGGGGGGCAGCCTGGGCTTCGGGGCCACACAGCAACCTGTCTTCCTGGGCATCTCCCACCCCTAGAGGGCCTGACCCCCCACGTGGAGCTGGAGACAGACCCCTGTGCAGCAGTGGTGGGTGGAGGTCTCAGAGATGAATGGGGGGCAGTGTGGGAGACCCCGACAGGTCGGGGTCATAGGTGAGCAGGCGTATGCGTAGTTTGGCTCGAGCTTTATTTCAGCCAAAGCCCATTTCCTTCACTTCTCACCACGGAGCATCCTTCCCCGTCTAGGTCAGCCAGGCTACCATTTAGCAACCACTCCTGGGCATCTCAGTGGCAGCTCCCGCCCGTCTCTGCCCCCTCGGGACACAGGACCAACCTGGTCAACACTCAGAGCGCATATGCTTGCACGTTTGCTCTAGCAGTGTGTAAGCACAGACGCCTCTCCACGAGCCGAGTGCTGACTGCTTGCTGGCACTTGGAGGGACAGAGGGCCTGGGGATGGTTTTGCTGGAAGAGCCTGAACAAAGGCAGTGCTTTCCCAGGAAGGGGCAACCGCGAGGGGAGGAGGTGGGATGCGGGAGGACCCACCCAGGGCTCGGCAGGTCGGCAGCTTGCCCAGCTGCTGGGATCCGCACACAAGGAAGGAAGAACTGAACACGGCTCTAAAAATCAGCTCTTTCTTTCTGATTGAAAAAGAAAAACTGAAAAAATACAGAAAGATAAAAGGAAAATAAACTAATTGTGATCACTGTGGATATTTTTGTGTATTTCTTTCTAGGTATTTTTTTCTATTTACACACACATACATCCCCCCTGAATGGAGGGGGACCACTTCAAGGATGTTTGTGAAGATTGTTAGTGGTCATTTGGAGTCTTCACTCTCCTGCTTCTGGAATTTTCTATGAGCTTCCTGAGCTGGTCCTTCTTGTCCTGTGGAAAGGAAGCTGGAAGGGGCCCAGGACCCCCACCCCACCTCTGCCATCTGCCCCAGGGCACCTAGGAAAGTCTCCATATACTGTCCTGTGAGATCAGTCACTAGGGTTTGCCTACGAGTTTCCTCATCACCAAAAACATTCAAGAGAAAGGGGTGAGAGGGGCTGTGTGGTCGGACTTTGAGGGGACTCTCAGGCCCAGGGCGGAAGTGGGGGAGGGTGCATGGCTCCCTGGGGATATGACAGTCTGCTCCTTGGACGCAGAGGAAGGGACGAGGGCCACCTCCCTCCTGGCACCCGGAGGACCCGCCGTCTGCCTTCTTCCAAGAGCAAGCAGATACACGGGTTCTCTTTGCAGACAGTGCATCACAGACACGGTGGGAAGCATGGGGTTTCCTTCTCAGGGCTCCCGGGGAAGTCACACCCCAAACAGACACTTCGGGACAGTGAGGCTGGGCGCCCAGCTGGCCCTGTCCCCCAGGAAGCCCTGGCAGGCGCCTCCCTCAGTGACCAGGCCACGGCCCACACCTCCGGAGTGAAAACAGCATCCTGCCCTGCATTCCCGCCCCAGCGAGTGGCGAGTCTGCCTCTTCCCAGGACACGACTGCCTGCGCTTCCCACCCAGTGTGGACGGTGCCTCACTTACAAGGGACGGTAATCTCTGATAATCTGGACGCGACACCCAGAATCAGACCTTGAAACATACGTGGAAATATGCTTATTGTTCTTTACTTTCCCTTTAACCGTGGATGTAAAGGAAAAACAGAACAGTATGTCTACCTGAAAGTGAGTTCTTCTGAACCACCGAGGAAGCGTTCTGATCAGTAATACTGATACACGATTGATGACAGTGTTAAAGCACCTTTAGACGAATCAGCACAGCACAAAATGCCCAAATTCAAAGCAAATTAGCTTAAAAATCAGCTCAGACAAGAACCTCCAAAGGAATTAAGTCACAGAACAGAAGCTTAGAGTGAACAGAGCAAACTCTGGTGAAAACCGGAGCGTCCAGGGGTGACCGTGTCCTGAGGACCCTGTGGAGGACGCGGCTCAAGGATGGCAGTCAGAACCTGGGCTGGAAGGTGGGCTCAGATGCCCCCCGGAGCCAGTGTTCAGGCCTGCATCCTGGGCTGGAACGCGGGCTCAGACTCCCTGCAGGACCCTGTACTCAGGCCTCCATCCTTCTACCGCTGCTTGTCTCTAAACCATCATCACGAAAACAGCCACTGACCAGCTTCCATTCAGCCTGCTCCGCACAACTCTCACCTCACCAGAAACAGAATTGCTCACCCAAAGCTCCGGCTTAAGTGACGCTCAAGGAAAACCTCCATCTGCCTCAGCGGGGCCTTGGATGATCCCTCCCTGCGATCTGGGGCCCCTCAAGCAAATGGCATTGAATGGAACACTTTTCCCAGTCACCAGGATGCAAGCCTTAAATGTAACTATGGCTCCAACTTGAGTAGGACACCTCTCGAGTTTAGGTGGCAACACTATGTTGAAAATGCCAGAATACTGTTCTCAGGAGATTGGTGATGTGGGAAGTCAAGCCCTGGGGCCTAGCTCCTGCTGACCAGGGCCCATGGGGCATTCAGTGGGTCCGTGCGCTCGGCGGCAGCCCTAGTGTCCGCACAAAGTGCTGGTCCTCATTGGCCCAGCCCAGGGGGACCAGCTTTCCTCGGGGGCCTGCAGGCTGCCCGAGTAACCCTCCTCACTGCCCTGCCATGTGTCGTGGAATGGCCCCCCAACCAGGCAAGGGGACCACCCTGACGAGGACCCGCCTTCATTGTCATTAGGCTGGGGTTGGGGGCACAAGATGTCCCAAGGGTCTGCTCCCCCAGGCCGGGGGTGTGGGGTTGGCAGGAGACTGTCCCGGGGGTCTTCTCCCCATGGACCAGGTTGGGGTGGGCGTGAGACTGTCCCAGGGGTCTTCTCCCCCAGGCACAGGGGGTGGGGGGCACAAGACTGTCCAGGGGGTCTGTTCCCCCAGGCCCGCGGATGGGGTGGGCAGGAGACTGTCTGGAAGCCTGCTCCTCCAACAGCCCTCATGTGCTTGCAGCTCCGCTCCTGGGTCTCAGGGTCCAAAGACGAGCCTTTGACGCTGAACGGGAGGAGTTGGGGGTCAGGAAGCTGGCCAGGTGTATGTCCTGACTGCAGGGTACCACAAGTGGTCCTGATGCGCAGTATTTCCTGGATCGCAGCAGTTGACGGCCTCAGCCTCACCGTCCGAGCCACTGGGCTGCCTGAATGCACGACTGAGATGGACCTGCCTATGGGTCGTTAACTTGCTGCCCTAATTCTCCATGGCTGTTAGAAGTGAGCAGTGTGTCTCTTAAGCGAGGCTCTTGAAGGTTACTGTACGCATCCTGACGTGGTCACTCTGACCCGCCCCAGCGAAGCGCCTGGGGGTGAGAGCAGGAGTGTGCGCCCAGGTGATGGGGGTCCGGCTCCGGTCACTCTGGTCCCCGCCCAGCACGGTGGCGGGGTGCTGAGTCAGGGGCTGGGCTCCGCGTCTGCTTCCTGAGCTTCGCAGTGAGAGGAGAGGCGTGGGGCAAAGGCAGCAGATGGATCCGGGTTCCCTGGTCCCAGAAATTCTCCTCGGGCAAATGCTATTAATAGTCACCGTGCCTCTTGCCCGCTGAGAACAGAGGGAGGCCGGGTGATTAGTGAAGAGCAGCTTTGCTGAAATTATTATTAATTAAAATGATCAATATCATGCCTAATGGTAGCTTTCAAGGGACAAAGTCGCTCTCTGGCTGCTGTGTGCGTCAGGGGCCAGCGGCTCACGATGCCCGCAGGGAGCGGGGTTTGTAGGCTCATTGGTGAGCTGCTGAGTGCAGGACGCACCCCTGGGCGTGTCTGGAGCCTGGACTGGGAAAGACAGAGTGAATCAGGAGGAAGCGGAAACAGCCGCAGCACGTGCTCTGCGGGAATGCGGATGCCCATGCGCAGGTCTGCCAGGGCTGCCCCATCCAGGGGTATTGTCTGTGGTCTCGACAGACTCAGCAAAGACCAGCTACACACTCGTGTGTGTGCAAGGACCCCTGCTCCTGGGTCCCTCCCAGAGGAAGCCAGCATGTGCCCTTGAAGATGAAATGGACAATGATGATCACACGATTTCCCCTCACAAGTGTCCGGTGCAGAGCGAGGAATCAGGAGAGCGGACGACAGAGGCTTGTCTCCTGTCCTTAAAGAGAAGAGGCATCGGGTGGGGGAACCGGTCGGCTCCAGCCCTGAGGTACAGCTCTGTGCCCAGCGCTGTCCGCCTGCGATGGGGCCATGGGAGCATGTGGTTCCCTGACTAGGTTGCTATGATGAGCAGCGACAGGAGCTCCCAAGACCCAGGAAACCCTCCAGCACCCTCCATGAGGAGGATCGTCACGTGCCTCGGAGCTGGGTGTTTCACCTCTGAACACCTCACCGTGTTCACATAACAGAGTAGTCTTGTGAGCAGGAACCGCACTCATTCAGAGCTTACAGGATCCACCAGGTCCACAGTGGAGTCGACTGGCCCGACCCGTGATGAGTCACCGTTCTCAGTGAGATTCCAGGACAAGCAGGATGACCTCGCGGCTCGATGCTCACACTGTGCGTGCAGCCTTGGCTCAGACTGCGGCTTCCACCCCACTTCCCACCTGGACCAGCTTTCTTGCGGTTCCCGGACGACGCTGGGAGGTTCTGTTTTGGGCAATGGTCCTTGGGGTCTGCTGACATCTGGTCCTGGCTCCAGGCCCAGCAGGAAGCGGAGGCAAGGAGAGAAGCGTCTCCCGGGGCGGGGGGTGCCGCGGGCAGGCGTGAGGTCAGGCAGCTGGGGCGGCTGCTCCCCCACCTCACCGGCACCCCACTCATGACGGTGCCCACCCCCACGGCTAATGCTTGCCCTAGTCCCCGGGCCTGAACGGTCCTGCCGCTCATTATTAAAGGGGAACATTGCCCAGGGGTGACGGCTAACCGGAGGGCTGGAGTGGTTGCCGGTTTCCCTGGGAACTGCCGTCAGCTGCCCCGAGGAGCTGAGGTGGCTGCCACCTCCTGCCTGCCGTCTGCCGTCCACTGCGTGGGGCTGGGGGAGGCGGTGTCACTCCTGGACGCCTGGCTCCTGATGTGTGGGCTGCCCCGTCCAGCAGCCCGCCGGGGTCCCTGCCGGTGGGTCCTTTCATGAGTCTCAAGGCGACAGCAGGGCGCGCGGGCTCTCAGGGAGCTGCCGTCGGGCAGAGCTGCGGGTGCGTCCATCCCTCCGTCCCTGCCCCGGGCGCATCCTCGGTGTGGGGGAGCCCTTCCCGAGCAGAGGTGGAGCTTCAGAGCCTCCGCGGGGGAGTCCCGCCTCTGGAGGGAAAAGAATCCTCCATATTGCTATGGATGAGAGAGGCGCCCTGCGGCCAGCTTCCCAGCAGGCGTGGACGGAGCAGCCCCTGGAGTCCGGGGCCGGGGGGCCAGGTCCAGAGATGTGAGAACCCTCTCCTTCCTCGGAGCCTAAGAGAAACACGCCCAGGTGCCCACTGGGTTTCTTGTTTTGTTTGTTTGTTTTTAATAGGACAATATAACTTTAATAAGGAAGTTCAACTAGGGTGGGAGAGCTCTGGGGACAGCGGTGACCCCACGTGAGGGTCTGCTTCTCCTCTGGGAGCCAAACCCTGCACCCTGGAGGTGGGAGCGGGCTGAGACCCAGCACCCCCACCGCCCGAGGAGTGGGAGCGGGAACGTGAGCGGCTCAGACAGCAGGTCGCAGGGCCGGGTCTGGGCTCCGGGAGGGCCACGTCCCACTCCAGACCCTGTGGTCAGTGGGTGGGCCCCGGTGCATGCCTCCCTCCCTCAGGCCCAGCTCCAGCCCGCGAGGCCAAGACTGGAGCCCTAGGAGGGCTTGACAGGCGAGGCCGGCTGAGACCGCAGGACACAACTCACGGCCCAGAGACACCAGCACCCAGGGGCTGGTGTGGGGGGCACTGGTGTGGGGGGGACACCGGCCTGTGGGGAACGCTGACATGGGGGGCACTGGTGTGGGGGGACGCCAGCCTGGGGGGGACGCTGACGTGGGGGGACGCCAGCCTTGGGAGGGGACGCGCGTGGGAGGCCACTGGTGTGGGGGGACGCTGCATAACGGGACACTGACATGGGGGAGCACTGGTGTGGGGGGGATGTTGAACGTTGGGACACTGGTGTGGGGGGGACGCGGCCCTGGGGGCGAACGCTGGCATGGGGGCACTGGGGACTAGGGGAGCGGCCTGGGGGGAATGCGATTGTGGGGGGCACTGGCGTGCGGGGAGTGGGGGGGATGCAGGCCCGGCGGGAGGCCTATGTGGGGCACTGGCGCCGGGGTGGGGAGGACGCAGCCCTGGTGGGAATGCGAACGTGGGGGGCATAGCGTCGGGGGGGACACCGGGCTGGGGGACCGCTGCGTGGGGGCCTGGGGTGGGGGGACCGCCAGCCCTGGAGGGGAACCGCTGACGTGAGGGAACAGGCAACCCGGATGTGTGTGGGGGGGACGCCGGCCCTGGGGAACGCTGACTTGGGGGCACTGGGGTGGGGGGGGATGCCGGCCTGGGGGGAACACTGACGTGGGAGCACTGGGGTGGGGGGGCGCCGGCCTGGGGGGAACGCTGACGTGGGGGGCACTGGTGTGGGGGGGATGCCGGCCTGGGGGGAACGCTGATGTGGGGGGCACTGGGGTGGGGGGAACGCTGACGTGGGGGGCACTGGGGTGGGGGAAACGCTGACGTGGGGGGCACTTATGTGGGGGGGACGCTGGCCTGGGGGGAATGCTGACGTGGGGGGCACTGGTGTGTGGGGGGATGCCAGCCTGGGGGAACGCTGACGTGGGGGGCACTGGGGTGGGGGGGACACCGGCCTGGGGGAACGCTGACGTGGGGGCACTGGTGTGGGGGGGATGCCGGCCTGGGGGGGGAACGCTGACGTGGGGACACTGGCGTGGGAGCCCTGTCGGGGTGATGCTGGCCACCTCGGAGCACGACCCAGGCGCAGGGGAACACCTTGACACCTGGGACACCGCTGGTTCCCTGTTGTTACAGCGATTCTGCACACAGCCCCGGTCAGAAGGCTGTGACGTCAGCTGCGTCCGGGCCCGCTACCGCCCCACGTCTCAGCCCCGCTTCCAGCGCCGGAGTCGTTTCCTCTGGACTCAGGCGTCTGATTGATCCGAAATCCGGCCGAGTTGTGATGGGTTCTTCCTCACCGCCAGTTTTGAATTACCTCCCGACCCCTCCCGCCCTGCACCCTGACCTGTCTGTCCACCCTTTTGGACCCACAGCAGGTGCGGAGGCAGAGCAGGGGCGGCACACCCCAGGGGGACGCACCTCTCTCCGAGGGAGCTGCGCTGGGGTCCTGAGGTCCTGGGGGCGGCCCCTGCCTGTTCCGGCGGTGGACACAGGAGGCGCCCAGGTTTCTCTGATGGGCCCTGGGACGGTACCGCGGGGAGCACCCCGAGCGCCTTCCTCTCTACCAAATGCAAACCAAGTTCAGGCAGGAGCAGAAAGGCGACGCAGAGGCGGGCTGGCGCTGTAACCTCCCAGCACCAGGCCTGAATGAGGGCTCCATCCTCTCCGTCCTCCAGAACCGGCTCTGGTTCAGAAAGGAGCCTAGCGGGCCTGGCTCCGGAGCTGCTGAAGCTCTGAAGGTCCTGCCATGGACCTTCACACAGGGGCGGCTGCTGCACCTGCCCTCACTCACAAGAGAAGAACCCTCTCCCTTCTCAGAGATGCACAGCTGATGGCGACATGTCATGCGAGGCCCTCTGCATTCCCGCCTGTTTCCCCAGCTTTCTCACCCAAAGGAGTCACGGCAAGAGCCAACACATGTGTGGAAATCATGGGATTTAGGGAAATTGTTGAACCTGCCAAGTGTGATAAAAATTCTAGGTCAGCACCATTTTCTGACTAACTGATCCTTTTTGGTGAGATCATTAAGTCAGATGTCCTGGGACTAATTTTATCACCTCCAAATGACCCCTTTACAATGACAGGAGCGGCCACCAGGCCTAGCTGTCCACAGCTCCAGGCACGGCTGCTCTTCTGGGAGGCGAGCCACCAAAGTTCCCCCAAGCCCACAGCCACCAGGCTCCACTGGCAGCGGGGAGGGAGGCCGGTGGACGGTGCTGAGGCAGGAGGGTCTGCTTCTCTGGCCCTCGCCTTGGCCCAAGGAGGCTGGACAAGGTGATCGTGCCATCTGTGTTGCCTTCTGCCGTCAGGATGGCTGGCGCACTGGTGGCAGAGTTCAGGACCTGGACACTCTGGGATGACAGACTGAAGCAGAGATCATGGAACCAGCAGGACAGGGCCACTCACGGGTTGGGCCCCTGCTGCGTGGTGACACTCACGTGAACATCGAAAGCTACGAAGTGACTACCTGGGGAGACTGTGCGTCCCAGGCAAGAATACTGGAGGGGGTTGCCATTTCCCCCTCCAGGGGATCTTTCCCACCCAGGGAGGGAACCCACGTCTTCTGTGGATCTCCTGCTTTAGCAGGAAGCCTCCAGGGGAGCCCCACTGTGCATCCGGGGAGCCCCAAAGGCTCCACCAGCCATGCCGGTGCTGGCGGGAATCAGCAGGGCAGGCACGCGGGGGGACACGCCGTCCAGAGCAGACTCTGCTCGGGAGGCCTCGGTGCAGGGACAGCCCTGAGCGCACTCGATTGGTGAGGTGGGGGATTTGTGGAGGAGACACAGAGTGCCGCCCAAACACTTGAAGCAAGTCCTTCAGAAACAGAAATTAATTACACTTCTGGCCGGAAAGGCTCTCAGAGGTGAGGAGCCAGTTGTTACAAAGTAACGTGTGATCTGCACATTCGTGATGAGAACCCCGACCAGGTGAGTCTCGCAGGTTGAGCGTGACTTGATGACCTGGCTCTGAAGGTCACTGGGGTTCAGGTCCCAGAAGAATAAATATTCAGGAGCAGCCAAGAAACTGGGGCAGAGAACAAATAGCTGGCTTTGCAGACATTAAGATACATCATCAAGCACAGAGGAGGCATCGTGTGGGCACGGAAGCCAGCATCTGGAACAAAATGGATCATCTGGAAGCAGAGCAGGTGACACCTGGGACTCTAGTGATGAAAGTAGCATTTGGCACCAAGGGTAATGAAGGAGCTTTCCAAGAAACACATATCTGTTCGTAAGAAAATCAAATGAGATTCCTACCACATTCCACACGGAAAATTAGATGGCTTAAATCCACACATTAAACAAAACAATGAACTACAAAGCAATTAGAAACAAAGTGTAAAATACTTGATTGTCACAAAACCTAAGCTGTTTTTAAAAATCCATGCATCTTAAAAGATTAATATTTCCAATGTGTAAATGGCTCCTACCAACCAGTATAGAAAACAATAAGAGAAAAAATGAGCATAGACTATGATCAGGTAAGTTGCAGAGGACGTGAAGGGGATGTTCACCTTTGTAATAATTACAAAATAAAAACTAAACCATATTTTGCCTATTGCACTGGCAAAAGTTAAAAAGCTTGATAATATCTTTTCCCTGTATACTTCTATTATATGTATAAATTGGTAAAGCCCTTTTGGAGGGTAATTTGGCAATAAAAATGCACATACTCTATGAGCAAAAAAAAATCCCATTTCTTGTAATCTGATTTACAAAAATTATAGCATAAATGCATATACTTGTACAAGAATAGTAACTCCAGCATTGCCTGCAATAGCAAATAAACAAATAGGAGACGAGCCATCAGTGAGGATCTTTAACTATTTTGTTCTTAAAAAGAATGTACCTCTAGGTTCTCCCTGGGAAAGATATCGATAGCTCGCTGTTACATCTTTTAAGCAAATCATGCAACAATAGCCAACATCCAATTTTACTTTTGAAAATAAAACAATAAAAAGCTAACAAGAAACAGTGACCCTGGCCTGCGTGTGTGAGTGCTGTGTGCCTGGGGAACCCAGGCGCCTCACGGGCTCATTCCTGGGGCCGGCGGGTGGGCCGTGAGCTGAGGCCCGCAGTGCTCACACTCTCCTCGGACGTCACCCTGGGGCGGGTGGAGGCTGTGTTTGTCTTCTCCTGCTGCTTGTGCTTTTTGGTTTTTGGGCAAGGGAAAAGCTTACAAGGACGACTGCCCACCCAGCCCAGGCAAATGGGTGGCTGGGACAGTGTTGATGGCGGGTCCCTCTGTGGGGGTGGCAATGTGTGGAGAGACACCGCCTGTCTTCACGGAAGACCCAGGTGGCACCGAGCGTGGTTTTGAGGCCAGGTTTCACGTGGATGGACGCGGTGGTCTGCGGGATGCTGGCCCCAAGTGCGTGCTGGGTCCGTCCTGTGGCAGACAGCCCCGACCTCGGGCCCCAGGCGTCCACCTGGGCTCAGGGCCTGAGTCTCTACCCACGCCACTTCCTCCTCCCTCCAAACCTGAGTCTCACACTGGCCCCAACTCACAGCCCCCGGGCTTTATTTACTTTCCTACAACAGCCTTTCAGCCAAGACCTTCTGGCTTTTAGGTTAATTTGGCAACAGAGTCCCAGCTGTATCCCTGCTCAGAACCTCAAGGATCCCCGCTTTTGCTGAACACCCAGATTGTTAGTCTCGGAGCTTTCTGTTGCCAGGTTGTCTTTCCCAGAGACCTGACCTTTGAACACGCTGGGCCCCCAAGAGTCCCCATCCCCGGCCGACCCCTGCCTCACTCCATGCTCTATGGTCAAAGCAGGCAAGTGCCCCCGGCCACCCCACACCAGGCCCCAGCGGGAGGGGCTCCTGCAGGCCGCCCGCCTGACGCCATGGCCCCCGCCTCCACTGCGCCCCCCACCCCCGCCCGACGTCACGGCCCCCTCCCCCCACAGCGCCCGACGCCACAACCAGCAGAAGACCCACATCCGCTGTGTTCCTGAGGTTCACAGAGCACAAGCGTGGAGCGAGAGGCTCCAGGGTACTTCGCGGGGGGACTGGGTCACCGTCCCAGGCCAGCCCCCAACCAGTCCCCTGACCTCCCCTATAGGGTGTCCCCCGACCTCCTATAGACTGTCCCCCGACCTCCCCAGTAGACTGTCCCCCGCCGACCCCCCTATAGACTGTCCCCCAACCTCCCCTATAGGGTGTCCCCTGACCTGCTATAGACTGTCCCCCTACCTCCCTAGAGACTGTCCCCCGACCTCCTATAGACTGTCCCCCGACCCCCCATAGACTGTTCCCCGACCCCCCTATAGACTGTCCCCTGACCCCGATATAGACTGTTCCCCGACCCCCCTATAGACTGTCCCCTGACCCCCTATAGACTGTCCCCCGACCCCCCATAGATTGCCTCCTGACCTCCCTGCAGAGTGTCCCCTGACCTCCCCTAGAGGCTGTCCCCTGACCTCCCTGCAGAGTGTCCCCTGACCCCCCATAGACTGTCCCCTGACCTCCCCTGCAGAGTGTCCCCTGACCCCCCTAGAGGCCGTCCCCTCTCCTGGGTGTCTGTGGCTGCGGAGGGACAGAGGGCTGCAGGCTGACCAGGGGCAGACCTCCAGCTCGGTGCACGGCAGGCCTGAACTTCAGCCCAGGGTTTCTGGGGTCTGGAGAAGGGTCTGGCCGGGGCACAGCGCCCAGCACATGCAGAGGGTCTGTGCGGTCACTGCGCTCCTGCGGACCCCCCAGCCCGCTGGGAGGACCCGGGAATGCCAGGTGCTGGCAGAGCCGGGTTTCAGTGAACAGAGAACCCGCTCCTCTGCCCGCCGGGCCACCAGGCGCCCTCGCTGCTTCGGCCCAGGGACGCGAGGCCTCCGATGCGCGGGCCCCGGGGGGTGCGACATCCCAGGACGTGGGGAGCAGGGGTCAGACTCTCACCCGGGCCGGGGCCTGGGGAGCCCGCGCTTCTCAATGACTGCAGGAGCTCGGGCACTTCTTATCCGCGGGCTTTACATTTGAAAGCGGCGCTGGTGATTTAACACAAGAAATCAATGCGCACTCCGCTTTGACCGCAGAGCTCGCCGGGCGGATCAATTTCTCTGTCATGCTCGCGCGGCCACCGACGCGGGTTTAAAGCCCATTGCTTCTCTCTAAAGCGGAGCCTCGGGACTTCGGTTTGGGATTAATCAACAGTGATGAGCTTAAATAAACGAGATGAATTTTCTATATATCTTGCAGGGTTTCTTTTGCCCAAATTCATGGAGCCCCTGTGTGCCGCGAGGGTGGGGGTGGGGTGCCCGGGAGCATCCTCCAAGGCCGGGGGATGGCGCCCAGCTGCATACCCGCCGTTACATTTGCACAGCAAAGCGCTGTGTTTACTGAAAGTGAATGTCACACATTAATATAACGCAAGGCTTGCTGGAGACGTTTAATTGGTGCCTTATGTGACATTACACATTACAGACCTCAGCGTCCACATCAGAGGCAATGGGGTGAAGCTTTAATGCGGGGGCTCCCTGTCGCATTGGCCCTGCAGACACTTGTGTGTCCAGGGGTAGAATTTCACTTTCGAATCGTTCAGATGGGTGAATATCACAAAATCACAGGAACTGGGGCAGGAGGGGCTTAGGGTCCAGTCTGCCACCCCAGTGTCGTGTTTCTCCTGGGGGATGAGGGGTGCGCATGGAGTTGGGTCCACGTGAGAGTCCCTTGAGACCCCGCCCAGCTGAGAGGGGCAAGGGACCGCTGTCCTGCTCGGAGCCTGAACTGGGGCTCCCGAGGGGCGACACGTGCTGTCAGCCGCCCCAGCCTGGATGACGTGCCAACACCGAGGGGTTGCAAGGCCCTGGTGTCTGAACCCAGCCTGGCCGGCAGGTGGGCCTCCCACTGCCCTACAGAGGCCAGAGGCCCACCGCCCCGTGAGGCGGCCTCCGTGGGACACCTGAGCCCATCCAGGTGTCTGAGGACACAGGAGCACAGACGCTCTTGCCCAATGCCCTATGCTGGGCGTGCTCAGCCCCGCTGACTTCTCTGGGCTCTTTGTGAATTTGCGTGCTGTTCATTCCAGACCCCTGAGGGGCCCTGGTGGGCCAGGAGCACCGTGGGGGCAGGGACGAGTGTGGTACCCTGGCCTCCATCTGAGCTGGGCTGTGGAGGGCAGGGCTTTGGCAATGGCTTGGTCCCCGAAGGCCCGTGAAGGCCTCGGGCAGAGGGGCTGGTGGCTGACGTCGGGGTCAGACAGACCTGGTGTCAGCACGTTTCCCCGTCTAATCTTTAGACACCTACGTAATCTCTGGGCCCTGGGCATCCTCAATTGGACCTGAGGGTGGCCAGACCTATTCGCAGAGTGGCGTGGAGGGCAGAGGGCACCACTGTGAAGCCCCTGCCATGGGGGGGGGGGTTCCAGTCCCTCATCCCCCCTCCCCTCCCTGCTGGGGGAGGACGCGGGCCCTCTGCCCCGCTGCAGAGGGGAGCTGCCTTGCTTTGGGGTGATGAGGCACCCAGGGTCCTGCCCCCTCCCTGCCAGGAGGGACAGAGCAGGGGCAGTCACCACAGGACCCTTGTCCAGCTCTCTCTGCTCCATCCAGGTGCTGGGATTCCGTTTCTCCATGGCTGGTATTCATGTGAACCCACAGGGAAACCAGAAAAGGGGAGACTGGCCCCGGAGGCATTTCGGCATCTTTTATTGCCATTTCCTGCCAAGGAGCCCAGGAAACCTGGAACACGCCTGCTGAGGGTGTGCGAGCCGCTCGCTGGCAGAGAGCGTCTGCTTTCTTCCCAGGAGCCTCCCACCGAAACCCCTCTGAGACACGCGCACAGAGCCCACCTCACCCGCACTCGTCGGCTCTGCCTGTCCGGTCTCTGTCCTGCCAAGACCCAGGCCCACTGTCTCCCTGAAGGTCTGCAGGCTGGACACGCCAGTGCATCCTTGGTCGAGGTGCTGAGGCTCACCAGGCCACCCCTGGCTGCCCAGGCCCCCATCAGGGTGGGGCCAGGTTTCCTGCAAACTGCCTGGTGACCGTCCAGGGGCCGGGGCTGGACACGGTCCCCCCTTCTTCTGAGCCGCACGGCCCCTCCTGCCTCCCCCCTGGTGCCCGGCCGGCACCCGGGGCTCAGCTCCCAGCTCCTCCGGCACCGTGCCCAGCTGAGAGGAGTTTCCAAAAGCAGTGTGGGGCGTCCCTGCAGGGGCTCGTGGGCAGGTGAAGGGGCTCACCTGGTTCGGGTGAGGCCTGCCTGCCCGGCTCCCAAGACTGACGACAGGAAGACGGGACCCAAGGTGGGTCCACCTCCTGGTTCAGGGAGACGAGCCCGACCGACTGCGCGGGACACCGCACGGAGCGGGTGTCGGGGGCCGACGCTTGAGTGAAAAGGCCCGGATTTAAACGACACGGCATCCAACCCCCCGAGCCTGCAGGCCTGAGGACTCGGCTGTGTTCCGGCCGCTGAGGCCACGGCCGAGGGGCTGCGCCGACCAGCCTGGCTCATCAAGCCCTGCCTAGAGCTTTCTACTGCTCCCGCGTCTTCCTTCAGGCCCCGCTTACTCCCCGCTGCACTGACATCCTGTTTAGGACACGGCTCTGAGACCAGCTGGACCTTCAGGGCTGCCTCGGCATCCACACTGGGGGCCCAAAGTCTTCCCCCCTGCCCTGCTCTCAAGAGCGACCTTGCCTCCTGGGTGGGACACGGCCTCTGAGACAGACCCGGGGACTGTCACCTCCTGAGCTGCCAGGGTGCCTTCTTGTCGTCCCTGGGCCTGGATGCCTCGTCACCAGGCTGGGCCCCTCGTCCCCACGGGGAGCAGGGCAGCCGCCGCTTCCGTGTGCCCGTGCAGTCCTGGTGGTGTCTCCTGCATACACGTGCACACTCACACACACACATGTGTGCACACGCATGCATGCACATGCCCACACGCCTGCACATGCATGTGCACACACAGAGACGCACACACACTCATCAATTGCGTTTGAGGATCTCTGCCCCCTTTCTAACTCCTTGAGTAGGTTACTTCCTTCTGCTTATCACAAGCCCATCTCTCCTCTTAATGATGCTGATGAGAGAAATTTACACCCTGTAATTAGGACTTCATGTTCGTTTTATTAATTACCTCTTCTCTGCCTGTTGATATGAAGAACTCTGAGGCTGTGAGGTATGACAGACGCTTCTCTGCTTGGCTCTCGCAGGCCCCTTGAGGGGGTGGCGGGGGGTCTGGGCTCCACACGGCCAAGTGAACACCTTTCAATTTCAGTGCCAGCCTCTGAGACGGTCACTGCCGCTCCCTCCTGCTGCGTGGTCGCCTGGCCACCCGCTGTGCCGCTCCTGCCCTCTAGGCTGGTTACAGGGTCAGCCCGTGACCCTGCAGATCCTACATTCTGTCCCCAAGGGGGAATCGCACTGATCTCCTGAAACTGTAAGATTTAAACCACATCCCTCTGCTAACTGACCTCCTCCTGGCTCTGGTCCTGTTGGGACAGAGTCCAAACAGGGTGCCCATCGGTGCCGGGCAAGCCTGGCGACTGCAGCTGCCCCTCCCCCAGCTGCCTGCCTTCCAGGTCCCCGCTGCGTCTGGTCAGAGACGTGTGGTCTCCGCATGTGCCATCCTCACTCTCCTCTGGACCTGGGGGCCACTTCTCACCCCGCTCAGGGTCTCCTTCGGCCGGCAGCATCGTCTCCTCCCTGGTCTGTCATCTTTGAATTGCTCAGCATCTGAGATAACCCCGTGCACCTGCTGGTTTAGAACCTGGGCTCCAGGACCCGGCAGCTTCTCCAGGAGTGTCCCTGCTGACCCGCAAAGGTGTCGGTGCCTGGCGGGCGGGACGGTCCTCCCTGAAGCAGAACCACGTCCCTGCTTCCCTGGGCTCACTTTCAATTGAATCAAGGCCTTGTTAGAGAGAGGACCTGTAGAAACTTTAAAATGTGAACATCCGAGTCACAGTTCACCCTGAACCATGTCTGGTGCAGGCAGCGGTGACTCCAAACCAGGGACTGAAGGATGCCCGGAGCATCACGGTTCCGCCAGGCCCCCCTTGCCCCCCAGAACCCTCCTGGCATCAGCCTCCTGGGTCCTCCATTTGGAGCAACAATAGTAAATTAGAATAAATGCCGCCACTGAGTCAGCATTGCTTCCTTGTGTCCAGAAAGGGCTGTGGTGACTCACTCATCAGGCTCCGGGGGATGAGCGGGTCGAGAGCGTGACTCATGAACCCACTGGAGGGTGAGGCTAGCCTCCTGGGGCAGGGGCGTCTGGGGGGCTGGCAGCCTCACAGGGTTTTCATGTCAGACCCCCCACAGGCACACAGCAAACAGCACAGATCCCCATTTCTGCCCCACCGGGCTGAGAGGGCTGCGGGTGACAGGCTGGAATAAAAAACGCATATTTTTCAGTCTGCTTGAAAGCAAATATTATCTTGGAAGAAGGAAGGAGCCAATGTTCTGAGGGTACTCTAGGGAGGATCGGTGGCCATGGTGCTCTGACTGCAAACGGTTTCTTGAGGAAGACGCACAGGAGGAGGAAGGGCTGATGATGCCTCGGGGCAGGGTGGGCATCACTGTCACTCGGACAGAAAGGCACAGAGGCTGCAGCCTCACCCTCGGCTCCACGGTTCTCCTCCAGAGCCTCCAGCCTTCGGGGAGACTCGCACGCTTTCTCACTCTCTGCCGGCACCTGCTTTGGAGGCCAGATGTCCCAAATGGCTTCAGGGGGTTGGGATCGTGGACTGGTCTCACTGTATCAGTTTCTGCATTCCCTGCCCCTCAGCCCCTCAAAGCCGGCACCTGGCTGTCCTCTGACCCTGCCTCCTTCCGGCGCCTCTCCCAGGCCAGCCTCTGTCCGCTGGGCACCTCTCAAGGGCTGCTGGCCACAGGTGCAGGTGGGCAGCGGGCCTCCACAACTGGGGCTTCACGGCGCAGACTGGGAATTGCAGCATCTCCTCCGGCTCCAGCATGGCCAGTCCGCCCTCTGCTCCGGGGAGTCTGGCCTGCTCAGGTTTTTCACGGGAGTGGATCAGGGGTGTCTGTCCCATGACTGCCTGTCTCACTCAGCATCTCGCCCGCCAGGTCCACCCTGGGGTCGCCCATCCTAGGACGGCCTGCTTGCAAAGGCTGAATCACAGTCACTGCGGGCAAACCAGGTTCTCTTTTCTGTTCATCTGCGAGGGACACTTGGATTGTTACCACAGCTGGGCTTTTGTAAACATGCTGCACTGGGGTGCAGACATCTCTACAAGGTCCAAATTTCACTTCCTTTGGATAAATACCCAGATGTGGATAAATACCCAGACACGGGACTGCTCAATCTTATGGCAGTTCTCTTTTGTAGCTTTCTGAAGAAGCTACACATTTTGCAACATTTTACACCATTTTGCATTCCCACCAACAGTGCATAAGAGTTCCAGTTCCTCCATATTCTTGCCAACACTTGTCATCTTTTGTCATTTTGAAGAGAGCCACCTTAATAGGTGATTTTAATTTGCATTTCCTAATGATTAGTAATGTTGACCATCTTTTCACATTCCTGTTGGCCATTTCTATGTTTTCTTTGGAGAAAGATCTATTCATGTTCTTTGCTCATCTCAGAATCAGATTAATGTTACTATTTTTCCGTTGAATTATAGGAGTTCCTTACGTATTTTGGATGTTAACCCCTTATCAGAGAAATGGTAATATTTTCTCCCTCAGTAGGTTGCCTTTTCACTCTGCTGACTGTTTCCTTTGCTGTGTAGGTGCGTTTTAGTTTGATGCAGTCCCATCTATTTTTTGCTTTTGTTACTTCAGCTTTTGGTGTCATATCCAGGACATCACTGTCAGGCCAAATATCATGAAGTTCTTCTCTGCTTTTTTTCTAGGAGTTTCACAGTTTTATGTCTTATGCTGAAATCTTTAACCCATCTTGAGTTGATGTTTATGTAAGGGTCCAGTTTCATTATTTCGTATGTGGTTGTTCAGTTTTCCCAACAGCATTTATTGAAGAGCCTGTCCTTTCCCCTTGGTGTAGTCTTAGCGGTCTTATAGCAGCTGAGTCACCCATACACGTGTGGGTTCATCGTCAGGCTCTCTTCTCTGCTCCACAGACCCACATTGTTGTCGTCCAGTCATCTCCGACTCTTTACGACCCCATGGACCGCAGCACACCAGGCTTCCCTGGCCTTCACCATCTCCCAGAGTTTGGTCAAATTCATGCCCATTGAGTCAGTGATGCCATCCAACCACCTCATCCTCTGTTGTCCCCTTCTCCTCCTGCCTTCAGTCTTTCCCAGCATCAGGGTCTTTTCTAGCCAGGCGGCTCTTTGCATCCTGTGGCCAAAGTACACGAGCTTCAGCTTCAGCACCAGTCCTCCCAATGAATATTCAGGATTGATTTCCTTTAGGATTGCCTGGTTTGATATCCCTGCAGTCCAAGAGACTCTCAAGAGTATTCTTCAACACCACAGTTGAAAAGCATCACTTCTTTGGTGCTCTCAGCCTTCTTTATGGTCGAGCTCTCACATCATACATGACTACTGTACTGTCAAAGCATCGCTTTGACTAGATGGACCTCTGTCGGCAAAGTAATGGCTCTGCTTTTTGAATACACTGCCTAGGTTTGTCATAGCTTTCCTTCCAAGGAGCAGTGTCTTGTGATTTCATGGCCCATTGACCTATGGGTCTGTTTTGGTGCCAGTGCTACACTGTTCAAACGGCCAGAGCTCTGTGATGTGTTCTGAGATCAGGAGCTGTTGCAGGATCTCTGATTGCCCTCTGGGCAGGTTTATCATGACAGCACAGCATGCCAACTGCTTCGTTTGGCATGATTTTTTCATTGCCAACTCACATTTTCCTTTGACAGTGAAATAAACATTTTCTAAGAGCCCCTTCAGAGGAGCGACTGAAAATATCTGGAATAAATAGGTGAAGAGTGGATAATAGTGATGTACCCTTAACTGACCAAGAGTTGAAATAAAAGACCTCATTCTGTGGAATTTAGAAATTGTACCATCCAGGATTTCCTAGGAGGTGCAAACCCTCCGTTTCCAGCAGCACACGGACCTTGGTTGTGTACGGAATGGCTCCACTAGAAGGTGCTGCAATGTCATCACTCAACCGTGCCCAGCTACCCAGGCTGGGAAGACGAATGTCCTAGTTCAGGAAACAAGCTGACTCGCTCGGGAGTTGCTCTGAGAGGGAGTTTCTGTTTCCAGCTAAACAGCTCTTGACGAGACCACGGCACGTACAGGTGAGAACCCAGGCGTGTACACAAGCGTGCGCGCGCTCACACACACACACACACACACCTCCCTGCGCCTCCCTCTGGCCCTCCTGACCCTAGCAGGTGACCAGCAGGTGATTAAGGAGACCACCAACCCGTCCTCCAGACAGAACTTGGGACCAGACCCTTGCAGTGGTGATTTTGTCAAGAGCTCTGAAGTCACCTCCCTCCACAGTCACACCTGCAGCCCCAAGTGGGCGCCTCATCCAGGTGAGGGCTCGTGTCCTCCTGATGTTACTGCGGCCCACGCAGCCTGTCCTCATTTCACCGCAGTGCAAGGGGCTCGTGCAGCGCTGTCGACAAAGACCCCTCCCTGCAGCTCTCGAAAACGACCACAAAACCACAGGCTCCTGCCACCAACGTGCCAACACGCTCAGATGCCTTCTCCAGAAAGCCAGAAAACTGCAAATTCCAGTAAGAATTCAGGACCAGCTCTCTCCTCTAATGATGATGATTAACTTCCTTGCCACTTGTGGATGATCTTTTAAAGACTAGTTGTTTTCTTGAGAAAGGGAGAGAAAATATATAAAATAGCAGCAATTGAAGGCTTAAAGAAAAGGAAAAGGATGCCAGCTTATTAAGAAGGAAAGCTGACTTCTGCTCCTACATCCTAGTTAAAAGTTCAAAGCACATTTTTCTTATAAATTAGGCAAGTGTAAAATTCCGGGAGATGGCAAAAGAAGAAATAAGATTTTAAAACATGTGAAGAATTTCAATGGGCAGCAGGAAGGAAAACGAGGCAGGCAACGTGCATCCAACGCATGATTAACATGGTCAACGGACGGTTCCTGGCATCACTCACGGGGCAGGGGGCAGGCCAGGATTTGGCTAATATTTAAGGAAGAGGAAAATCTTAATTAATTAGCTTGACAATGTAACTTTAATTAAAAAAAAGCACATTTTGCAAAATGGAACAGAAGCAATGAAACCAGAAGGGAAACAGCAAAGGTTAGAGGCGATCCCAGGAAGTGACCGCACTTGGAGGTGGGTCTTTAAAGAGGTGATTAAGGTAAAATGAGGTCACGGGTGGGCCCGGATCCAGTGTAACACGTGTCCTTATAAGAGGAGGTGACCAGGACACAGGCCCAGAAGAACGGCATGAGGACAGGATGCTATTACGGCGATGCTGTCGCTACACTGTAGGGTGCAGACTCAGAGAACCGCCCTCGTCAGGCACCAGCAAACCCGCCCTGAGACCTCGTCCCCCACCCTCAGCCCAGGCTTCAGCACCCTCAGATCCTGGGTCTTGGGTCTCAGAGCCTGCTCTTCCCCTCAGGGCTCTGTCTCGTCGTCCGCCTGTCCCCAGGCCTCCCGCCGGCACTCTGCCTGGACACCAGGTCCCCGTGGACGCTGACCCATGTCTCAGGGTGAGCCTGGCTGAGCCTCTGCTCCTGGCCCGCCCCATTCCCGCTCTTGGTCCCCAGACCCTCCCTCTGCTCATCCAGGCCCCATCGCGCAGGGCCGGGCGAGCAGGGGCTGTTCCCGGTTACCATGGAGACCAGTGGCCTCCATCCCCACATTACTCTGGGACCCTGACAGGTGGGCTGTCCTTCCCCTCAATTTGCTGGGAACAGAGCATCTTTGCGGGTGGACGCGCACGTCTGGCTAAGCTTGGCCCCTGTGCTCAGAAGCACCCACGCCGGGGGGTGGGGAGGGTGGGGGGAGGGATTAGGGTCTCCAGGGCGGCGGTTCTACAGCCCGAAGCAGCGGGGATTTTCAAAAGTAGTTCATCTAGAGGGTCGGCTGGCCGCGGTGCCGTCGGGCATCCAGAGGGGCCGGGCGAGACCCCTGGGCTGGTGAGCCAGGTGCTCTGGGCGCAGCATGTCAGAGCCGAGCTGCGCTTTGCTCAAGAGCCCAGGTGGGCGGGGCCGTGGGCCCCCGGATGTGGGAGTAGAGCCTGGATGAGGGCCCCGGGGGGCCCAGGCGCGGGAGGCGGACACGTGGGGGTCTGTGCTGAAGGATGTGGACTGACATTCCCCCCAGCCTCCCCGACCCCTGCCCCTGGCAGACGCAGGCGGCTTCACTGTGCTTCTCTGGGAAGGAGGGAGACCCCGGCACCTCCCCTGGCTCCTGGAGCAGCACACGCCCCCAGGGGTCCGTACACACAAGGCAGCCGTGTGTGGGGAGCAGATGCCCCCAAGACAGGAGCCCCGGCCCAGGGGCCTCGCGCACCCCGAGCAGCGGGAAGAGCGCCTTCCTCGCGCTTGCGCACACTGCACTGACGCTCTGCCGACGGAAATGAAGGGCGTTTTCGCAATTCTAAGGGGAGAAACGGCCAGAGCAAACGGGGCTGTGTTTTGCTGGGAAACTGGCCCAAGAAGAGATGAGAGATGCCTGCAGTCCTCCACGGTCACCCCACGGTGACCAGGTATTCAGCCAATTTCCATTTAATTTATAGCCAGAGAGGCCTGTAATCTCATCCATCTGACCTACAACCGGAGAGAGACAGGGGTGTGTGGGAACAGAGATTGAGTTCGTGGAGAAGGGACCCAAGGCTTTTACCGTCATCTTCTCCCTGTGTTGAGACTCCAGTCGGGGACCAATATTGTGCAAACTGGCAGCAAAATGTGGAAGATTTGCCCCCAGCCCCATCCAGCAGACCTTTGCCTTTTGCTCAGAAGTCGCACATTCCTGTTCACGGTCCAGCCTCCTCTCGGCTGACCATGTGAATCAGGCTTGCCTCTAAACAGGCGTCTGTGGTTTCAAAGAGAACTGGGGCCTGAAGGGGACGTGAGGGATTTCAGCAGCATCTCTGGCACCACCGTGTGCCGGGCATGTGTCGAGAGCCTTGTTTACATGGGTGACACACCACATACATGATCTACACACACACATATGTGATACACACACATATAGATAACATGCATGATATTAACCCTCTACCTAGGGAACAACCCTATAAACACATGCTTTGGTCCCAAGGGGGCTCCTACAAGGCAGGATGGGCCCTGGGCCCAGCAGAGGGGACATTCTGAGGGTCTGAGAGCAGGTCCACGTAATAGCTCGGGACGTGGGAACGGTCTGCTACATCTAAAAGCTCAGGACACAAAACCTGCCGGTCCCACTTCTGCACAAAAGGAAGTTCAGTCTTGTAGAAAAAAGCCCAGCGAGATGCCCTGGGAAGGAGGCAGGGGACAGGGGACTTTCCTTGTCCTCTGCGGCCTGCAGGACTTTCCGAACATCCCATGGGGGTCCTGCATCACTTAGTGGTCAGACAGGGTTAGATGGCAGCTCCAGGGGCAGGGGGGTATAGGTGGGGGGCAGGTGGGGCAGGTGGAGCGCCCAGGAGTTAGGAGGCAGAGGAGGGGTCCGCATTCTTCATGCGTCTGCACCCCGTCTCAGCACCAGCTTTGGGGCCCCCCGGGAGTGGTCAGCTCAGCACAGCCCACCCAGCACTCCTGCATGGATATCTGTTTTATTTCCTTCTTCGGGAAAAGCTCAGCCTGGGCAAGCAGCCTCTGCAGGACACTCTCTACATGAGCCTGGAGATGGCGGCTTCCCACTCAGGGGCCCTGAACACAGGCCTGGGACAAAGCGGACGGGGCCCGGACCTGGCACACGTCAGCGCGGGGCCCAGGGGCTCTGCTCTCACCTGAGGACCGCACAGCCTTTCCGAGGTGCCCGCTTGCGATGGTGCCTGTGGCTCGGCCCACCCCCCTGCCCACACTGCATGCCGTCCGTCCCCCCCACCGGGCACCGCCGAGCGAGCTGGGGACAGGAAGCAGTGGGAACCCGAGACCATCGGGCCAGAGTGGTAGGCACTCCGGGATGGACTGGGAACGGCACCTTAGTAAATACTGATTAGTCTTGTGAAAATTCCAACCAAAGGTCTCTGAATTTCCAGGGGCCCCTCCGTCATGGAGGTGTAGGAGCAGAGCTTGTGGTAGCAACTCTGGAGCAACTACAACCAACACGTGCAAATCAGTGGCCAGCAAGTCAGACTCAGCTTTAAAGGCACTGGTCCTCGCTCTCAGAACAAGTCCACTGTGCTCGTTTGCAAAGAGAGAGGAGCCCCCACGGAGAGCTCAGCACCGTTTGCTTTTGGTTCACTCCAGTGAAGAAGGGACGAGGCCGTGAGGAGCCGTGGCTCGGAATCAGGGTGTGCGGGGCCCTGAGGCCAGGCTCTGGGCCAGGCCGTGGTCTCCCGACACAGGGCGCAGGTGACGGGACGCGTCTCGGGGCTGCGGGTGCGACATCACACACTCAGGGTGCAGAGCAGGACGGAGCGTGTGGCTCAGGCCCGGCTCGCCTCTCAAGGAGAGAACTGACCCTGCGCAGAGCCAAGGGCATTCCTCCCGCACCCACAGTGACAGTGAAACCACCCCGGGGGGCTGGAGGCTAAGCCAGGAGACTCCACAGAGGCGGCTCCTGGGGGCAGGACAGCTGAGGGGGCCCGGAGGAAGTCGGGGGGCACCTGGGCGGTCACAGGAAAGGGGAGATGGCCGTGGGGGGACGGGGTGGCAGGTGGGAGGGGGCAGAACTCGGCTCCCTCGCAGGGGGGCCAGTCCCCAGGGGCAACCCGGGGCTCGGCGTCTCGCAGTCCTCTCGAGTCCCTCCCGCGCTCCCTGCTGGCCACCCCCTGCCCTGGAGCTGTCTCCTGGGGGGCTGTCTACACGGTGGGCACCCCTTTATCCGGTGGTTTTCAAACCTGATCACAAGTCAGAATCACTGGAGACCTACCACACTCCTGCCCTCAGAGGTGCTGAGTCCCTGGGTCTGGCGTGGGCCTGACACTCAGCATTTCCCAGGTTCCTGCTTCTCCGAGGACCTACTTGGAGATCCACTGCCATGGACCACAGTGTCCAGAGGCCGCTCCTCTGTATGGGTGAGGCTCTTGGTTCTGTCCTGCCTAACGAGGTGGGCTGACCACCAACCACACCTGTGTCCCCAGATGAGGCCCTGCACACAGCCGGCGGGCCCCCAGGGGTGGCTTGGCCCCCAAAGCTGTGGCTGGAGAGCTGCCTGCCCGGCGACCTTCTTAGGAACCTCCCCCACTAGGCTTCCCCTCCTTCCAGTGGGGCCCTATTCCTCCCCTCGCCCTCTGCTTACTCCCGGAGCAACTCCTGATGCAGCTCAGGTTGCATTCATCCAAGGGAAGGCAGTTGGGGTGCTGATGGCCCTGAATTAATACCAAGCTTACAGGACGTGCTGTGGCAACCTCCTGAGGGTTTGATGGGAGGATGGAGGGGTGATGGTGCAGACAGGACCCCGGCAGGGAGGTGAGGGTCTGGGGCTCGGACCAAGTCCGGGTCTTGGTCCAGAGGCCCTGCCTCCATCACCATTGTCACCCCAGGACCCCCAGCCCCACACCAGCAGGAATTCCATTATTCAAAAACTGAAGAATGAAAAGAGTGCAAACGTCTTTCAGTCTCTGAACTGGCTTTGGTCATAAAACAGTGCGAGGCGGCACTTGATTCCCTGCAGAATTGGCAGAAAGAAAACTCTTTCCTGAACATCTCTTTCACTCGGCCCGAATGTTCACATGCAAATCAATGATCACATGCAAATCTTCACTATTAGCATCTATACTTGGCGTGCCCTCAGGCCCTGGAGAACCGGGGGGATGAGCCCCTCTTCCTGAGTTGGAAGGTGGAGATGAGACCCCCAGCTCTGGCCCCTGTGCGTCTGGCAGCCTGGTTTCACCCCCAGCCCCTCTGCCCTGAGGTCGTCCACAGGCGTGTTCAGTGTGAGGCTGGGCTCTGAGGTCCTGGATGCGGGGTGGGTCCTGGCCTGGCCCTTTCCACCCTCAGGCTGCAATTCTCCTGGCCCATCGCCCGCCGTGACCTGGGCAGGGACGTGAGCTCTGTCCATGAAAATCGAAGGGCACAGCGATGGCGCCATTGCTGTCTTAGTGTTCGTGGAACAACTTGGAGAAGAACTGTCAGCAAGGTGCAGAGGCCATCATCAGTGGGTGTCGTGGGCTACACTGTGTTCCCTCAAGAGATGTAGCCATTGTAACCCGCAGTGACTGTGGGAAGGGGGGCCTCTGCAGACGATGGGGTCACGACGGGCTCGCCGGGGGGCCCCATCAAGCATCACTAGGGTCCTTGTTATGAGGGAGTCTGGAGAGAGACGGCCACACCAAGGGACATGGTGTGACACAGGGAGGCGGCATCACCCAACGTGCACATGTGTGACACACACATGTTCTTTCACGACCCTGCTCACCGTGAGGCTCCCCCACCCACCATGCGCTCCAGGGGGCCAGCTGCCCACATGGCGGCCACCTCCTTCCAGGGCTGCGGCTGCCAGGGTAGACTCCAGCCCCTGGCTAGTCAGCCCCTGACCCCCCTCCTCCACTGCATACCTCACCCCTTTCCGCTTGTCCTTCCGTCCTTTCTTCTACTTGGGAAAACCACAACAGGGGCCCTCATCCCCTCTATCTCATGCACCTGCCAACCTAGTTATCCATGTGCCTCTTCATCCGTCCATCTGTCCATCATCCACCCAGCATACATCTGTCCTTCCATCCGTCCTTCCCTCCATCCACCTTCCCATGCATGCACACCTCTGAACTACTGTGAACACATGTTGCACGAAAGATAGTTAATATCTTTATCAGTTCAGTCAGTTCAGTCTCTCAGTCGTATCCGACTTTTTGCGACCCCAGGGACTGCAGCACGCCAGCCTTTCCGGTCCATCATCAACCTCCGGAGCTTATTCAGACTCATGTTCATCGAGTCGGTGATGCCATCCAACCATCTCATCCTCTGTCGTCCCCTTCTCCTCCTGCCTTCAGTCTTTCCCAGCATCACTGTCTTTTCAAATGAGTCGGCTCTTGACATCAGGCGGCCAAAGTATTGGAGCTTCAGCTTCAGCATCAGTCCTTCCAATGAATATTTAGGACTAATTTCCTTTAGGATGGACTGGTTGGATCTCCTTGTAGTCCAAGGGACTCTCAAGAGTCTTCTCCAACACCACAGTTCGAAAGCATCAGTTTTTTGTGCTCAGCTTTCTTTATAGTCCAACTCTAACATCCATACATGACTACTGGAAAAATCATAGCTTTGACTATATGGACCTTTGTCAACAAAGTAATGTCTCTGCTTTTTAATATTTATATAAAATACTTAATAAAACCTAAAATATTATGACTACTTAGAATATAAAACCCTGGAAAAATAAATTATTAGCAGAATGAAATGGAGAACTCTTAATTAACATTTACAAGGTTATCGTCGGTCTTGAGAGACTCCCCGTCTCAGGCACAGAGTCCGGGTTCCTGACATCAAGCGTGGGTCCCGGCGCTGGGCCCGCCAGCCCCTGCTGCAGGTCAGGCGCTCCCTTGTGCCGGGGGCCGCACCCACTTTCGCTCCTGACGGGAGACCCGTCTGGAGCTGGACCCCCGGCACCCTGGCGTCTGCATCCTCTGGGACACGGTTTGGAAGCTGGGTCTCCGAGGCGCCGTCATCCAAGGTCACCGGGTGGGTGGTCAGGCTCCCTTTCAGTCACTGGCGGGCTTCCTGTAAAGCCTGCTGTCCAGTCCTCTTAAAAGGCGGAGCTCAGGTCCTGCGACTTGATTCCCATCGTGTCAAACTCGTCCTTGACGATGAAGATGCCCCAATAACACAGAAACCTGGTGGGCGTGGCTCCTAGTGGGTCTGGGCGCAGACTGTGCGCCTCGGCTGGGGCGGGGCCTGGGGCCTGGGCGGGGCCTCGGCAGAGCCTGGGTGGGGCCTGGAGCCAGGAGGAGGCCCTGGGCGGGCAGCTAGCTGGCCCCAGGGAGAAACCAGTGCGTTTCCTGTCTCCCCAGGGGTGGGAGGGTGGACTGGCTGAAAAGTTTTCTCCCGAGTGAGCAGATTCCAGGCCTCAGAAAAGCAGCAGGTGACCGGCCGTAGGTAACATGGCCTGGGACCTTGAGGGGGCCTGGGCAGGGTCACCAAAGCACCACTGAAGCCAGATTTTCATGCTATGCCTGTTACTCCTCCTTGATTTCCTGGAACCCCTGGCCTTTAAGGCTGGACCCACGCCTGCCAGAACAAAGCTTCTACCTGCTGGCCACTCATGCAGTGAGGCCAGTGCTTCCTCCAGACGGTGTCCCCTGGTATGTGCTTTCCGCAGGCACTGATGTTGGGATGTGGGCTGATGGCAGGAGGTGGGCAGCCACCTTGGGCCGTGAGGAGGGAGGCCTGTGCTGAGGGTGTGGGAGCCACATAGGGGAAGTGCCTTTGTCACCTCAGACGTCAGGTGGTTCCTGGATTGCCTGACTCTGGACTTCTTCTTCTCCAAGAAATGAAAATAAGTTTCTAGTTGTTTAAGCTGCTATTATTTTGGATTTTCTGTCACAGTCAGTCACACTAATCCTGAATAATGCACATGCGTTTGCCAGTAAACGGATTATCCTCTCAAACGTGTGAGAACACCAAGTCAGCCTCTGAATCACACTTTTGGATGAGGGAGGCTTCACATCCAGCCTGGGAGGCCAAGGGAAGGCTGCGAGGGCAGGCAGAGAGGACACGGGGGCCCCATGTGCCCCCACAACTCCCCTGGGCTGGGGCCCAGGCCGTGGGGGCAGCGCTGGGGAGGCAAGGCTGTCCCCGGGCCTTCTGCCCTCCTGCTCCCGGGGTGCAGGGCTCCCGGCCGAGGCTGGGCAGGGGTGGACGCCGCCAGCCGGGGCTCGTCTGCGCACTCGGCGCACAGCTTTCCCTGGAGGAGCTCGTGCCCCTTGCTGCGCACTTTCCGCTTCCTCGCCTGTGTGTTCAAGGGTGAACGTGGCCCAGCCTCGGGGACGCAGGCCGGGGGCGAGGACACCCTGGCCGGTGAGGGGGACGGGCCTGGAGCCGGGCACCTTCCATAAGGGGAGGCCTCGCTGTCCCCTCTTCCAAGTGAGGACCCCAGGTGGAAGGCCCTGCGGGGAGCCAGGAGGCGTGGGGAAGGAGCCTGATCTCGGCCAGGCAGTGATGGGGTACCCAGCCCGGTGGGAGCACCCCTGGATGTGGACCTCGGAGCAGAGGCCAGTGTTCGGGGAGCCAGGCAGCCCCGGCGCCCTGCAGATGAGTCACTGCACCTGTTCTAGAACCTGCGTTACCCCAGGCAGCTCTGCACATGGGAGCCGCCAGTGTCTGAGAGAGACGTGCATGCCTCAGTGATTCTGCCAACTGGCATCTCCCCAGATGGACGGCGTGGCCTGAGAGCGGCGCTGCCCTCGGTCTGAGGGTGCCGTCTGAGCAGGCAGGCTGGCTCTGAGTTTTTATCTGTAAGCATCATCCCTGCACCACCTTGTCTAAAATATAAAACCCCCCTCCCCTCAGCAGCATTCAGGGAGCCCACGGGTTTCTGGAATCACCTTTCCCAGGAGACTGTCAGGAATGCCTCCGTGTGCTTGCCTAGACCTGATTCTGCCTTGCAGTGCCGAGGGACTGGGCCTCCCCGAGGATGAAGCAGGAGAAGCCGGGCTCACTTTCCACAGGACCAGGAAGGAGCTCAGATCTGGGCCAAGCGCAGGGTGGGCCGGGGGCTCCGACAAGGCCTGGGGTCGAGTCTTCCCCACAGAGGTCAGGTTGTCCTTGGGACTTGTAGGGCGGGAATGATGCTGCATCCCAGGGCAACCTTCCCCCTGACATGGGGGCTCAGATGGTAAAGAATCTGCCTGCAGTGCAGGAGATGTGGGTTCAATTCTTGGGTTGGGAAGATCCCCTAGAGAAGGGCAAGGCAACCCACTCCAGTATTCTTGCCTGGAGAGTTCCATGGACAGAGGAGCCTGGCGGGCTAGTCCATGGGACAGCAAGCGTGGGACATGGCTGAACGACCAGCACTCTCACCTTCATTGGTCTTCCTCCTGACACGTGGGACCTGGGCCAAGGCCACACAGCCTGCCACTGCGGTCTGGTTAACTGCTTCCTCAGGATGACTTCAGAAGAACCCCATGTTCAGACGGCCCTGGGGGAGACACCCCATGTTTGGATGGCTCAGGGACCCACTTAGCGTGGTACCAACAGCCCCAGGGATAAGAAGTGCGGTAAGACATTCTGGGAGGAACCGGCAGAGACTGTCTGGGTTGAGCTGACAGTTGCTGTTTGGGCCAGGAAGCATCTAGACCTTGTTTCTTCTCCTGCTGAGCCCATTTCAGGGTGAGACTTGGGACCATAGCAGGACCCTGTTCGTATTATTCAGACAGGAAGCAAGCAAAGAAACCACCAGGGAAGTAGAATTGGATCGGGTGATTCCTCGCAGCCAGGCGCCCCCTCCAAGCACGTGGGGCTGGTGTCTTTCCTTCCCTGGATTAATTTCCCCCAGATTCAGACAAGAGCTGGGACCAGCCTAGTTTTCTGAGTCAGAAAAAAACTTAGCAACTAATCACAGCGTCTCACACAAACCGAGGCGGCGGCCGTCCTTCCCGTGCACAGTGCTGTCGAGCTCCAGGCCAGCAGGATGTGGGGGCGGGGGGAGGAGAGAAGGGGCCTCCCGCCCCGGACGTGGCCCTGCAGCCTCCCTCAGGGCTGATGGGAGAGACGGGCAGGCTCACAGGGGTGCAATCCAGCCAAAGAAAACCAGATCCGGTCTGCTCCTGCCACTAGGAGCCCCTGGGTGAAGGTGGCGGAAGTGTTCCCCTACTGAGGGACCCGAAGTGGCAGCCGGCTTCTCTAAGCCTCAGGCTCCATGTCCGAGAGGCGGGCACAGGCTCACAGAGTTCACTGTCTACTCCAGCACTGCGAAGGGTTCCCCCGGGGTGAGCTGCCCAGAGAGCAGCAGCTGGTCGGAGCCAGAGACCTTGGTGTCAGAGGCGGAGGTGGAGGATCAGGGGTCAGCTGCCTCACCCAGAGGATTTGGCAAGTTTCCTGAACCATCAGCCAGATGTTCGGACCCTGAGCGGTGTGAACGGCAGACTCTGCGGGGGAGAGTCATAGAGAATCCCAGCAGAAGGAGGGCAGGACGCGGCCCCGGAGAGCCTGCTGCTCCCCGGGGTTGACGGCGCACCTTTGGACGAGTCGATAACCTGTTTAGGGCTTTCCCCGCACATAAAGCTGTTGTGAAGAGCCCTCGCATCCATCCTCCTCACTCTCCTTCCTCAGTCGTAGTTCAAGCTCTGATCTCAGGGCCCCCTGTGCAGACCAGGTGCCCGGGCCCTGACCCGGGCAGCTGCCGTCTAGGGGACATGCCGTGAGCCCCGGATAGGCCGTGGGCACCATCACCACTCCCCTGGACCCCCAGTGCTGACTCCCCCGGGCTGAGGCCTCTTAACAGACCCCTCCCCATGCCAGCCTCCCTTCGTGACCTGTCTGGATCCTGGGGGTCTTCTCTGTGCCTTGGACTGCGTCTGCATGTGGACGTGATCCGTGTCCTAGTGGTGCACATCAGAGGTCGAGCCGTTCAAGGAGCTGGTGCGTGAAGCGAGGGAGCCATTGGGTAGGAGATGTCTGTGCCCGCCGCCCCCCACCTGGCAGCCCCGGCAGCGCCCAGAGGGTGAAGCAGAGGGAAGTGGGCAGACACGGGCCAGTCGGGGGAGGCTGGACGGGGCCTCTGATCACTGTAGACGTGAAACCTAAGTCAACAGTGTGCCGACGGGAACTTAAACAAAACCAGGCAAACTCCAATCGACGGCCAGTACCGTTTCCTGCAGAACAGCCGGCAGGGGATGGGGGAAGCTCCCGGGTCGCTGACACGGCTCTCGAGGCTGCTGTGAACGTCATTTCCGGGGCAGGTGTTCGGAGTTGTGAATTCAAGCAAGACGGCGTCACCGTGTCTTCAAACCACGTTTCTCTCTGCATCTCAGTTTCCATAATTTTCTAAGGAAAATTGATTATGTCCCCACCTTAAAAGTAAACACTGTTTTAATTTCACACGCGCTCGGAGCACTTCCTCTCCTGCTCTGCTGATGAGTGAGGCACAACCAAGCCCGGCATCCCAGTGAGCTGCTTAGTTTTGAAATAATGTAATAGATTTTTAGAGAGGACAGCTAAATTTGCCACCTTATAAGTGCATTTTAAACTGCCGTCTCTAAAGAGAAACTATTTAAAGTCAAAAGCAGACATGCAAAGCCTCGTTCCCAAAGCAATTGTCTGGAGAGGTGCTACCCACATGCCAAATTTGTCCACACAGTAAAGAGTCACCAGATTTTACGGCGATTTGCAAAGTTGGTTGGTTAGCAGACATCTGTAAAAATGACAAACAGAGGTTTTCTGTGTCAATCAGGCCTTGATCTGGGGGCCCTTCTGGGGTCGCCCTGCTCTAAGGCCACACGTGACCTTTGTAGACCTCACGTGACGGGGATCGAGGACCACCTGCGGTTGTGGCTGTACCCCCTGGGGGTGTCCCCACAGGAGGTCTGTCAAACAGCCTGGGAGCTCCGTTGTTCTGCGGAAAGGTTGAAGGCAAGAGGAGAGAGGGAGACAGAGGATGAGATGGTTGGACGGCATCACCGACTCAAGGGACATGAGTCTGAGCAAGCTCCGGGAGATGGTGATGGACAGGGAGGCCTGGCGTGCTGCAGTCCATGGGGTCGCAAAGAGTCGGACACAACTGAGTGACTGAACAACAGCCAGGAGAAAGGGTCCCTTCCTAGAGGAGTCACGTGCTGGGCCCCACCCTCAGCAGGGGGTCCCACTCTCAGCAGGGGGCCCCACCCTCAGCAGGGGGCCCCACTCTCAGTGGGGGCCCCACCCTCAGCAGGGGGCCCCACTCTCAGCAGGGGACCATCCACCTCCTGAGGTGACGCCCAGGAGTTGCACACAGACCCGTGTGTGTGGTATTCCTCCCCAGACCTTTCGTCTGAACCTGGCCCAGCGGGAACAACAGACAAACCCCAATCAAGACATATTCCATTGAGACGATTGGCCCAGTGTCTTTTAAAACTGCAATATTAGGGAAGGCCAATAATAAACTAGAATCAAAAGGCAGGAAGAGAGTTCCAGCATAAAGACAGTTAAGGAGATGTGACCACAAGGGCAGTAGCGCTCCCTGACTGCAGTCTGGATCAAAAATGAGATAGCAGCTGTGAAGAGCGTTCCTGGGACAAGGGGGAGATCTGAGCACAAGTTGTGATAAATGACATCCAAGCTGTGCTCGGGGGATGGTGTCAGAGAACACACACGTTTAAAAACACACTTCACATGGAGTTTGCTGTCTGCAGCTTACTTTCAGCGGCTTCATCAAGTGGTGGATGAGTGACAGGGGACACTGCTGGCCATTGCTGAATCCAGATGAAGGGTCGTGGGCACTGGCTGTTCTTTCAGCTTGCTTGCAAGTTTGAAATTCGCAAAAGAAAATCGAGGGTAAGAGGAGAGACACGAAGAAAGTCTCCCTTCCGCCACAAGCTCAGCCATGGGGCGAGGGGGCGCTGGGCATGGCCTTGCATCCTATGACCACGGGGACAAGCTTGGGACAGAAGCCACCACGGGGAGCACGGCTGGACTCACCCGCCTCGAACCCCCTTGCCTCCTGCTCCGGCCTCCTCTGCAGGCCCAGCCTTCTCTCCCTGGGGCCCCAAGGGTTGGAGCCGCCGTCACCGGCCAGACACGGGCGGACACTCGGCCCTCCGGAAACCACTGCACAGACGTGCTCTCCTGAGGTCCTCTGGGCTTTGGGGCTGGGACGAGACCCAGAAGGCCTTGCGGGCAGCCCCCGGGCTAGAGTCCCCATACGGGTGTCCCCCAAGGCAGCTGCTGACGCTCCTTGAAGGGAGCCGTTTGCAGAGCAGGCATCGAACCTGAAACACAGCGCGGGCCAGAGGTTCGATGCCGTGGAGCCCTGAAGGGGTGTGGACGTGCGCCCTCTGGATAGCTGGGCCTGCTCACCAGGGGGAGAAGTTCCCCATCCTGCTCCCATCTGCAGGGGACTCATGGGCCAGCGGGACGTCAGTGCTGCGCAGTGTCTGGTGCTGCTGCTAACTCCTGAGCATGGAAACCACTCCCACGGCCACAGGATTAACTCTCCAGTCACCCCAGAAAGGGAGCAGCCGAGGCTGCCAGGCGACACGATGCCTGGCCGGCCCCCAGGCGCCACGGCTTGGGCGCCACTTGAAAACCATGTTACCAGTGTAATTGGCGTCGGGCTCAGCGCCGCATCCTATGTTCTGTTTTATAAACAGGAGGATTATTTCAGATTGATCAGAGGCGACTGCCTTTTGCAAATTACCTTGTGCGGTGACTGTCTCACACTTTGCTAAGTGGGCTCCGCGGAGGCAGCGGCTCTAATCCATTTGGGCTGTTAAGGATGGCTGCGTTTGTGTAAACTGGAGATGGGAGACTTTTGCTTTTGTTTTAAATATGAATCTGAGGAGCAGGTGGGAGGCAGGACAGTTCATCGGCTCAGCTGAGGGGACAGACACGCCCCACGACAGTCTGACCCTGAGCTGTGCCCGGCGGGTGGATGCACCCAAGCTCCCCCAAGACCCAGAGTCATCACTGAAAAAGGAACAAAGAAGCCGCCAAACTCGAAGGAGAGGAGCAGTGTGGAGGATGGAGGCGGGAGAAGGAAGCACGCGCCATCTCCTGCAGTTTTCAGAAGCGTGTTCTGAGCAGGAATCTGGGCTGTTTAGGAGGCTCTTCCATCGCTGGAGGCCCGGCTCAGTATTTCTGCTCTTCCAGCCTCTCCCCTCCTTCTTGTGGTGAAAGCAGCCAAGGAGAGCAGGATGTCTGGGTTGAATCCAGACGCGGCAGCGAGCAAATTTACCAAAGTGCTCCCAGAGTCCCCAGGAGGAAGGCTAACGGAGACGCTGTCCCAAGGCCTGAACGTGGCGGTGCCAGGGATCCGGGTGCAGGCTGAAGCCCGCCAGCCGCGGGCGCTCTTAGCTGACACACCCGGACCTCCTTCCAGAGAGAAACCAGCACTTTGCATTTTCCTGGTCAAACTCTTCCTTCAGGAAATGGCAGCACTAAGGGGTCGCCAGCCCCATCAAGTAGCGGACCATCACAAGCCACGTCGGGGCAGCGGCGCGTGGACCGCGGGTTCCCCTGTCGCTGTCCCTGGGGACGCCTGGGGTCGTGACGTGGACGCAGCCGCCTCGCCTGGAGCCCTAGTGGCGGAGGTCCGCTCCCGCCCGGGTCCTCGGCCTCCTGGTCCTCCACACGCACTGGACTGATGGTGGGCCGGGCCCTGCGCTGAGCTCCTTGCAGGCAGGCAGGTACGGAGGGATGGGGTTGAGGATGTAGACGGCCTGGAGGATGGAGACCCCGCTGTGGGGAAGCTGCAGATGAGACCCTCGCTAACGGCGAGGACCCGTCTGGGAGGGAAGAGCCACTGAGATGAGCTTGGCCCGTCCTCCTGATCTAGGGCGACTTGTAAACACGTCATGAACCTGGTTAACAGCCCAGGATGGGCACTGACACTGAGTCCTGTGTAGATAAGGCCTCGTGGCCTCGCTGGTCTCCCCCCAGCCAAGGGCTGGCTGGCCTGTGGGGATTCAGGGTCTTGTCTCCCTGGGCTGGGGGAGCTGGGGCCTCGGGGTGTTGTGTGGAAGCGGGGGGAGGTTCCTGCATGTTCCTCTGGCTTTGACTCAGAAGCCCAGCCTGGGAGCGGGTCAGTTGGCCCCACGGGGAGAGGCTGCTCTTAGAGGACCCAGGTGGGTGGCCCTGCCCCCTCACCCCCTTCTCCCCGCTGGCCTGAAGAGCATAGGAGAGTGGCCAGCACATGCCCCATGAAAACCCCAGAAACAAAGATCGGATCCGCACTCTCCCACCTTTATGAAATTCCAGAACAGGCGGGGCCAGAGTGAAAGAAACCAAAGGGGTGTTGGCCAGAGTCAGGGTGAGTGGGGTAGGGCGGGATGGGCCCAGGGTTATGGGGAGGCTGGGGAGAGCCTGGGGAGTGGGGGAATAGGGTGAGGGGCAAGAAGGGCCCGGGGGTGGGGGAGGGAACCGGAGGGGCTGGGGGAGGTTCTGGGCTGGGGTCAGGGTGGCTGCAAAACTGTACCGCTGTCAGAACTCATCAGGCTGGTGGGTTTTAACGTAAGTAAATCATGCCCAGGAGAGCTGACCAGACCTGCCTTGGAAGCGTGGGACTTCCTGCTGGACGTGACCAGAGGGCAGCCAGGATCGCCGGCAGGAACAAGAGCAGACTCACGCTTGAGGTAGAGTCTCCAGGACTGAGAGGACGCTGGGGTGAGGACAGAAGGATTCACAGGAGGATTCAACACAGATCTGTCCACGTGCAGCCTTGTTTCAGGTGCAGCTGATGACACAGCTGAAGGAAACACTGCCCGTGATGCTACCCAACAAACGAGGGTGGTACCTGGGGGCGAGTCCACGTTCATGCCTCGATGTACAGCACAAGACAACAGTAGCCCAGAATGGTCCAGGTAAATTAAAAGAGTAAGCGGGACAACATGAACCAAAGAAAAGCTAAAGAGAAAAACTGCTACTGAACTGACCACAGAATGATCAGGGACCCTCTGAGCGTGAGAGCAACTGGTGAAATCTGAAAGGAAGTGACGATGTGCTTGACACACCAAATACACCCTGATGTTCAAACGCTTCTGGCAGGGACACTGAGGTGCAGAGACCACAGGACGGGAGACGAGAGACCAGGAGGAGAGAAGACAAATGTTCTTGAGCAGGGCACTCCCAGAAGCGGAGCGATTCACCACCACACCTTAGAGAGTACCTCCGCTTCACAAGACTTCAAACCCACAGAGTGACGCAATGAAAAGATGCCGTAATTTGCCTTAATGAATGCCCCAAACAGGGCTTCCCTAGTGGCTCAGAGGTAAAGAGCTTGCCTGCCAAAGACAAGACATGGGTTCAATCCCTGGTCTGGGAAGATCCCACATGCTGAGGGCGACTAAGCTCCCATGCCTCAGTTACTGAGCCTGTGCTCTGGAGCCCAGAACCCACAACTACGGAGTCTGCGTGCTCTAGGGCCCATGGGCCACAGTGAGAGAAGCCACCGCAGCCAGAAGCCCGTGCACCTCAACTGGAGAGTAGCCCCTGCTCCCCATAACCAGAGCAAGCTCACACAGCAAGGAAGACCCAGCACTGCCATAAATAAACAAAACTGCATATTTAAAAAGAATGCCGAAACACAAGCCAAATGGACATCTCCTTGTTGCCAAGAGCCTGTCAGGCGCCCTCTTTCCCGAACCCTCTGGGACCTGGGGAGACAGTGACTTCCCTGGGTAATAAGAACCAAGAGACCAAGAAGAGTCTGCACCTTTTGACATAGGAGTTATACTTCTAGGGATGTGATCTAGAGAAGAAAGTCACAAAGACCAAACCTACATATATGGACATTAATTGCAGCAAGATTTGTAAAAGTGAAGACCTTGAAACAGCCTAAATGTTCAGCACTAGCAGATTGCTTATTTAATAATAGACAAATTATGGTTCCTTAAAGTGACACCAGATGCAAAGAGCCTTATTGGAAGATACCTTAATTCTGGGAAAGACTGAGGGCAGAAAGAGAAGGGGACAATGGAGGATAAGATGGTTAGAAAGCATCCCCAACTCAATGGACATGAATCTGAGCAAACTCTGGGAGATGGTGAAGGACAGGGAAGCCTGGGGTGCTGCAGTCCATGGGGTCACAAAGAGTCAGACAAGACTTAGCAACTGAACAACAACCACAATAGAGTAACATTCTAAAGACCATCTGGCAAGGACAATCACACAAAGTAAAAAGCTAGATGAAACTCCGTGTACTGTGTATTATATACATAGTCTGTATAGTGTGTACTGTGCACATAGTCTAAAAGAAATATCAATGAATGAGAAAATTCGAGTGGCAGAATTACTAGTGATTTTATTGTTTTATTGTAACTTTATTGTTTTATTGCATTTTCTGGCTCAAAATTGGGAAAGGAGTATGTCAAGGCTGTTTATTGTAACTCTGCTTATTTAACTTATAGGCAGAGAACATCATGTAAAATGCCAGGCTGGATGACTCACAAGCTGGAATCAAGATTGCCAGGAGAAATATCAACAACCTCAGATATGCAGATGACACCACTCTAATGGCAGAAAGCGAAGAGGAACTGAAGAGCCTCTTGATGAAAGTGAAAGAGGAGAGTGAAAAAGTTGGCTTAAAACTCAACATTCAGAAAACTAAGATCATGGCATCTGGTCCCATCACTTCATGGGCAATAGATGGGGAAACAACGGAAACAGTGACTGACTTTATTTTCTTGGGCTCCAAAATCACTGCAGATGGTGACTGCAGCCATGAAATTAAAAGATGCTTGCTCCTTGGAAGAAAAGCTATGACCGACCTAAATTAAAGTCGTTCAGTCGTGTCCGACTCTTTGTGACCCCATGGACTGTAGCCTGCCACTCTCCTCTGTCCATGGGATTCTCCAGGCAAGAATACTGGAGTGGGTTGTCATTTCCTTCTCCAGGGAATCTTCCCAACTCAGGAATCGAACCCAGGTCTCCTGCACTGCAGGCAGATTCTTTACTGACTGAGCTACAAGGGAAGTAGTCATCAAGTAGTCAATAAAAATAAAACAAGTGTTTTAACAAGCACATGCATTTCCTGTCTTTGAAAAGGTAGAACGCTGCCTATGAGCCAGTCCTGACACAATGTACTGGCCTGGACTATTTTTAACTTGCCACATTCACCCTCCCCATGCTCCCCATGGCCTGGGGGAGCTGGGCAGACAGCTGCCGACTCAGGACAAAGCCCAGCCAGGTGCCACCACGGGACATGGCCCTGCGCATGGCCAGCTGACAGGACGGTCCTCTTTCCTGGTAGGTTTTCCTTGACTTATAATACTGTACATAACTGTGTAATGTAATATTGTATTTGTGTTTCAATGAAACCTGGGGGAAGGCTCCCCCTTCCCATGACACTCCACACGGAGGCTTTTTCAAGCCCTAAAGAAACCCCGAATTATCCTGAGAGAGAGTCAGAGATACAGGGGGAGTGACCAGGGAGGGGGCCTGTGCCATGAACCCCGCGCCCAGGGGACCTTTGTGGCTTGGGGCTGACCAAGTCTGGCTCATACATTATTCAGGATGGTAAATGAAGCTGGCGTTCAAAAGAGAGAAAGTTTGGTTTAAAAGGGAAGCAGGAAGTAAATAAAGGTTACTTAAGAAATGGAACTATTTCCCCTACATTTGAGGACATACTGCAGCCTGGAGGCTCGGGGGCCTCCCTCTCCGACAGGCATCTTCCATCCTTCACTCTCTTGGCGGGCTTGAGGCCCTGGTGGGGGTCCCTCCCTTCCCCCACCGCAGTGCAGGGCTTTGTCAGCTAATGCTTCAAGGATCAACATCAAAATTGGAACTTTCTCTCTCTGCAGCCGCACCAATTAAAAGTCCCTGGACCTCCAGCAGCCTCCCTGCCGGGCGGCCTGGCTGTCAGAGGCGGGAACCACACAGACACTCTCAACCGAGGCGCCGGCCCCCAGCCCACACACGGTATTGTAAAGGGCGTGATTCATCGGCCCTTTGTGCTGGGCTGTGAATCGATGCTGCTCAATCACAGGGCCGGGCTCCCTCCCGCACGCCCGCTCGAGGAGTCATTTCAGTGCGTCCAATTAGGCGGCTCTTCCCGTGACCGGCTGTTGATTACAGATCTATTTGCACTTATTTTCCTGTGGGAAGGGGGAGAGTTTGGAGCGGAATGGATGGTCGAAGGCCACCTTGCGAGCAGCTGCAGGAGCCTGGCTGGTCTGCTTTCTCCTTGACCTCGTGGGAGCGCGCTTGTGGGTGCCTCTGCTGGGCCCCTGCCGGGTGTGGCCCCCTGGGCCTGCCCGGGACGGGTCAGGCACCCAGTGTCGACAGGGGCGGCCCACCACGTGGCTCCGGGGCCTTCGGGAGCAGCGAAGCCAGCTGTGCGGGTGCAGGAGGCAGGGGAACAGTGACCACAGCCTCGGTCAGGGAAGGGGCGCAGAGGCAGACGTGGGAGCCTCGTGCTGGGTCCCTGCACGGCCCTGAATCACGCTCTGTGAACATCGTTGTGACAGTGAAAAACAAGATTTCTCCCCTGTAAAATTAAATGTCACTCCCGATAGCGTAATACCTGAAACATCATCTTTCCAAGTCCGCACCAATACTTTGTACAGAAAATTAAACTCTCCCTGTTTATTGAGTGGATAATGTAGCCTTCCAACGTGTGAGATCCCCCGCTAGGTGAGAAATTAAAAAAGCTGCACTATAAACCCTAATGGCATGTATGAAATACAAAAAAAAGGTAACTTAATTGGTAATCAGAAGAAATCATAAAACTAATCATGCAATTAATGTCTTCAAAAGCAAGCGTGTGAGGTGGGTGTAATTACAAGGAAACAAAGCAGGCTGGCTCGGGTGCTAATGAATTAATCGTCCCCAGGGGTCGGTGTGCCGCCCCGGTTCACACACCGCTTCCTGGGTTTACGTCCACCTGCCTCTACCTGGGTCACCTTCCTGCAGCACCACCTTCCCCGGGCACTGGAGGCTGAGTCCCTGCGGGCGGGAGAGGCCAAGCTGAGAAGAGGGAGGTGTCGGAGGCTGCTCGCTGGGTGAGTTAACACAGTGGGCGCCCTCGGGCTCGTCCCTAAATGCGCCCCAACAGGCTCGCATCCAGCTCCTCACTTCCTGCCTCGGTGCTGCTCGCCCACTGCTAGGTCTGCACACGAATGCAGGTTTTCTGATGAGGAGGAGAAGCGCCGGGGAGGCGGGCAGTGCAGCACCCCCCAGATCCGTGTCACAGCGTCTCCGCGTTGGGTCCCTTTGATGCCGTGGGCAGGGCTGCCAGCCAAAGGGTGAAGGGAGTTAGGGGAGAGCCTTGACCCCCAAGTGCAGACGCTGAGCTCAGGCCCCCAGGGTGGGGAGCAGGGCTGGGCCAGGATGGGTCACCCCAAACTCCTGCTGGTGACCACGCCCCCCCCCCACAACATGTTCCTTCTGTTTCACTACTGTGATCATGTTCCGTTTCACTACTATTACCGTGTTCTCGTGGGCTCCGACTGAGGCCCAGTGGGAGGTCTGGCAGCCTGCTTTCCTGACCAGAGAGTGACACTGGGTGCCCTTCAGGGGTCTGGAGCCCACGGGATCAGACAGACAGGCAAGAGGTGGGGCCCAGAGCCCAGGGCATCTCCATCAAGAAAGACAAAGAAGGACCAAGAAATTCACTCTCCGCTTTCACAAGTGCTGCTCTACCTGTAGAGCATGCTCAGCCAGCAGGGTAAGGAGGCAGACGCGCGGAGCCCAGCCTGCGGCTCCTATGGCCCACAATGCACAGACGGCCGATCTGGTACGGGTACTGCTGAAATCCCTGTGTTTCTGAGGCTTCCCTCCCCAGACGCACGCAACTATATGTCACGTGTGCTCACAGTCACAGGCCACGGACACGGAGACAACCCGATGGCCAAGACGGGGACCTGCCCTCCTGCCCGGGACTCGGTGTCCAGCAATAGGACCCCACGTGGGCACCACAGGGAGGGGCGGAGGGGGGCCCCAGGCACGCGAGGATGCCGCGGTGGTGCCAGGGCCACTCGGGGAGGAAGGAGGCTCGGCTGGACCCGTGTTCCTCAACATGTGAGAGCCAGCCCTGGGCAGGTGAACACGGAATTGTAAACGCTTTGAAAGAAAATATCCAAACACCATTCTGAATGCAGGGGGCTGTGAATCACCAAGGGAAAGAGGATAAAATGTGGTCAGAGTCAAAGGAGAGTCTCCTGGGCCTCTCAGGACTTGCTGGACAGCAGGGACAGGGCAGCCAGGAACCTGAGGTGCCAAAGCAGAGCGAGCAGTCCTGTCACCTGTGCCTGGGCAACCAGGGCCTGGAGAGGAGGGGCCACTGGTATCTTCAGAAGACAAAGCTGAAATCACAGAATTGGGTCTTTAGAAGCTCCTGGCTGTGACTCCAGTTTGCATCCGAGGAAATTAGAAAAGTGGGCACTGACCTAGGGACTTCCTGGTTGTCCAGGGGTTAAGAGAGTTGGACTATAAAGAAAGCTGAGCACCGAAGAATTGATGCTTTTGAACTGTGGTGTTGAAGAAGACTCTTGAGAGTCCCTTGGACTGCAAGGAGATCAAACCAGTCCATCCTAAAGGAGATCAGTCCTGAGTGTTCATTGGAAGGACTGATGCTGAAGCTGAAACTCCAATACTTTGGCCACCTCATGCGAAGAGCTGACTCATTGGAAAAGACCCTGATGCTGGGAGAGGTTGAGGGCAGGAGGGGAGGGAGACGACAGAGGATGAGATGGTTGGATGGCATCACCAACTCGACAGACGTAAGTTTGAGTAAACTCTAGGAGTTGGTGATGGACAGGGAAGCCTGGCATCCATGGGGTCGCAAAGAGTCGGACACAACTGAGTGACTGAACTGAACTGAAGGGTTAAGGATCGCCTTGTAATGCAGGGGGCACAGGTTCGATCTCTGGTCGGGGAACTAAGATCCCAAATGATGCTGCAGCTCCTGGGCCCATGCACAACTAGAGCCCGCACGTTGCACAGAAGGATCCCGTGTGCCATAACTAAGCCCCGACACAGGAGACAAATGGAAACACAAACCAGGAAACTGATCCTGAAAACCAAGAGCCGTTTAATTTGACCGTGAGGACAGCTGGGTTCTTATGGACCCTAAACACCCATGTCTCCTTTGGTGGGGGCGCAGAAGGTAGTCTGGGGGCCTTGAAGAGAAAGCTGAAGGGCAGAGAGCAGGGGGCTCCCAAGACACAAGGCCCTCGCCTTTTCTGGTGGCAGGGTGAGCAGGTGGGGCCCCAATAGTGGGGGAGCCCCTCCCCTGGTCAGTGAGATGCAGGAGCCAGCCTGGGCCCAGCACTGCCAAGATGGTCACCATAACAACACCACAGGTCAGCCCCCAGGACCGAGGGGACGTTCATGCGGCTCCCGTGACTGGGGCCCTGCCCTGAGGGTGAGACCCGATCACCCACGTCCAGGTGAGGAGATAGTCCTGACCCTCCACGAGCTCCAAACAGCAGGAGATGGCATTTCTCAGGTCCCCCTGCAGTCCCCCTCCCACGGCCACCCCCAGGCCACCAGACTCCTGGTGATGGCGGAGCACGGGCTGGCCCGGGAGGCAGGGGTGCGCACCTGTGGCCGTGGTGCTGGGCCAGGATGAGACCAGGGTCTCTCACGGGGGGAGGGCAGAATGTGGGGGGGCTCCCCTGCACCTCGGACTGCCCTCCAGGAACTGATGCGTTTAAACTCTCTTGTTTGTTTACACCGGCTTCTACTCAAACGCCCTTGTCATCGCCATTGTTGTTGTTCAGTTGCTAAGTCATGTATTTGTGACCATGGACTGCAACATGCCAGGCTTCCCTGTCCTTCACCATCTCAAGGAGTTTGCGCAAACTCATGTCCATCAAGTCAGTGATGCCATCCAACCATCTCATCCTCTGTCGTCCCCTTCTCCTCCTGCCTTCAGTCTTTCCCTGGATTAAGGGCTTCTCCAATGAGTCAGTTCTTCGCATCAGGTGGCCAAAATATTGGAGCTTCAGCTTCAGCATTGGTCCTTCCAATGAATATTCAGGACTGATTTCCTTTAGGATGGACTGGTTGGATCTCTTTGCAGTCCAAGGGACTCTCAAGAGTCTTCTCCAGCACCACAACTTGGATCAAATGTGCTTGGAAATATTTTGTGGGGGGTGATGTAGCAGGGGCTAGATTTCCTGTGTGGGGGCCTGCATCCAGCCTCGGGGGTCCTGGTGTTCCACAGGAGCTTGAGCCGCACGCAGGGTTTTTGGAGCTGTGCTTCTGGAGGAAGTTGGGAGAAGGAGAGGGAGAGGGAGAGACACAGAGGGAGGGAGGGAAGGACGGAGAGAGGACGACAGGCTGCCCTGTTCGGCGTCCAGAGCCTCTTGCTCAAACCACCTGCTCTGGCTTTAAGCCCCTCAGGGGGGCCACGGTGGGGACGGGGAGGCCCAGACCCCCAGTGTCTCCAGAGACAACAAGGTCTAGATGCCATTCTGGGGGCGGTGGGACCTCTCTGTACCTGCAGGTGGAGACTGAGTACAATTCCGCATCGTGTCCAAGTGGAAAATGCTTCTCTTTCAGCAAAATGAATGACAGTCTCCGAAATGCTTTATGAATGCGGGTTTTCAGAGCTTCACTCTTCCTGATTTGACCAAAGCACGGTGCCTTCACGTGGGATGAGGGGGGTTGGACCCCAGAGCCGAGGACAAGGACCAACTGAGGGCGCAGGTGCCCTTCTGCCTCAGCGGTCACGGCCATGACCCCTGCAGAGGCGTCTTTAGCAGGGCCTTGGAATCCTCCCTCTAACAGGGCCGTTTTGGTCCTCGCCCTCTCGGGGTAGCAGGTGACGCTCAATAAGCACGTGTGCTGGTTAAGTCTTAGTGTCAGCCGAGGACCTAAACTGTCCCTTAACTTCTCAGATCGATCGTAATACCCATTCGAAAATTCACATAAATGCAGCTTATGAATAAAAATGTGCTTCTGTTTTCTGACCACAAATCTGCACAAACAGGAGTTTCCAGACCCCCCCTCTGGGCGTCCTTGGCCCTGATCCGGGCCCTGAGAGCAGCTCTTCTACTTCCTCTGTCCAGGGGCTTCCTGTCCAGGGTCGCTCCGGCTAGGCTGGGCCAAGAACACGAGCCCGTCCTGAGGACAGGCTGGCCCGCGGGGTCACACCGGGCGGCACGCACCTTCCTGCCCGCTGTGGGCAGCAGCGGGAACTGCCACCCTGCAGGCCAGGGTGCCAGCCACCACAGCCACTCTCCACAAGGACCAGATCAGAACCGGGGGCAGTCAGGCCCCGGGGACGCACGGGAGCTCTCGGGAAGCACCCATGTGTCCGCGGATCCTCTGACACATGGGGTTCTCTTTCATACGAGAAGCAAGACATGCGTGTGCAAGCCCCATGGCCTGCGGGTGTGTTTGAGCAAAGTCTTCTCCCCTGTTGCAGCAGCACACACCTGCCCCCGACTCACTCGAGACAGCTCACACCTGCCCACAGCCTCAGTCACAACACACATCCCCCCAGAGACGGGAAGAGGACGCACGGTCAGAATTACATTCTACGTGTGATGCTTCCCTGCCTGGTAGAGACAAACATGAAAACAAGACAAGAACAATAACCTCCATGTGGAGTTTTTTTCTGCTAAAAACGATACCACAGTGTTACCAGGCTTTAGGGTCAAGTTTGCTTAAAATGGTGCCCACCTTTTTATCTAGATTTTTAAAATATGCTAAAAACAACCCAGTGTCACAGTGATAGAACCAAGGAAAATTGTATTTCTATAGAGATTATTTTGTTTTAAAAGTCCAAATGTTAGCACATTCTTTGCCCACTTAAACATGCTTTCAGTAAGAGACACCAATGCATTTTTTTAAAAAGTTAATTTGTACATCTCTGTTGAAAACAATTAGGAATACAAGTATTAAGCAACTCATTACTTTACAAAGTGCAGGGAGGTCCGCTCACACTGAGATGAATTTATTAACAACGTTCAGGTGACGAGGCCATAACAAGACATATTAATCTTATGACTGCCACACCAGGTCGCCTTCCCTCCAAAATGGTTGTTTTAAAGTTAGGTGTCTAAATAACTTCATCTTAGAAAACCTAGCCTGCCTGCGGGGTGGGTCAGAGCTCAAGAAGGATGGGTGAATTTTTCAGAATTTTTCGGGGAGGGACGTGGATCTTGTTAGTGACCCAGCAAACCATCCGAGCATGAGGCTCAGAGTGGCTCCCGCTAGCTCACAGTTCTGGAGGGCACTCACTGTCCGGGCCATGGGAAGGGCCCTTACATTGGAAGGAAGGGGTCCCCCTGGTTGGGGGCCTCTGGGGGGGCAGCAGGCTTCCTGCCCAGGGTCCACCCACCGCCCGTTGCCCACCTGCTGGGTGCTCACAGAGGGGCTTGTCCAAAAGATAGAGACGAGGGCTGACCGGGGCGGGGAGCCGGGCTCTCCTGGGGGTGGTTAATTCCCCAGCAAGCGGCAGGGTGGGCACAGACCCGGGCTCAGCGGCCCCTGTGCCGAGCACGGGTGGGAAGGAGGCATGTTTTCTGTAAGATCTGCGAGGAAGGAAGGGGCACGGGGACCCCCTAATCCAGGGCCGGTGCTTTGTCTGTGCCCCCCCCACCCGGCACCTCGCTCAGCTCCTTTGTGTCTGACTCTGTGTAAATGTGAAGTGGAAATCCTCGCGGTCAACACCCTAAGCCCTTCCTCCCGGGGGCAGGCGGCCCTTTGTCACGGCCCCGTCTCCTTGGTGACGCCTCAGCAGAAAGGCCTGGAAGATCAGACAGAGGAGGCGGAGCGGGACCTCTGCCAGGGAGTTCTTCCCGAGAGGACCAGCGGGTGTTTCCATCGACAGGGAGAGGGTTCCATCCTCCGGTGTGTGTGGGAAGTCGGGCTGGGAGAGGAGACACCGCTTCCCGCAGGTTAGGGCTGAGCTGTGCCCTCAGCTCACACGCCGAATGCCAACCCCAGGTCCCCCAGACCTGGGGCAGGTCTGTACAGAGGCAAGGGGGCGGCCCTAACCATGACCCCCCAGGACTGTGTCCTGTAAGAAGGGATCAGGACACAGACACGCACACAGAGACAGCCGTGTGAGAACACGGGGGGCGACAGCATCTGCACCTGAGGAGACAGGCCTCAGGAGGACCCGGCCCTGGGAACCCTGGACCTGGGGTTCTAGCCTCCGGATGCGAGACACGTCTGAGCCGGAGAGAACCGGGATCCCATGCCCCATGCCCGCCTTAGCCAGACCACGGCCACAGCCACGTCTCCTGCTTCATGTCCTGAGCTTCGGGCCCTGCAGGAGGACGGGGAGGGGGGGAGTCTCCTGAGCTTTGGGCCCCGCAGGAGGACGGGGGGGGTCTCCTGAGCTTCGGGCCACACAGGAGGACGAGGGGGCTCCTGAGCATGAGGGAAGGGGGCTCCGGCATCCAGGCCTGGCTGCTTCCGGGTCTGAGCCGGGGGCCTGCGGGCCAGGGCTCTGCTGAGAATATGCACTTCACCTGAGGCCCCTCCACCTGGACTGAGCGATATGGTCTGTCCAGGGTCCAAGCGTGGCCGCCCCAGGCTGGGAGACAGGAGAGGCCCTGCTGGGGACACAGGACGCCATGCAGATGGCCCCTGGGCTGCGCTGAGGAGAGAGGGTGCCTGGCCTGGGGAGCTCGGGCGGAGGGACCGGCCAGCAGGACCACAGCAGAAGCCGACCTTTGTCCTTGGGGATCTAGGTTGGAGGTCAGGATCACAAAGGTCAGCATTTTGGGAGAAACAGCAGAGATACAGACATGAATGAGGAAAAAAAGTCAATGTCCAAATCAGCATCAGTCATCGGGCTCCACTCTAAAATGTTCTCGTTCTGTAGCTTTTGAGCACCAGCTGGTAGTTACTGATTTATGGCGATGTACCTGTCTCCTGCGGTCCCGATACACAGGGGATTCTGTAGTGTGTGCTGAGTCGCTCAGTCCTGTCCGACTCTGTGCGATCCTATGGACTGCAGCCCGTCAGGCCCTTCTGTGCATGGGGCTCCAGGCAACAACACTAGAGTGCGTAGCTGTTTCCTTCTGCAGGGGATCTTCCCGACCCAGGGATTGAACCTAGGTCTCTTACGTCTACCTGCATTGGCAGGTGGGTTATTTACCACTAGTACCACCTGGGAAGCCGTATTTTGTAGAGGATCTATGAAGTAACTTTTAAAGCACGAGAAAAAGATGAAATAAACAGCATTTAAAAGTAACTCCCTATATTACATGATCACACGAAGATCATTTTGCTCTCAAATATACTTCAGTGATAACCACTTCCAAACATATGGTTGCATCAGTTCAGTGCAGTTCAGTTCAGTAGCTCAGTCACGTCTGACTCTTTGCGACTCTATAGACTAAGCTTCATTATTTTTGCTAAGATTGGATTTATTCCTTGTCCTAAAGACATCTGAAGGTCTGAATCTAAGCCATGTGTTATTTTGATCCTTGTTCTAATGGCTCTTGAAGCTGTAAGGTCTCACACTATTCAGCTATTCAGTTCAGTCGCTCAGTCATGTCCAACTCTTCGTGACCCCATGGACTGCAGCACGCCAGGCTTCCCTGTCCATCACCAACTCCCGGAGCTTACTCAAACTCATGTCCACTGAGTCAGTGATGCCATCCAACCATTTCATCCTCTGTCGTCCCCTTCTCCTCCTGCCTTCAATCTTTCCCAACTTTGGGGTCTTTTCAAATGAGTTGGCTCTTCACATCAGGTGGCCAAAGTATTGGAGCTTCAGCTTCAACATCAGTCCTTCCAATGAATATTCAGGACTGATCTCCTTTAGGATGGACTGGTTGGATCTCCTTGCAGTCCAAGAGACTCTCAAGAGTCTTCTCCAACACCGCAGTGCAAAAGCTTCAATTCTTCAGCGCTCAGTCTTCTTTATGGTCCAACTCTCACATCCATACATGACCACTGGAAAAACCATAGCTTTGACTAGATGGACCTTTGTTGGCAAAATAATGTCTCTGCTTTTTAATATGCTGTCTGGGTTGGTCATAGCTTTTCTTCCAAGGAGCAAGTGTCTTTTAATTTCATGGCTGCAGTCACAATCTGCAGTGATTTTGGAGCCCAAAAAAATAAAATCTGTCACTGTTCCCATTGTTTCCCCATCTATTTGCCATGAAGTGATGGAACCGGATGCCATGATCTTTGTTTTTTGAATGTTGAGTTATAAGCAAGCTTTTTCACTCTTCTCTTTCACTTTCATCAAGAGGCTCTTTAGTTCCTCTTCACTTTCTGCCGTAAGGGTGGTGTCATCTGCATATCTGAGGTTATTGATATTTCTCCCAGAAATCTTGATTCCAGCTTGTGCTTCAGCCAGCCTGGCGTTTCTCATGATGTACTCTGCATATAAGTTAAATAAGCAGGGTGACAATATACAGCCTTGATGTACTCCTTTTTCTGTTTGGAATCAGTCAGTTGCTCCATTTCTGGTTCTAACTGTTGCTTCTTGACCTGCATAGAGATTTCTCAGGATGCAGATAAGGTGGTCTAGTATTCCCATCTCAAAGGCTTTAGCATAGTTAGTGAAGCAGAAGTAGATGTTTTCTGAAATTCTGTTGCTTTTTCTATGATCCAATGGATGTTAGCAATTTGATATCTGGTTCCTCTGCCTTTTCTAAGCCCAGCTTGAATATCTGGAAGTTCTTGGTTCATGTATTATTGGAGCCTAGCTTGGAGAATTTTGAGCATTACTTTGCTAGCATGTGAGATGAGTGCAATTGTGCAGTAGTTTGAACATTCTTTGGCATTGCCTTTCTTTGGAATTGGAATGAAAACTGACCTCTTCCAGTCCTGTGGCCACTGCTGAATTTTCCAAATTTGCTGGCATATTGAGTGCAGCACTTTCACTGAGGTATTTCAAATCCTAAAAGGTCTCACACAGAAAGAGAAATATCTCCAAATTTCTCCTGTGCTCTGAAGGTTCATTTTAGCTGCAAACATTTTCTGGGAAGCCTCCAATCCATCTGTCTGTCCATCCATCTGGACGCTGTGAACATGGGTCCACACAGCCCTTCAGTTCTTTTGAAATATTTCACCACATAACCAGCCAATCCCTGTGTGAAACACATTTTCTGGTTTGTCCCTATTTTAGTACAAAATTTATGACAAAGGTTGTACGACAGTCTTGTATTAATAAAATAAAAATAAAAGAATAAAAAAAATTTAAAAAATGGCAGAGATCAATGTTTTGGATGCAGTCATGAATTTTCATCTGTTCTCCCGTGTGGATTTTCCAGGACGGGGCTGCATCCCCAGCAAATGCATTTCTGGTTTGGAATTAGACATCTATGCAAATCTCATTTCTGTGTTTTAACGATGCTTTTAATATCTAATCTTCTGTTTTAATATCTTGGTCACTAACCGTGTGGAGATAATTAAGTGATAGAGCCAGACAATTACTCAGTAGGCAGAGAGGAGACCGTCCCTTACGTTTATATAAATGCACTAGCTTTAAATAAAACAACTGAATGCATTCGGAGCCCCATCTAAAGCAGGCGACTTGAGAAACCGTTTGATCGCACGGTCGATTCAATCAGCAACTGGCTGGCTGGGTTCATTTTTATTTTTATTTTTTCATGGGACTGACCAGGCAATTCAGTCAATAGTTGTCAAAATTGGAGTCCAGAACAGGCACAGCTGGACCAGCCTAAAGTTAATTAAAAATCAAGAGGAGGATAAATGAAACGCGGCTCCTTCGAGGGAGCCTGGAGGTGGAGGGGGGTATCTTTTTTCTCTTAAAGGGGCCCGAGAGCAGCCACCACAGGAAGCAGGCGGTTTTCCTGGTGGACAGTTCGCCCCTGTGAGGCCCGAGTGCTGAGTTCCTGTTTCTTTAGGTGGGAAATGTGTAAAACTAGCCTACGGTCTGGATACCGTCGGGTGTGGTGGGGGGGGGGGGTCTGCAGGCGGCCAGGAGCCCAGCATCCTGCCTGGCGCGGCGTGGGTATGCTGGTGGCCATCGGGGGCCCAGGCCTCCCCACCCATGTGCATCCAGTGGTCGGGCCAGCGATCAGTCTGGAGCCCGGCACCACCCCGTCAGAGCGGCCACACCCCCACCTCCCCGCTGGACCAGCGCGTGGCTCCTGACTGGCTTCCCCACCGGGACCTCGTCCTCTCCAAGCCCCGGCCGCGGTCCGCCCCGTCTCTGCCCAGACGGCTCACGTCGTACTGACGTCCAGCTGCTCCAGGCCCCCGGGGGGCCACCACTAGTCACTGCACCCCAAGTGCCCAGAGCAGCGGACACTTAGTCTCCCAGAGTCTGGAGGCCGAGGCCTGAGGTCAGGTGTGGGGGCCCCCACGCTGTCCCCTCTCTAAGGACACGGCTGCAGGGGGTTAAGGGCCCACCTGCCCCAGCAAGGCCTCATCTCAACTAAAGTAGTGACATCAGCCACCCTGGCTCCAAACAAGGGGACATGCAGGGCCCTGGACGGGACCGGACGTCCACAGCAGCCTAAGCGCCTTCTCTGTCCCACGCTCCCCGGGGACTGGAGCCCTCGGCCACCAGTCTTTTCTGAATACAGGGAGTTTCTTGTTTATTTCCATATGCTAACTGATCACCCACTGCTGACCTGTCTTCACATTTCTCTCACTAGATTATAAGGCAATGGAGGGCAGGATCTGTGAATTTTCATCTTTAAATTCACCTCAATTTCAGCCCAGAAATTAGCACCCTGATGCCTTGGAAAGCCTTGAGAATGAAGCCTCCAGAGTGTGTGGTTCCAGAGCTGAGTGTGGACCCTGAGGTTAACAAAATGCTTCTGGAATGAAACAAGGAAACTTTAATACACACACACACACACAAACACACAGCCAGGGCCTCTTATCCAACATAAGATGCTGTGTAAGAAGGACCCACCAGCTGGCATTTGGCATGTGCACTGTTGAGACGCAGAGGGACAGCTGGACCGTCCTCGGGGTGGACGGACAAACTGAGACTAGGGTTTAAATTGGAGCCCGACGCCGGGGCCAGAAGGCAGGACGGATGCCCGTCCATCAGCCGTGGTGGACCTCAGAGACAAGCGGAGGAAAGGCTGGTCAGGCCTGTGCACTGCCTGGGGCTCGAGAAGACGGGCCAGGGGAGCCGGCCCCACAGACCCCCGGGAGCCCTGTCCCCCTCTTCACGCTTGCGCCCCAGGGCTGGTGCATGTCTCAGTTTGAAGCTCAGTGGCCAGAGCCAAGGGCCATGAGGGACGGAGCCGACTGGTGCCCAGTCTCCGAGGACGCAGAGTTCAAGGACACCAAGGCCACTGGCTCCTGGGACCAGCTGGGACAACAGCCGGGAGCCGCTGGGAGGGAGCTGAGGGCTAGTACAGCGGCCCAGGAGACAGACGGGCCACCCCCGTGGGCCGAGCACAGAGCTGGTCCACCGGCTGGTGGCCTCTCCAAGGCCATCCCCCCACTTCCTGCCTCTGTGGCCAGGCAGTGGCTGGGGGTTCACAACTCCCGGGTTCCGGGAAGCAAGGGGAGACCCAGCCAGCAAGCTCGCCACCACCTGGCCGCTTTCAGGGCAGGCTCTGGGAAGACTCAGGATTCACACAGGCTTTGAAGTCAAGGTCACAGACTTCCCAGCACCCTCAAAGCCACACCACACACAGGATGAGGGCTTCAGGATGAGGGTAAAGAGGTCAGCACGGTGATTCCCACCTTGATGCCAAAATATTCAGATGTTTTACTGAAATACCAGGTTGTTTCTACAAATGTTTCCAGGGGCCTCCAATTTGCCAGGGCCAGAATGAGCACTTTGTGGGCCTGCTGGGCACCGAGGCGGCCCATGGATGCCCAGGAGGTCTGCAAAGGTCACATGATGGGGACAGCTCACCTGGGCTCCACGGTGCCCAGAACGTCCCCCACCCGGGCCCTCCCAGCACGAATGGAGTCGGGGGGCTCTTACATGCCACTTGGCTGCACAGGATGTGCCTCGGGAGGAAGCTGGGCTTCCTAGGCCCTGAGGGTCACTGTTAGGGGCCCGATGCCCCTCTCGCCTCGCCTGCTGAGACCTGGGCCTCTGGGGAGCCCTGCTTCCCGACCTTCAGCCTTTGGAGGGGCACACTCCCGGGGTCCTGGCCCTGACCCCTGAACCCCAGGCAGATGTGAGCGTGCTGAGCCAGCGCCCCTGACGGTGAGCACCACCTCTGGGGGCCCCGGGCGCTCAGCGGGAGGCGCCCGGAGTGTCTACTCCAGCCTGTGGCCAGCAGCCCTGCTTCACCCGCAGGCCTGCCCGCGCGTCCCGGCTACGAAGTCCTCTGCTCCTCTGTTATTTACCGAGGGAAGGTTTCTTAGGGAGTGAGGATGTCACAGGGTTAAAGTTCCTGCAAACACACGCCTGCACCCGTGTACATGCATGCACACACACACGTGAGGACCGCGCTGTCCAGTCTGTGGTGTGTCCCGGGCCGGACCGGGGTGACACATGTCCTACCGCCAGGCTGACTGTTGGCTTGAGGATGGGACAAGTGCCCCCAGCAAACTGCCATGAGGCCCGCGTCCTGTTGGCTCCCTGTGAGTGGCCGGGAGCGGGGAAGGCGGCCGGGGGGATGGGAGGCGCTGCTGGCCCTTTCCTGTGCCAAGGCGCTCAGTCAGCCCCGGAAGGGCCACGTGCTCCCAGCCGTGACCTTCTCTGTGATTCTGGTCTGTACAGGAGGCTCAGATGGAGCCGAGAACCCACTGAGGGGGAGGCCCTTCTGGCCACAGGGCTGCCCGCCCGCCTCTTCTCCTCGGCTCCTAAATTCTTCCCTGATTCACACCAGGTCTCCCCTCCTCACCTGGTCACCCACCCACCTCAAAATCCAGACTCCCACAGAACCTGAGAGTCCCTGGCAGCCTGGGTCCAGCCCTGGGGTGCTGGGGGGCAGACTAGGCCCTCCCACCACCAACCCACCACACACGCGTCTGGCCAGGTGGGGTAGGGCCGCCCTGCACCGCACCCCCCAGTCCCCCAGATACCCCCGGGCTTCCTGTTCCTCCGCCCCCCTCCAGGCCCAACTGGACAGGCAGCTGCCCACCCAGTGCCCGCCAACCTCCCCGTTGTTGCCGACACAGCAGCCCCTCGCCTGGAGCCCAAGGCCCCTGCGTTCCAGCCCGCTTCTGACAACCACAGCCCCTCCATCCAGACGCCAGCCCGAGGGCTGAGCCCCACAGCCCCACCCCCACAGACTGGACCGCAGGGATTCCTGGACACTGGGCCTTCCCCAAGACCAGAGCGTGGACGGGTCCACCTGCCTGTCCCTGCTGCCCCCCTCGACCCCCGCCTGCGTGCTCCGAGATCCTGCAGCGTCAGCTCGGCACCTGGAGCCGCCCTCCCCTCAGGCCCATGACTGACACACAAGGGGAGGGCAGGAGAGGCCAGTCCTGCTCCGCCCGAGGATGGGGCCTTGGCCACGGCTGCGGGGAAGGAAGCTGGTCCTGTCTGGGGAGATGTCTGCAAGGGCTGCTTCCCACACGGGTCAAGACCCGACTCCCGTGTGCTCACCCACTTTCCTCCTGCGTGCGCCTCGTGGCTGGGCCTGCTTCCTTCACGGGGAAGTGTGGATGACGGAGCCAGTGAGCAAGTGCCGTGACTTCACCAGGAAGTCCTGTGGCCCCTCCTGTCACGGGAAACACTCGCTAACTATTCTGCACCCCCCTCCCACCCTGGCTCCGGGACAGACTCTGACGCAGCACGTCCTCTGGGCCATAATCCTGCAGACATTCCAGCGCCGCGGAGACCGAACCGAGGAGCAGCAGTCTCGGGTGAGCTGGGTCACCAGAGTGTGTCTAAATCCTAACACTGTATTTATAATTCTTGCTGCGGCAAATTATCCCTCTCACACACCATACACACCTACACACATGCACACACATGTACGTACACACATGCACACATGCACAGACATGTACACACATACAAATCATGTGTGTACACAATGCTCACACACATGCACACACATGTACACAAGAGTACCCACACGTGTGTACACACATCACACATGTAACACATCACAGTTCACATAATGCTTACACATGCACACACGTGTACATACATCACACATACTCAAACGTACACATAAACCCACACACCACACATATACACATGCTCACACACATGCACACACACATGTACACACATCACACACGTGTACACACATCACATGTACTAGGTAAATGCACCCCCTTGAAAAAACAGACTCAACACTGGCACCACCACAAACAATCCCAGTTACGGACAAGCCCCCTTTGGAGGACCACAGTCACTGGCGCTTCCCCTTCTCCCTCCACCCCCATCCTGCTGCTGCTTCTCCTGGTCCAGGCCCCTGGGCTGTGTGGATCCGCTCGGCCCACCAGGAGCAGGGAAATGGGGCAGCTGCGATGGTGAGTCTTCACCTCCGGGGAAGGATGAGCCTGGAAGTCACAGGATACTGTCCCCCCTAATCCATGAGGATGACACTCCAGGTCACACGGCAGCGAAACCCACCTGGAGGAAGCTCAGCGTGAGACGCGATACTAACCCCGCCCCCCGAGCCCCAAGCCCTCAGGAGAAGCAAGGGGGTGGAGGAAGGAGGCTTTGCCGGCTGCCTGGGTGGAGACCACTTTCTCCCTTCCATGGACACTGGTGATCCGGGGTCTTGGCTCAGATGTGGGTTGGGATGTGCCCCGTGGATCCCCCAGGTCCCAGGCCTTCGGGATCAACCAGAACTTACAGCACTGACTGCCCTGGGCCTCCGGCCTGCAGGCAGCAGATTCCAGCCTCAGGACGGCCGTCCAGTTGCTCGTCACAAATCGTCTCTCTTTACCCCTGGGGGCTGCCCTGGCTGACACAGGGTTGCAACTGCTGGCCTAGCACTTGGGGATGCTGCTCGCCACTCACCCACTGCATGCACAAGACTACACGACGTGGCTCTGACCACCGTGGTGGCGGCAGCTCCCGCCGGCAGGTGGGGGCAGGCCAAGGTGCACGGTGCAGGGCCATCCGTGGAGACGTGTCAGGAGGAGTCGGGTGAGGCTGTGGGGGCCCCGAGGGCCCCAGAGGAGGCTAGTGGCCTGAAGGGGCAAACCCAAACCTGACCTAGGAGGAGGGTCTCCTGAAAACACGAGACGGCCTGACTCCATCTGCACAAGAGGGGGACTTGGGCACCGGGCGGGGGTGGGGCGCGGCCCAGCTGAGAGACCTCAGCCCGTGAACCCCCCGTCCTGGGTCACGCGCTTCTCTTCTCAGCATGCAGCCCCCCCACCCCATGCTGGGGACTGAGACGTCCCTGGACAGGGAACTCGAGGTCCTGATGGTGTGTGGCGGGGTCGGGGGACAGGCGGGGACAGGACGGGAAAATAGACAGGGTGTCAGAGTCATACAGTCTGAGCGCAGAAACCGCAGCCCCCTGCCCGCCCCTGCGGGGAGCACTGGGGGGACCCTTTCAGGGGTCACATGTCCATGTGTTCTCCAGATGACCAGACCACCCCGAGACCGCTCCACTTGAGTCAGGGGGTGAAGTGAATGGGAAGGGCATGTCGGGTCATAATTTAACACACACATCCATGTCAACATCCTGCTTCGACTGAGATCAGTCGTGAAGCTGAGTGAGCCCTGTCCAGGTGGGTGGGGGCTGCCTCTGACGGGCGCGAGGCTCCAGGCCGTCCCATTGCCGGCTGAGGGCCGTGTCTGCTGCTTGGCTGAGGCTGAAGCCACCAGCTCTTTTCCGGCCTGCTTGGGTTTACGAGTGTGAACTAGCAAAGGCTCTGCTTTCCTGGTGGCCTGAGTCTAAGGGGGGACCAAGCACCGGGGTCCACCCTTAGAGGCCTGGATGGCCCTACGTGGGAAGGCCAGGCACGTCGAGGGGCCAGCGCCCCTGTGTGGCCCGCCGTGTCGGCGTTCACTGACCAGCGGCTGGTCCACGCGGTGTTCTCACAGCTGCTGACGGGTCGGGACGGTCACGGGAACACACAAGCACAGTGTCCTGCGGTCACCATCTTTTCTCTTTAAAATCATACATATTTCATTAAGCTTCATGCAGAGTGTCTTCTGATTTATGGTAATTGTCAACGAAAGCAAAGACACAATTTTAACCCTGCAGAAGCTTAGAGTTAACTGGCACGAGATTATGTAGTTTTTCCTTAAAAAAAAAAGGAGGGAGGGCCCAGCCTGCCCCACCCGCCCACACACAATGCAGAGGATGCCGGGTCAGTGAGCCGTCCCATTGCTGAGGCCCACCACGCAGGGAGAGCTGTTCTCCAGGGGCCACACCTGACCTGGCAGACACCCCATCCCTGAGCCCCGAGTGCTCATGGCCTGGGAGACTCCAGTGAGAGGAATTTCCATATCAAACCCAATTTAGATGAAAAGTCTTGGTTTAAAAAAAAAAAAAAGCCAGTGCATCAATAGTCTCTTGATTAGATTTTCATCTCCTGAGCAGACAAATATGAATATTTATTACCATGGATGCAGACTTTCCTCCTTCCATTGCTCTGTTCTTGAATATTATCCACCACTAATTTTTATGAAAATTTGGGCAACATAATGTTTTCACATAAACTGACAGTTCTTGAGATAATCCCGTTATCGTCTGGTTGAAAAATGACAGCTTCCGCTTATTCATGTGTTAACGAGGGATTAAATATTGTTTTTAGTCCTATAATCTAAGATGGACTGGAAATTAAAAATTGAACATTGTACATTAGCAGGGCTTTGTTTGCATTTACTTAGAGAAGATCCATAAATTAGCAGTTTAACAAGCAGGCCGTTTAATGTTGTTGCCGAAGGCAACATCACGGATATTTCTAAGTAAATCCTAAAATAAATGGTCGTCTACCTGCTGTACACCCAGAGGAAAGCAAGTCAAAGAAAGACGACCTTCACCAGAGAAATAAAATGGCAACACAGCAGAAATCGTCTCAGTGTCAGGGATCACTCCGCCTCCCTCCTCTCCCCAAGAAGGGAGTGTTGTGTCTTCGTCACTCCCTGGTCCTAACATCCTGAGACATGCTTGCCCTGCAAAATTGGGGGGGGGGCCCGGTCAGTGGTGAGCATGGCCAGTCCTCCCCACTGAACACCCATGGGATAGTCATTTATTTGCACCAGAGGGTTCAGTCAGTTCAGTCACTCAGTCGTGTCCGACTCTTTGTGACCCCGTGGACTACAGCACGCCAGGCCTCCCAGTTCATCACCAACTCCCGGAGCTTACTCAAACTCATGTCCACTGAGTCGGTGATGCCATCCAACCATTTCATCCTCTGTCGACCCCTTCTCCTCCTGCCCTCCATCCTTCCCAGCATCAGGGTCTTTTTTAATGAGCCAGTTCTTTCCATCAGGTGGCCAAAGTATTGGAGTTTCAGCGTCAGCATCAGTCCTTCCAAAGAACATTCAGGACCAATTTTCTTTAGGATTGACTGGTTGGATCTCCTTGCAGTCCAAGGGACTCTCAAGAGTCTTCTCGAACACCACAATTCAAAAGCATCAATTCTTCAGCACTCACCTTTCTTTATAGTTCAACTCTCACATCCATACATGAACACTGGAAAAACCATAGCTCTGACTATTTGAACCGTTGTCAGTAAAGTAATGTCTCTGCTTTTAAATATGCTGTCTAGGTTTGTCATAAATTTTCTTTCAAGGAGCAAGCATCTTTTTAATTTCATGGCTACAGTCAGCATGTGCAGTGATTTTGGAGCCCAAGAAAATAAAGTTTGTCACTGTTCCCATTGTTTCCCCCTGTTCCCATTGTTTCCCCATCTATTTGCCATGAAGTGATGGGACCGATGCCATGATCTTCATTTTTTGAGTGCTGAGTTATAAGCCAGCCATTTCACTTTCTTCTTTCACTTTCATCAAGAGGCTTTTCAGTTCCTTCCTCTTTGCTTTCTGTCATAAGAGTGGTGTCATCTGCATATCCGAGGTTATTGTTCTTCCTCCCAGCAATCTTGATTCCAGCTTGTGCTTCACCCAGCCCAGCGTTCTGCATGATGTACTCTGGATATAAGTTAAATAAGCAGGGTGACAATATACAAGCTTGTACTCCTTTCCCAATTTGGAACCAATCCGTTGTTCCATGTCTGGTTCTAACTGTTGCTTCTTGACCTGCATACAGATTTCTCAGGAGGCAGGTAAGGTGGTCTGGTATTCCCATCTCTTTAAGAATTTTCCCCAGTTTGTTGTGATCCACACAGGCTTTGATGCAGTCAATAAAGCAGAAGCAGATGTTTTTCTGGAATTTTCTTGCTTTTTCTATGGTTCAACAGATGTTGGCAATTTGATCTCTGGTTCCTCTGCCTTTTCTAAATCCAGCTTGAATATCTGGAAGTTTTCAGTTCATGTACTGTTGAAGCCTGGCTTGGAGAATTGTGAGCATTCCTTTGCTAGAATGTGAGATGAGTGCAATTGTGCGGTAGTTTGAGCATTCTTTGGCATTGCTCTTCTCTGGGATTGGAATGAAAACTGACCTTATCCAGTCCTGTGGCCACTGCTGTTTTCAAAATTTGCTGGCATATTGAGTGCAGCACTTTAACAGCATCATCTTTTAGGATTTGAAATCGCTCAACTGGAATTCCATCACCTCCACTAGCTTTATTCGTAGCAATGCTTCCTAAGGCTCACTTGACTTTGAACTCCAGGATGTCTGACTCTAGGTGGGTGATCACACTATCATGGTTATCCAGGTCATTAAGATCTTTTTTGTATAGTTCTTCTGTGTATTCTTGCCACCTCTTCTTAATATCTTCTGCTTCTGTTAGGTCCATACCATTTCTGCCCTTTATTGAGCCCATCTTTGCATGAGATGTTCCCTTGGTATCTCTAACTTTCTTGAAGAGATCTCTAATATTTCCCATTCTATTGTTTTCCTCTATTTCTTTGCATTGATCACTGAGGAAGGCTTTCTTATCTCTCCTTGCTATTCTTTGGAACTCTGCATTCAGATGGATATCTTTTCTTTTCTCCTTTGCCTTTAGCTTCTCTTCTTAGCTATTTGTAAGGCCTCCTCAGACAACCGTTTTGCCTTTTTGCGTTTCTTTTTCTTGGGGATGGTTTTGATCACCATCTCCTCTGCAGTGTTACAAACTTCCTTCCATAGTTCTTCAGGCACTCTATCAGATCTAATCCCTTGAATCTATTTGTCACTTCCACTGTATAATTGTAACAGATTTGATTTAAGTCATACCTGAATGGTCTAGTGCTTTTCCCTACTTTCTCAATTTAAGTCTGAATTTTGCAATATGGAGTTCATGATCTGAGCCACCGTCAACTCCTGGTCTTGTTTTTGCTGACTGTACAGAGCTTCTCCATTTGTGGCTACAAAGAATATAATTAATCTGATTTTGGTATTGACTATGTGGTGATGTCCATGTGTGAAGTCATCTCTTGTGTTGTTGGAAGAGGGTGTTTGCTATGACCAGGGAGGTCTCTTGGCAAAACTCTGTTGTCTTTGCTCTTCTTCATTTTTGTACTCCAACAAGGTAGCTGTTGGGCTGCCCTGGTGGCTCAGAAGGTAAAGAATCTGCCTACAATGCAGGAGACCCAGGTTCAATCCCTGGGCCAGGAAGATACCCTGGAGAAGGTAATGGCAACCCACTCCAGTATTTTTGCCTGGAGACTCTGATGGACAGAGGAGCCTGGTGGATTCTGCTCCATGGGGTCGCAAAGAGTTGTACAGGGCTGAGTAACTGAAGCTTGCAAGCTACCTTGCAAGGTAGCTTGCTGTTACCTTGTTGCGACGACCGGGGTCCCAGATCAAACCATGGATCTGATGGAGCTCTGGGCAAGACCATCCCACATGCTTCTAGCCATCCACAGTGCATTGTATTTGTCTGTGCTTATCTCCGTGATTGGCACATAGACTTCTTCACTTTTTCATTTACTGTCTGGCATGGTGTAGAGCATCAGACAGGGACATTTCTTAGAAGCCGACTCGTCCAGGCGATATTGAGTCTAATGAGACACCAGTAGGACAGAGTTGACTACGGGTCAGTGTTGGGGGCTGAGTCTTGACCCCAGGACCCGAGGGTCTGACCGTATTTGGAGATGAGACTTTAAGGAGATAATTAAGGTAAAATGAGGTCCTATGGGTGGGTTATGATCTAGTGTGACTGGGGTTCTTATAAGAGGAAGCGATCACGACACAGCCACGCATGGGGCATGACCATGTGAGGACATGGGGGCAGCAGTGTCCACGTGTCACGGAGAAAGGCCTTGGGAAGGATGACTGGGTGTCAGATCCCAGCTCCCAGGACACCTGACCACAGGACCCCTCGAGGCGGCCCCAGGAAACCAGAGCATCAGCGTGGAGACACTCACCCCAGCCATACTTCCCCTCCACTGCAGGCAGTGTTGCCCCAGGAACAGAAGAGTTAGAAGTGTTTACTGCTGGGTGAAGTCCAGTGCTTGTCAAGGGAAGGAGACCTCTTGTAAAATTTCTTTTTGCTTTATGCCTCGCTCAAAACCAGAGCTGTGGCTCAGAGTTTACACTCGCAGAAGCCTGACTCACCTCTGAAAACATCCTTCCTTCCTCACGAACAAGAGGTGAGGTCTGTGCAGACATGCCAATTGAGAGTCTGGTGCCCCCTCCCCAAGTGACTGGGTGCCATCACCCCATGGAGGGGCTCTCCCTACACCTGCTATCCTGGGGACCCCCGAAGAGTGACCACGAGTAAGAGGTGGACAGGAAGGGCCGTCCCGGTGTCAGCAGGACAGCCCCGAGGCTCTGGTCCAGGTGCATCCGGGGGGCCCTGTGGGTGGCAGGACCACCGCCTCATTCTAGGAGCCAAGCTCGGTCCCTGCCCACCCCCACCCCCACCCCACAGCTTATCCAGAAGTTGGGAAGTTCAGGTTTTACACTTGTCTCCCTTGGACAGCAAGGCGATCAAACCCGTCACTCCTAAAGGAAATCAACCCTGAATATTCACAGGAAGGACTGATCCTGAAGCTGAAACTCCAATACTTAAGCCCCTGATGCGAAGAGCTGATTCACTGGAAAAGACCCTGATGCCAGGAAAGACTGAAGGCAAGAGGAGAAGGGGAGGACAGAGGATGAGATCGTTGGATGGCATCACCAACTCGATGGACACGAATCAGAGCAAATTCCGGGAGATGGTGAAGGACAGGGAAGCCTGGTGTGCTGCAGCCCATGGGGTCACAGAGTCAGACATGACTTAGCGACTAAACAACAACAACAACAGCTTGTCTCATGACCTCTGCAGCTAAAAATTTTATATGTGCAGTTAACCTCGCTTTAAAATACATCCTATTTATGGAGTGCAGCGGGTGTCCTGTGCCTCAAGAAGTACGTCAGGGATTTCAACTTTCAAGAATCTTGAGAAAAAGATACCATGACAAGACAGCGAGAATTAACTAATTTAATGACAAGTAACAAATGAGACTCTTTACGTTTCATGTTTTCTCTGAAGTGTGCAATTATCAGAGAGGTCTATAAGTGAACATTTCCATGCGCTTCTCAGGACAGGTGAGATCAATCACAGCTCCAACCCTGGGGACAGATAGTCGTTCAGTCCAGTTCTCCAGCCCTGGTTCCTCCACCATGGTTCACACCCGTCAGACGGGGCAGTTGGGGGCAGGGAGCTGGGGAGCATGAGTGTGTGTGTGTGTGCGCGCACATGTGTGTGCTTGTGTGTGAGTGCACAGGGCCTGGGGAGCAGGGGACCCAGTGTAGCCTGAGGTCCATTCACTCACACTTGACCCTGAATCGGCTGGAGAGGTGAACTCCATTTACCAGCCAGGTGAGCAAGGCACCTTAACCCCGAAAGGAGAGAGATTCAGTTGTGGGGTCAGCGGACAGTCGCTCCCGGTGCTTGGATGATGTCTGTGATTTTTGGGTGTTGAGGGCAAACTGTCTCCCCGAAAGCTGTGTGCATCTCCTCCGCCCCGGTCCTGGGAGGGAGCCTCCCTGGCCGTGGGGTCTTGGTGGGGGTGATCCAGGGAAGCGCGGGCACTCGGGTGCAGGGTGGCCCTAGTCCTCCTAAAAGGAGACCCCCGGGGAGACCGTGAGGCAGTGGGCAGAGGCTGGAGGAGGTGGCTGAGGATGAGGCAGCCTCAGGCGTGGGATGAGGTGGGAAGCAGCCTCTCTGGGAGCCCCCAGGGCATGCAGCCCCACACTGTTCAGGCTCAGCTCTGGGCTCAGAGCTGGGAGAGGACACTGTGTCTGCAGCCCCGGCCTGCAGAGCTTTGTTACCACTTCAGCCCTGGGACCCAATGCCGGGTCAGAGGTGCCCGCGGTCTGGGAGAGAGACTGTGGGCAGCAGGAGGTGCCCGCCAGCCAGGGAGGCCCCAGATGGGGCAGGTCGGGAGGCTGGTCCCACAGAGGGATGAGACGGGATCTGGGCACCGGGGTCTGTTAACAGGGCCCCATGTAGGGGCGCAGGGACGTCAGAGGACCTGTGGCCCCAGCGAGGGCAGGGTTTGTGGGCGAGCTCAGGGCCTGGGTGGAGCCACGCAGGGAGCGGCCCTGTGCCCGGGGCTCTGGGGGGCCAGGTAAAGGGAGGGTGGTTCCGCCAGGCCCACAGGACTTCTGACCTCCCTGGATGCTTTCAGGACCTAGCCCTGGCCCGGGGCTGTGGCTCCAGCACCAGCTGCCCTTCTGCTCAGATGTGGGTCCACACATGATGGCTGGGAAACAGCCTGGCTGGACCTGGACACCCTGAGGAAAGGGCCCGGTCCCAGTGGACGCCTGCGTGGGGGTCCCTTCCTCACTGCAGGGGAGCCATGGGCCACCTCGACAGAGCAGGCCCATGCTGTGGTCGCCAGCGTGGCGCTGGCTGCATTTCTGTTTTGACGTGAGATTGTTTTAAATTTGGTGTTTGATTATATTTAGTGTTACATTGATTACTAATTACTTCATATGGGTGAACACAGCCTTTTTTTTGAACTCACGGATAAAGCAGAGGGGAAGTATTCAAATCAGCAATTAAGGGCTGCACATCCGTCGCCATGGAGACACGGCCTGGGATGTTCACAGTTAAAGACCGAACGTGCCTAGGCAGGCGTCCACCTGCTGCCCGGAGCTCGCGGTCACTCTGCCCTGACCAGGGGTGACTGAGCTGCCGCGAGCGTCAGACCACAAGCTGGAGGCACTGGGCGGTGAGCTCGCAGAAGATGGGGGACCGGCTTGAGCTCACATGACCCAGCACAGCCTGGGGAGCACCCTGGAGGGGGCAGGTCAGAGGCAGGGGACGGGTCCCCCACGGCGGAGCAGCCATCCACTCAGAGCAGCTCCCCGCCACCCCCAACCCTGGGATCTCTGGAGAGGGAGGGAGGCTGTGAAAGTGCTGATCTGGGGTGGGGGCAGCAGAAGGCAAGCACCACCACCCTGCCTCGGGGGGAACTGTGTCCGCCCAGGATGGACAGAGCGGGGTCCTGACTCCCAGGACTTCGGGACAAAACCTTTACCGAGGAGTGCAGTTCAGGGAGGCCACCAGGGTCGGCCTGAGCCCAGGTTCCCCACCGAGTGATGCCCTCAGGACTCGTTTCCCCCACAGCGTTTCGGGTGGGGACTCTGGGGGCAGCGGGTGTGGGGGCCCCCGGAGGACCCGTGTCTGTGGGCGGGAGACCGGAAGCCAGCCCTGGGGCTGACCCTTCAGTGGACACATTTCCAAGCAATGGGAGCCTCAGGGGCCCTTCACCTAAAAGGCGGAGCTCAGGACATTTCTAATTTCAAGGCAAGGCTGGATTCAGGGACGGAGGCTCGGCCTCTGGAGGTGATGCCTGGAGGGGCACTTCCAACCTCAATCCCCCGTGCCAGGCTTCCCACCCTGGGGTTGCCTGCCTCCGCCCGGCAGGGTGGGTGTCTGGGCACCAGGGACACTCGTCTCATGGGGGCTGAGCCCGGCCACACGGCTGCTGGCCCGAACGAGGCTGGGGTGCTCTGCACCCGCCTCCAGTGGTCTTCGCTCTCTCAGCAATTCCAAATCCTGGGGCTGAGGATCGAAAGCGGGCTTCTGGAACACTGTGTTCCAGGGGCTCTTCCGAGCGTCTGCAGAGCTCAGCTTGACATGAACACTGCCTTCTGACCCAGGCTGCCCGGCTCCGGGGAGGAGGACCGGAAGCAGCTCACAGACCGCTGAGACACGCCTGCTCCCGCGTCCCAGGGGTCGGCCGCCCGGCCCCAGCTGGACCACAGTGCGGCCCGGCAGGGAGACACGCGCCAGGCACTTTCTATAGCAACACGGCTGACATGTCAGACCAGGATGGTGGGGGTGCCACAGGCAGACCCTACGCACTCCATCTTACGTGACTGCTTACCCTGACGCTGCATCAAAACTGAATGTGTCACCATGGCAACTGCCTCATCACACGGCACCTCGCCTGCTTTAAACCCGGGAAAGTACTGAAAAGACCCTGTGGGCCCACGTGACGGCGACTTCATACAGCACCTCGGAGGGAAAGGATGCCGTTTCACACGAAACTCATATTTGCCACTGTGTCAACTGCAGTTAATCATATTGAACATATTTTCATCTGATTCTCGTCACTTTTGAGAAATAAGAAATTAGTATGAGGAACCCTGGTTAAGGCTGCCTGTGGGATGCTGTGCTGAGCTCCGAGGGGCCCAGCCAGCAGAGCTGGGGGCCCGTCATCATGGAGGGGACCACGCAGCCGCCCCTGAACTCTGACCTCTGACACCGACCCCTCAGCCCAGCGCGGGAATTCTCAGGGCAGCCTGGACAGACCGTGGCAAATGTTTTAATGCAATTTTATGCAGATTTTCTTTTTCAAACATAAATAGGAATATTTACAAATCTAAAGAAGCCTTTCTTGGGATGATGCACATTCTACACTTTGAGGAAAAAAATCAACTTTCTCCACCCGGAAACACAGACTAGAATAAAAATTGAGTGACAGGCACAAGAATATAACCTGAGGAACCAGAGCCCACGAGGACGGGCACAGGGCAGGGCCCCCAGCAGCCCAGGATGCCTGAGCCCCTGGGTGGCTGCCAGGGTCCACCTTCCAGTCTCTGGTTGCAGCCGGACAGGGCGGGGGAGCCGTGGGGGTGAGAGCGGCCCCGCCAAGCAGCCCTGAAGTCTTCAGAGTCCAGTGGCAGCCTGCCAACACCCAGCACAGTCTCAAACTCAGCTCACAGTCTTTACCCAAGGCAGCCTGCTGGCTCCAACACGTCCGTCTGATTTATGGTGTCAGCACTCATCCTCAAATGTGACCGGCTTCCGCTGCATGCACTCTGGAGCTGGCAGCTCCTCCTGTCTCACAAGACCCACCCCCAGTGCCACCTGTCACGGCTCCCCACCTGCCACGGCTCCCCACCTGCCTGGGCCCAGGGGCTGTCCCTGCAGGCCGCTCCGCCCTCTGCCGTCCACACACCCCCAGGGTGCTTCCCCTTGAGTTTGCAAACAGGGGCCTCAGTCTAAACCCAGGACATTTGTGACCACTTACCACGTCCTGCCTGGGTGTCTGTATTAACACACGGCACCACAGATACGAGTGTGCGAGGACTCGAGTTACCTGGAATGCCCTCCTCAGCAACCTGGGAGCCACGCCCAGCACACACTCGGTGCTTCCTCTTGTGTCCTCGCTTATTTAAAAGCGAACATGTACTCAGTTCCTTCCGTCATGAGCTTTTTCTTTACTAGAACTTTAAGAAATGGTATCAAAGACAAAATGACAAACACCGACACACACATTGCACCGATGCCCATCTCCTGGTTCGACTCTCATCCTGTAATGACGTGGGTGCAGCCACCGCGGGGTGGGGACCCGGGAAGTATACACGGTATCTCTGTGCCCTCCGCGCAACCTCCTGTGAATCTACAATGATGGCAAAATAAGAATAAAAAGCCACAAATGATACTGACGGAGATTTTGGAAAAGGAGAGAACTGGCGCGTGATCCCACCGTTCTAGGGGTGACGTCATGTCTGCACGTGCTCCCCCAGCCCGAGTCCACCGGCACAGTTTCCACAGCCGCGCTGAGGTTCAGAGCTGTCGTGACAATTTTCATGAAATAATATGACATAATTAATGACCTTCCTGGGGTTTTATACTTAGGTCAGTTTTGGTATTTCCAAAGCTCTGCGTTTTCACTTTTCTTAGTGAAAGTCGCTCAGTTGTGTCTGACTCTTTGCGACCCCGTGGACTATACAGTCCATGGAATTCTCCAGGCCAGAATACTGGAGTGGGTAGCCTTTCCTTTCTCCAGGGGACCTTCCCGACCCAGGGACTGAACCCAGGTCTCCCGCGTTGCCGGCGGATCCTTTACCGGCTGAGCCACCAGGGAAGCCCTTCATTGTCTTGCCTGGCATGTTATCCCTGTAAGACAAGTTTCTGGGGCTGTGAGGACGCACTGAGAGTGAGGACCTTCTTAAAGTGTCAGGTCCCCACCGTCCTGCAGCTTCCTGAGTCGAGTGGGACTGTTAGCGCTTCTGATCTCTATTAGAGATCTGAGACTAGGGCCCACCAGCCACCTCTGTAACCACGTCCAAGGACGAGGCTTCAGATCAGTGCTGGGACAGCCCCAGCGCGTCTGCAGGCTCCGCACTCCAGGGTCCTCTGCCGTCTCCCCCACTCCTCCTGCTGCCACGGGGCTTCCTGCATCACCACGAATTTACTCCCGCGGAGAGCCAGTCCCCGGGCACACAGCCACGAGGCATGTCTGTGATGAGCACCTTGCAACTGTGAGTACCGATCATGCACCTGTGGGTACTGCCTGCACACATGAGGGTACTGACTGCACATGTGAGGGTACTGACTGCACCCCTGTGGGTACTGACTGCATGCCCGTGGGTACTGACTGCACACCCGTGGGTACTGACTGCACTCCTGTGGGTACTGACTGCACATGTGTGGGTAGTGACTGCACGCCTGTGGGTACTGACTGCGACCTGTGGGTACTGACTGCACACGTGAGGGTACTGACTGCACACATGAGGGTACTGACTGCACACGTGAGGGTACTGACTGCACACCCGTGGGTACTGACTGCACCCCTGTGGGTATTGACTGCACATGTGTGGGTACTGACTGCACCCCTGCGGGTACTGACTGCACACCCATGGGTACTGACTGCACACGTGAGGGTACTGACTGCACACGTGAGGGTACTGACTGCACCCCTGTGGGTACGGACTGCACACTTGAGGGTACTGACTGCACTCCTGTGGGCACTGACTGCACTCCTGTGGGTACTGACTGCACGCCTGTGGGTACTGACTGCACTCCTGTGGGCACTGACTGCACGCCCGAGGGTACTGACTGCACACCCGTGGGTACTGACTGCACCCCTGTGGGTACTGACTGCACACCCGTGGGTACTGACTGCACTCCTGTGGGTACTGACTGCACTCCTGTGGGTACTGACTGCACACCCGTGGGTACTGACTGCACCCCTGTGGGTACTGACTGCACCCCTGTGGGTGCTGACTGCACACCCGTGGGTACTGACTGCACACATGAGGGTACTGACTGCACACATGAGGGTACTGACTGCACGCCCGTGGGTACTGACTGCACCCCTGTGGGTACTGACTGCACTCCTGTGGGTACTGACTGCAGCCCGTGGGTACTGACTGCACCCCTGTGGGTACTGACTGCATGCCCGTGGGTACTGACTGCACCCCTGTGGGTACTGACTGCACTCCTGTGGGTACTGACTGCACCCCTGTGGGTACTGACTGCACACCCGTGGGTACTGACTGCACACATGAGGGTACTGACTGCACTCCTGTGGGTACTGACTGCACCCCTGTGGGTACTGACTGCACCCCTATGGGTACTGACTGCACTCCTGTGGGTACTGACTGCACCCCTGTGGGTGCTGACTGCAGCCCGTGGGTACTGACTGCACACATGAGGGTACTGACTGCACACATGAGGGTACTGATTGCACCACTGTGGGTACTGACTGCACTCCTGTGGGTACTGACTGCACGCCCGTGGGTACTGACTGCACCCCTGTGGGTACTGACTGCACGCCCGTGGATACTGACTGCACCCCTGTGGGTACTGACTGCACATGTGTGGGTACTGACTGCACCCCTGTGGGTACTGACTGCACACCCGTGGGTACTGACTGCACACATGAGGGTACTGACTGCACCCCTGTGGGTGCTGACTGTACCCCTGTGGGTAGTGACTGCACATGTGTGGGTACTGACTGCACCCCTGTGGGTACTGACTGCACACCCGTGGGTACTGACTGCACACCCGTGGGTACTGACTGCACTCCTGTGGGTACTGACTGCACCCCTGTGGGTACTGACTGCACACCCGTGGGTACTGACTGCACACCTGTGGGTAATGACTGCAACCCTGTGGGTACTGACTGCACACCCGTGGGTACTGACTGCGTGGTACTGACTGTGTGGGGACTGCACACTGACTGCACTGACCATGGTGGGGTACTGACTGCACACGTGTGGGTACCGACTGCACATGTGTGGGTACTGACTGCACACCCGTGGGTACCGACTGCACATGTGTGGGTACTGACTGCACCCCTGTGGGTACTGACTGCATACCCGTGGGTACTGACTGCACCCCTGTGGGTACTGACTGCACACCCGTGGGTACTGACTGCACACCCGTGGGTACCGACTGCACATGTGTGGGTACTGACTGCACTCCTGTGGGTACTGACTGCACCCCTGTGGGTACCGACTGCACATGTGTGGGTACTGACTGCACCCCTGTGGGTACTGACTGCACACGTGTGGGTACTGACTGCACGCCTGTGGGTAGTGACTGCACCCCTATGGGTACTGACTGCACACGTGAAGGTACTGACTGCACATGTGTGGGTACTGACTGCACTCCTGTGGGTACTGACTGCACACCTGTGGGTACTGACTGCACCCCTGTGGGTACTGACTGCATACCCGTGGGTACTGACTGCACCCCTGTGGGTACTGACTGCACTCCTGTGGGTACTGACTGCACCCCTGTGGGTACTGACTGCACACCCGTGGGTACTGACTGCACACCCATGGGTACCGCCTGCACATGTGTGGGTACCGACTGCACACCCGTGGGTACCGACTGCACATGTGTGGGTACTGACTGCACGCCTGTGGGTACTGACTGCACCCCTGTGGGTACTGACTGCACACGTGAGGGTACTGACTGCACATGTGTGGGTACTGACTGCACTCCTGTGGGTACTGACTGCATCACTGTGGGTACTGACTGCACACCCGTGGGTACTGACTGCACTCCTGTGGGTACTGACTGCACACGTGTGGGTACTGACTGCATGCCTGTGGGTACTGACTGTAACCCTGTGGGTACTGACTGCACTCCTGTGGGTACTGACTGCACATGTGTGGGTACTGACTGCACTCCTGTGGGTACTGACTGCACACCCGTGGGTACTGACTGCACCCCTGTGGGTACTGACTGCACACGTGAGGGTACTGACTGCACATGTGTGGGTACTGACTGCACTCCTGTGGGTACTGACTGCATCACTGTGGGTACTGACTGCACACCCGTGGGTACTGACTGCACTCCTGTGGGTACTGACTGCACACGTGTGGGTACTGACTGCATGCCTGTGGGTACTGACTGTACCCCTGTGGGTACTGACTGCACCCCTGTGGGTACTGACTGCACTCCTGTGGGTACTGACTGCACACCCGTGGGTACTGACTGCACCCCTGTGGGTACTGACTGCATGCCCGTGGGTACTGAATGCACACCCGTGGGTACTGACTGCACTCCTGTGGGTACTGACTGCACATGTGTGGTTACTGACTGCATGCTGTGGGTACTGACTGCACCCCTGTGGGTACTGACTGCACACCCGTGGGTACTGACTGCACTCCTGTGGGTACTGACTGCACATGTGTGGGTACTGACTGCATGCTGTGGGTACTGACGACACACCTCTGGGTGTTTACTAAGCATGATGAAGGCGGGTGCCACTCCATCCACTCGTGAAAAGTGACCCCTGGGGGTGACAGCTTCCCCGTGGCCTGAGGCCCACACGGGGCTCTGCCCCACTGTCTTCTCAGGGCAGGGGGTTGGCACTATGTGTCTTCTTCGCACCTTGGCAAAGGGCCTCAACATCAATCCATCCCCAAGTCCAAGCGGACTGGCCACAGGGTCCCTGGGGACTTGGCTCAACACTACCCCCCACCCCGAGAGTCCCCGTGACCCGGGCTGGCCCGGCTGCAATTCTCTGGCTGCTGAGTGATACCAGTCCAGGCCGTGAGCGCTGCCCAGTTCCTCTCAGAGGCCCCCTGAACCCTGAGCCTTCATAACAGCCGCTGGAACAGCCACATCCTTTCACAGACGGCAACGCTGGGGGTGCCTCTGGGGGAAACTACACCGTTTCCTCAAAGGACCGTGGCGTGCCCCCTCCCGCCCGCTCTGTCTCCCGTGACGACGGTGGGCAGCCGCACACCCACCAGCACCACAGCACACAGCTGAGTCAGGGCAAGGCATCGGGAGGAGCAGACCGCAGGTTCACAGCCTCTCTGGGACTGTGCGGACCCACACGCGTTTGGCCGCAAAGTCCTTTCTCTGGACAAAAATCATACCCAGGAGCCAGAACAGTGACTGATGAGAGGAAAGCGCAGCTGGGCTGAACCGGGGGGAGGACGGCCGCCTGCCCGCCCCGCAGAGCTCCCCGAGCCCAGGGACCAGGGCATGCCCCCCGACACACCCCCGGGGCCGAGGGTGGCTCCAGCCCTGCCCACCCTTCTCCCTGAGGCGGGCCCAGCCCCTCCCAGACAGAGGCCCTCTGCGGAGACCCCCCGCCCCCCCGTGCACCCCCCCGCCCGATCCAGAATGCAGCTGGTCTCCCCATGAATGTGGGCTTCTCTCCCTAGGCTCCGGGAGGCTCAGATCAGTGAACCTGCAGCTTTGCTCCTGCGTGCCTGCCTTTGTCGGTTTAACTTTCAGGGCAGGGGGCCCTCAGGGGGTGCAGGAGAACCCCTCCTCCTTTCCCCACATCCTGCAAGGAGGCAGCTCTCGCTCCTGTCTGGCTCGGCCATGAGGCCGCCGTCCGAGGCTACGCCAGGGCGTCTGTGCTGGGGCCCCACTGAAATGCAGGCAGGTACATCGCTAATCGCATTGCATTTACGACACTCTAGAGAACTAGGAGGCCGCGGTTTATTTCAGATACACCACGGAAGCCACTCTCAAGAAATGCTGGCCTGGGGACAATCATCTAGATGATTTTTCTTCCAAATGTTTGAGTTTTTTTTTCTTGGTAATATCATAATTTTCCCTTGGAAAAAAAAACATGACTTTATTCACTTGAAAAAATATGAAGACGTTCAAGACATCAGAAACTAGATTTTGAAAAATGTCAAAATACCACCAATCTATCAGGAATGTGTGCATCCCCTCTAATCTGTTCATTGCCTTTAAATTTTGTTTTGAGATATTTCCATTTGGCTTAAAAGGCTTTAATTCTGCTATCTGTCATCGCACGTTGAATCAGCAGTGCTGGGGAGACATCCCGTAAATGCTGGCAGATTTTTAGGAATCAAGACTCTGCTCCACTTCCCAGAGTCAGGAATTAGCAGAGACATTCATATCAAATACATTTCAAGGAAAATCAGAAGCGTCAAAATCAGGCTCAACACTGCACGAGGTAATTAAAATTAGAAAAAGAAACACTAGCTTCTTACACATATCTCCACTTGCTCCTCCTGCACCTGTTTCCACGATCCAGGGCCCACCCCACGCACGCACACGCCCCTCCCTATATTGGGCAGAGCTACATGGGACCTGGGTTCTGGGCCTGAGAACCCATCGGAGCGACCTCAGACAACCACAAAGGCGAGAGCAGCCCTGCCTCTGCAGATGAAACAGGACGGGGCCTGGGAGCTGGGCTCAGAGCGCCCCGTGGGCCGCGAAAACCTGGGGCCCCGAGGAGACACGGGTGGCTCGGGGAGAACCAGGGGAGGACAGCCACCCGCGGCCACGCTTCAGTCCCTGGATGGAATACGCCCTGGGATGTGGCCGTTTTCTGCCCCTGGGGAGGGTGAGGTCAGGCTTCTGGCAGCTTGAGGAGCAGAAAGGAAGCAAGCAACGATGAAACTGCAGGAGCAGCGCCGTGGGACTGGGGTCTGCTCTGCCCTGCGCCCCCACCGTCCAGGCGGGACCCCTGCCAGCTAGTGGGAAGGGTGCCCAGAAATGAGCAGGGGCTCCCCTCCGAGTGTAGGTCGTCATCTCCACAGACAAGCCACCAGCAACTCGGGCTCCCCTTGTGGGGTCGCCTAGGCCCCAGACAGCGCGTCACCAATTTCTGCTATGGACCGGGGTCCGGGTCAGGGCCAGGCGTGTGTGTGGGGAGAGCTTTAGGGGCCTTGCTTCACCCAGGCTCGGAGACCCCTTGCTGGTTTCCAAGGACAGAAAGTTAGGGCTGGTGTCTGTGCGCACTTGGAGTGTGGAGAACTGGCCAGGTGGGGTCATCGTCACTGGACGACGTAGAGGTCGTGGCCTCAGGAAGACCCCTGGGGACACACAGACCCCACACAAAGACCCCTCGGCGCAGCTGGCTTCAGAAGGAGGCCAGGCAGCCAGGCCAGGAGGACCAGAGGCCATGCTCAGGACAGTGACCACTGCCGCTGACCACTGAGCTCCCGGCGCTGTGGACGGGGACTATCCAGGGGCCGCTGGGGGCCGGGCAGGGCTGGGTGTCAGGAGTGAGCAGGTGCTGACCTGCTGGTGCGAGGCGTCCAGGCGCCTTTGCACATTTGGGGGTGGTTTCGGGAAGGAGGAGGCAGCGAGCGGCAGGGAGGCGAGAGGGCCAGCGTGCCGAGACTGGTGTCCAGGGAGCTTTCACTGTACGAGCTGGACAGGCCGGTGCACGTGCTTGTGCCGACAGGAGGAGACAGGGAGCAATGACCATGTGGGGGAGCGCGAGGGCAGGATGGGGCATGGGGTCCCGGTGCTCACAGGCGACGGGGGCCAGGGGGCAGGGCGAGTCTCCAAGCGGTAACACGGGCGTCAGATCACAGACAGGTGGCCCTGTGTGCAAGCTGGGTGTGTGCCCGGCCAGATCAGGAGCAGGGGGCGGCGGTCAGCACCCTCCTCCGAGACCTGTCCCTGCAACCTCTAGTCAGGAGTCTGCAAAGTCACAACACCCCCACCCCCGGCTCGCCGCTGCCGGGAACCACAGTGGCCCCGGCTCCGCACCCCCACCTGGACCCTGCCTCCCCCGTCCCTTCCAGGGCAGTCTGCCACCTCCAAGGAACACGCTCCGCCCATCGCACAGGACGGAGGGGCCCAGCGCCTGAGCGCCCTCTGACAGCCGACGCCCAGGGCCCTCGCCCAAGTCGGTCTGGGTCCGCCCACCACTGGGCACCAGGCACTTCCTGCCGGAAGGACACCCTGCAGACGCTGGGAGCCGCGGATCAGAACCTTCCATCTGGGCTCGGATCCTACGAACCCTCTGCCTTCCCGCCAGTGGTCACTGCACCCCCGAGGGTTACGGGTGGTATGGGGGCCAACAGACCCCCAGCGTCCCCTCCCCGTCACCGATCGCCAAGGTTGGGGACGCAGGGACTTCGAGGCAGGCCCCCCCGTCTGTGGAGCACAGAGCCTGCCTCTGTGCCGAAGCAGCCGCTAAATACGTTCTTATTTCAAGAGCCAGGGCTCCGACGGGCCTTGGAGTGGCCACGTGGAGGCATCTTGCCCTGAGCCAGGAGCGCGTAAATAAGCGCCCTTAACGGTTAATTACTGTCGCTGCGGGCGTGAAATCAGGGATTTCAGATGCGCGCGCACAGACTGGCTCCGGGCCCGCTGACTCACGAGCAGGACAGCCACCCCAGGGCGGTGCATCCGCGGTGCACAGCGCACGTTTCATTAACTGCCGGCGACCGGCCCGGCCGGCGCCAGGGCCGCGGGGCTGAGTGCCGTCGGCTCTCGTTGCTGATGGAGGGCTCGGTCGAGTGCCTGCTTCTGAGGCCGGCGCGGCGACGGTGGGCGTTACATCGACCCGCAAGCCCCCTGCTCTCTCCGCCCCGCCCCACGGGGCCTGCAACTATGGAGACGGAAGGGCCCCTCTCACGGGAAGAGAATACCTTTCCCGCTGCAGACCTCAAACCTGAGTCCCTGGAGGAAGGGAGATCGCGCTCCCAGAGGCTCTGGTGTTTTCTCAGCGAGACATCGAACACAGTTTCGAAGGCAACCAAACGGCGTCACACAAGCCGCGCACCACGCGCAAGCACCCCGCCCCCACCGGAGGGCCAGCCCGCCTGCCCGCCGGCCTCCGGCGTGCCCCCCACGGCGGGCTGACCCCGCCCGAGCCTGCCAGGCGCCCGGCCACGCAGTCACTCACCGAGCCGACTCCGGCCTGAAGAACTCGCAGCCCAGACATGGTCTGCAGTTTGTCTTTGTTGTCAGCTGCGGGAGAGATGGAGAGGTGAGAGGTCAGCGAGGAGAGGAGAGCGCTCTCCAGACACCTGAGCACCACCCCCCGCCACCCAGGTGAGCTGTGGATGAGCCTGGGGTGGAGACCGGCCCGGGGGCTCCCCACCGAGGGCAGGCTGTGGGTCCCTCCCATAAAACGTCGTGGTAGGAAATTCACAGCATCCTTATGGAGCCTGGACCAGGGACGGGAGGCAGGCCTGCCAACCGGAGTCTTGGTTTGAACGACAGGCTGGTTGCAGGTGTGTAATGACTGGGAAGTAGGTTCTGGTCACGAGGCTTGTGTTCACAGACAGACTCGCCAGCCGGGGGGCCTGACTCTGCCTTCCTCACCCGCTCCGGGAGCTGTCCACCCCCTCCGGCTCCTGCCCCTGGCAAATCCTCCTGTAAGGAGCCACCTCCAGCACTGCCCTCGTCCTAGTTTGCTGCTGACTTAGAGTGAGCAAGACTCTCAGAGAATGAATTACCCTCCGTATCAGACCAAGTGGAGTGGGCCCTGGAAACAATTAGCCGCCGGAGACGAAGCCCAGTTAATCCCTCGTCAGGCGCGCGGTCCCCACCTCCTGGAGAGGAAGTGTGTCACAAGGCAATTGACCTTGGCTTACGATTCTGCGGGAATATTCTTTCGGATAAAGCCCATGTCATTTTGGAAATGAAAACCAGAAGAAATAGAATTTTATTGCAAGCCCTAAGAAGGAAGAGTGCATTATAATTGTGATTAATGCAGAACGAGATAGCAAGAAAACAGCAATTACTTTCAGTCTTATTGTGAAACACATCTTAGGTTATGGAATTCTATCTTTCCGAGGGATACACACAGTGCCTGCCACAGCCACCTCCCCAGCCTCCGGGGCCCTCCCCTTGTCTGGCAGAAAGTTTTCCTTTGAACAAATGAATGTTATTTCTTACATTTAGGTAATTATGGGAGCGCTGGGGGAGGCAGATGCAAACCCCGGGGGTTATTGCACCAGCACTCTAAGAGGCTCTAAGCTGGGGAGGGGGCGGCAGGGCAGGGAGGGGGCAGCGGCTCAAAGGTAAGCCGTGAATGGAGGATATTCTTTAAGAGATAGGGTATAAAGCAATTGATTTTAATGTTCTCCTGCGAACAAAGGAGGCATTTTACTGAATGACAGGCTACTTTGGGGGGATAATAGTGAGTCTTCAATAGGCTGAGGACACAAAGCACTAAAGATGGAATTAAACGTGCGCCACTGTCGCTGCAGAGAAGGGCCAGGCATTCCAGGCACAGGGCGAAAAGCCAGTCGGGCAGGAAGGCTGCAAGTACCCAGCCAGGGGTCCGCACACCTGCCAGGGAGGGCTAGGTGGAGACACCTGAGGCTCAGCCGCCAAGGATCACTTGCCATCCTCAAGTGTGCCCATGGAGGGCTCCCCCAGCTGACCGCCTCTCCGGGGTCCAGCCAGGGAGCCTGGGGACTCAGCCTCATGCTGACAAGGGGCTGCTTCTGCTAAAGGATTTTCACTGGGAACTGACACAGCACTCAGGTGGGCTGTCCCTGAAAAACCAAACAGGTGGGACAGACAACATGCTGGGGCTGGTGCGTCCTGCAGGCCGTCGAAGCATCCAGGGTCTGCTGGGAGGGGCTGGACATGGCCTGGTCCCGCCAGCATCGGCCGGAGGGATCCCCGTCTCCCCAGACATTCCATTACCACCCACAGAAGCCCCAGGCACGTCCCCTGCTCTGCAGGGGTGATGGGTCAGCAGGGCAGGGGGCCGGTCCCTGCCTCCCGGGTCAGGACACACATCTGCCCCTATTTGCTTCCGATTTGCAGAGTCTGCTCCATCCTTTGATCCTACTGTGGTCCTCAGATGCTGCAGGGTGTTAACACCCCTCCGTAAGTGGGTCTTGTCCAAATAACCGCACGCATGCGCGCGCGCACACACACACACACACTCACGTGCACACAGGACCAGGGCATATCCTGGAGCAGCACCCTTCGGGGAGAACCAGCCACCTTCGCTCAGCTTCACATTAATCCACAGACTCTGTTCTATGGCCGCCATGGCTCAGCAAGTGGTGAGTCTGCCCCAAACACCCCACACTGTCCACTTTTGTCATGTTGTCCAGGAACAGCACGAGCCGCCAGTGTCCCCCTGAGGCTGCCCGCCCACCCAGACAGGCTCTTTCTCGACGGACATGTGGCGCCTTTGCCGGGATGTTCACGGGGGCCTCCGGAGGCCACGGACACCTTCTCCTAACAACCTGAGTTACAGTCACAAATCATGCTGCCTTGCATTCGACTCCGGGTCCACCTCCAGTCCACCTCCATCCTCAGTCAGAGAGCAACAGTGCCCCGAGGCGCCGCCTGCAGCTGGGGTCCTCTGAGAGCCCCCCAGGGCCGCTGTCTTCCTGCTTTCAGCCGAGAAGCCTCCCAGGAGACAGTCACTGCGGCTTCCGGCCACACGCGTGTGCCCGCGGCGGCTGGAACGTGTGAGTCCATGGGACCCAAACGCTCCTCTCCAAGTCTCAGGGTCTTCTGTGACCTTCTCAGTCTTGGGCACCAAGTCCTTTTCAACAAAGCCAGTCTCCCTTTTGAAATTTCTCACCGGTGGGGATGGCAGCCACACATACACTCCGGGATGGTAGCTTTCTTCCAGCCTGTGTGAACGGTACAGTTTATACTAAGCTAGGCCCTTTTGTGGTTGTTTACTTACATCCACTTATTTTAGCTCACACTGACCTAAAAGGACGAGCAGCCTGCGAGTCTTCAGCACGCTTTGTAAGTCTCAGCCATTCCGAATCCTCCCCATGTTGTTCTTAGACAGTCAGCACTGTGTCCATTTGCTCGGACGCTTCCTGGCCCAGCTGCATGGACTTCGTCTCATGCATCCCTTCTGCCGAGTGGAGGGGATCTCGCGTGTTCATAAATCGTGTCCCTCACCCGGACGTGTGCACTGAGCTCCGTCAGGCGTCCAGACCTGGCTCCCAGGCACCGACCCCTGTGTGCCCCCCGCCCAGCACCCCCTGGAGACACAAGGGAGACGAGCTTCACCCTTCACGGGGCGTGGAGCTCATCTCCACTCCCAGGCGTGGCTGAAGCCTTTCGACGGGACAGAGGAGCCTTGCTGGGCCTGGATGTTTTGCTGGACATCAGCTCCCAGTTACTTTTATGGCCAAATGTGGACCCTGAGCTGGTGGGCATGCGTGAGCGCCAGCAGGCCAGGACGCAGAGACTCTGAGAGAAGCTGCTTTAATAAAGGAGAGAACAATGCATAAAGCCCATTCTTATCTTCACAGGAGACAAAAAGGGTTTCCAAACACAAAAAGAAGTCCTTTAAAATTAAATTCGCTAGATGAAGGATATGCAAATTACCTGGAGGAGCAGAACCCCACAATGTTCTCAAAACTCCGCAATAGCCTATTTAATTAGTATTTTAATTTATCAGAATAATTCTTCACACTTGACAATTTATGCAGCATTCCATATAATTAAGCACGTAGCTACAGTGGAATAATTTTGCCTCCTTCTTTATCCTCGTGATTTTAACCTGAAAGGATGTGCAGAAGTCTCTTCTGTGATCTAAATTGCTACAGGGACAACTTAATGGCCATGCCCATTAGAAAGCGGGAGGGCGGGAGCGGGGCTGGGCGGCGGGCGGACACCGGGGACCCGCCGCTTCAGGAAGGCGTGGAGCCGGCTTCTGGCAGACAGAGGTGCTGCTCCTGTCCACACCCCTGTGCTCGTCTGCCTGAGGAGACGTGCGTCCACCCGGCGCCGGCTCCCACCAGCGACCTCTGCAGAAGTGAACGGCCCAGAGCATCTGAGACACTGACCGGACCCATTGGTCTGGGACCAGCCTTGCTGAAATCGGCAGGGCCTCTGGTCAGCAGCCCAGGGAGGGGCTGGACCTTTCCTCAGTGATTCCGGCTGCTCAGAACTTGCTGCGTGAAGCTAGGCCTGGGAAGGGAAGCGGGTTGGAAGGAAAGTTGATGCCAAAGTTCTGGGAGCCTGGCCCCCCCCTCAGCTCTGAGCAGGGGGCCCAGGTGAGTAGTGGTCCCCCCCAGGCCCCAGGGGAGCTGTGAGTCTCCTGCCTGAGGCCGCGCGGAGGCCCGGCCCTGGGGGGGCCCCTCCTCGGTAGGCAGCGAGACCACCCGCAGACCCCAGGGCGAGGGGCGGGGCCCTGCAGGGCCCGAGCACAGGTGCCGGCATCCGGCCAAGCCTCAGGCCCGGGGGGAGCCACACTCTGCTTGTCCTGTCTGCTCATCCTTATCCCACGAGCCTTGGAGCTGGGGAGGGTCTGCACGTCAAGAAAGAGAGCCAGGGGGAGAAGACACAAATTAATTAACTTGTCCAGCCTGCCTCTCAGCCAGAAAGCAAAGGGTTCCTGCCTGTGGGTCTGAGCCCGCTCTCCCGTTTTCCAGCATCTTGGTCTGTGGCTCTGCAAGTGCAGCAAGTCCCGCAGACCACCAGGCAGTCTGCGCGGCTGAGAAGCGTTTTGCAACCAGAAGGACATCTATCAGTTTCTCTGTTCGTCAGTCTGGGTGGAATGTCACACATCATGCCCCTGGCTCATCATTCTGGCAACTAGATGAATATTGAAGCTGAACTGCACACACTTTATTTTTATAAAAATGACTACAATTTGATTACAGTTTCAAAAACAGGATAAACCTTTAGCTTTATTTAAACACTTTAGATTTAAAGCTTTGTTACTTATTAATTTTATTTTATAACTAATAGTTCATTTTAACTTTTTAAAACGTCTTTGAAGGGATATAATTTTAATTTGCAATTTCAGATGTAACATATTTTTCATGAAAATAGTTTCACATTTTACACTTGATCTTAGCCAAAAGGCCGAGAAGTGATAGTTTCACATTTTATACAATGTGTGCAATTAGAGCTGGACTATTTCTGTCGAAACGCACAGATTTTTTAAAAATGAGTTTTGCCATTTCTCACTTATTTGGTTGCAACAGGTCTTAGTTGTGACACGGGAACTCTTTAGTTGTGGCGCATGAGATCTGGTTCCCCGAGCAGGGATTGAACCCAGGGTCCCTGCACTGGGAGCGTGGAGTCTTAGTCGCTGGACCACTTGGGAAGTGCATAGATTTTGTGAAAGTCTTTTTAAAACAATGTTATCAGTGATTTTGCAAAACAAAGGGAAGAAAGTACATTCATAAATAAATATGCTATAATTTAGGAAGTGTGTGTCTTTAAATCATCACACAAAGCTATGTATAGTTGAAGCTATGGCTTTTCCAGTAGCCAAGTACAGATGTGAGAGTTGGACCATAAAGAAGGCTGAGCACCAAAGAACTGATGTTTTCGAATTGTGGTGCTGGAGAAGACTCTTGAGAGTCCCTTGGACAGCAGGAAGATCAAACCAGTCAACCCTAAATGAAATCAACCCTGAATATTCATTGGAAGGACTGATGCTGAAGCTGAAGCATCAATACTTTGGCCACCTGATGCGAAGAGCTGACTCACTGGAAAAGACCCTGATGCTGGGAAAGATTGAAGGCAGGAGGAGAAGGGGACAACAGAGGGTGAGATGGTTAGAAAGCATAACTGACTCAATGGATATGAATTTGAGCAAACTCCAGGAGACAGTGGAAGGACAGAGGAATCAAGATTGCTGGGAGAAACGTCAACCTCAGATATGCAGATGACACCACCCTAATGGCAGAAATCGAAGAGGAACTAAAGAGTTTCTTGATGAGGGTGAAAGAGGAGAGTGGAAAAGCTGGCTTGAAACTCAACATTCAAAAAAGTAAGATCATGGCATACAATCCCATCACCTCATGGCAAATGGAAAGGGAAAAACTGGTTCCAAATTTTCTTTTTTGGGCTCCAAAATTACTGTGGATGGTGACTGCAGTCATGAAATTAAGACTCCTTGGAAGGAAAGCTAAGACAAACCTAGATAGCATATTAAACAGCAGAGACATCACATTGCCAACAAAGGTCTGTCTAGTCAAAGCTATGGTTTTTCCAGTAGTCATGTATGTATGTGAGATTTGAACCATAAAGAAGGCTGAGCACCAAAGAACTGATGCTTTTGAATTGTGGTGCAGAAGACTCTTGACAGTCCCTTGCACTGCAAGGAGATCAAACCAATCAATCCTAAAGGAAATCAACCCTGAATATTTACTGGAAGGACTGATGCTGATGCTGAAGCTCCAATACTTTGGCCACCTGATGCGAAGAACTGACTCATTGGAAAAGACCCTGATGCTGGGAAAGGTGGAAAGCAAACGAAGAAAGGGACGGCAGAGGATGAGATGGTTAGATAGCATCACTGACTCAACGAACATGAATTTGAGCAAACTTCAGGAGATAGTGAAGGACAGAGGAGCCTGGTGTGCTGCAGTCCACAAGGTCGCTAAGAGTCAGACATGACTTAGCAACTGAACAAGAACAATCCTATAACCAAAGAAGAAATTAAGTTAGTAGGTAAACATCTTGATTCCAACTTGTGATTCATCCAGACGGGCATTTTGCATGGTGTACTCTGCATATTAAGTTAAATACGCAGGGTGACAATACACAGCCTTTCTATTTATTCATTTTGGTCATGGTATCTAAATTTTTGAATAAAGTCACAACACTGTTCACCCTTTTGCTAACCTTTCATACAGTAAAGCATCTGTAGTTACATTCCATTTTTGATTCCCAATATGAAGTTGAATGTTGAAAGTGAAAGTCGCTCAGTCGTGTCTGACTCTTCGTGACCCCATGGACCATACAGTCCACGGAATTCTCTAGGCCAGAATACTGGAGTGGGTAGCCTTTCCCTTCTCCAGGGGATCTTCCCAACCCAGGGATCAAACCCAGGTCTCCCACACTGCAGACAGATTCTTTACCAGCTGAGCCACCAGGGAAGCCTCCCAATATAGTTTTTTCTTGCTTTCTTCTATCTTGACCATCTACAATAGAGATTTTATCAGTTTTTTTCCAAAAAGAAATACTTCTGCTTTTTATAATTTTTTTTTATATTTTATATCTCCGTTTATATATTTGTTCTCTGTTTCAGTCATTTCTGCTTCTATCTTTGTTATTTCCTTCCTTCCACTTTACTTGGGTTTATTCTGTTGTTCTTTTTTCTAACTTCTTATATTAAAATTTCAGTTATTTAATTCTTCTTTCTTTTCTAACACAGTTAAAACAATAAACTTCCCTCAGCTTGCAGATTTAAATGCAAACTCTCAGGTATTAAAATATACTTTGGTATTTCTATTATGCATTATTAAGAACTATAGCTTTAAAATTTTTATTTTGATATATATTCTTTCTCTCTCTTTCTTGCTGTATTTATTATTGTTGTTGTTATTTAGTTGCTAAGACGTGTCTGACTCTTTGTCACCCCATGGCTCACCAGGCTCCTCTGTCCATGAAATTCTCCAGGCCAGAATACTGGAGTGGGTAGCCTATCCCTTCTCCAGGGGATCTTCCCCACCCAGGGATCGAACCCAGGTCTCCTGCACTGCAGGCGAATTCTTTACCAACTGAGCCACCAGGGAAGCCCGGTACAATTCTAGGTGGACAGCAATTTCCCTTCGGCAATATGAAGACATTACACTTTTGTCATGCGGTTTCCTTTCAGCTGCTGAGAAATCAGCCAGAAACTGAATTCTCTTTCCTCCCTGCATTGCTTGCCTTTCTCCTTGGCTACTGATCAGACTTTCTCTTTGTCTCGGATGTCCTGCAGTTTCTCTGTTACGAATCTGCACATGGAATTGTTTTTCACTCCAATAGACTTCTTGAATCTGAGGACTGGTGTTTTCCATCAGTGATGAGATTCTTTAGCCATTATATCTTCAAACACTGAAGCTTGATCACTTTCTCCTCTCTCTGGTACTCCTGGTAAGTATATTAAAGATTTTCTTCTAAGAATACTTACCTTTTTCTTTTCTTTACATGTTTTCCATTTCTTTCCCTCTCTCTAGGCTGCATTCTGAATAATTCAGTCAGTTCTATCTTTTAGCTTACTAATGCCCTCTTCAATTAGATTTAATCTGTCATTAAACTCACCTCCTGTGTTTAAAATTTCTGTAATTGTATTTTTCATTTAAAAAAGTATCGTTGGTCATTGTTAAGACTCTTGATCTTCAGGTTGTATTAACTTCCTTTTGTATTCCTCTAAACGGACCAAGATTCATGGGTTCACTAAAAATTCTCCTAGTCAGCGTCCGAGGTTTCATTCTGACTGTGCTTGCAGGCAACCTTTCTTGTGGAGTCTTATTCTCCAGCATGTTCTGAAGTTCCTATTTCTGGGGGCTTTAAATATGGGACTGCTTTGAGGACAGAGAAAAAGCAGTGTTCCTTCAGAGGATTTGCACTTCCTTCTTCCAGGCTTCTGGAAGCCCATCCAGTTGGGGCCCCAGTGTAAACGGAGATGACTGCTTTGGGTTTGGGGCCAGCAGGGGGCGAGCAGGCGGCCGGCTGGGCGTGGTCCACACCGCCCTCACGCCTGGTGATGACACGGGGAACAGGCAGTGTCCACCCTTCGGCTCAAACGAAGCGGATGGGGGCACCGTCTTCCCTGTGGTTGAGGTGGTCCCGGCTGCCTGTGTAGGTCCTCGCCACCCTTCTGGGTTCGTCCCACCCTGGGTCTTCCTCCTGCCCTCCACAGTCTCCAGGGTCATGAAGGCAAAAGTTCAAGCACATCCTGGCCTGGAAACTCCTCTCAAGATGGTCAGCATCACTGTCCCTCACGCCGCAGGTTCCTGTTCTCACTCAGCTTGGATCTATAAGAATTTCAATGCTGTCAGATCGCTAATGTGTTTACAATCGTCCTTGTGTGTTGATATGTTGGCATTTTTGGTTGCTTTCTGAACGAGGATTAGTCCCAGGACCTGGTTCTTCCGGTGCAATGATGAAGCAGAGAAACTCGAGCCGCCCTCTGGGAGGCCGCCACCCCGTCGCTGACAGCTCCAGGTGAACGGGCTTTGAGCAAAGTGGCGGGAACGAGAGATACGAGGTGTATCACTGCAGGTAACGAGCAACGCTGGGCCCGCCAGCCTCCTCTGTCCAAGGGATTTTCCAGGCAAGAATACCGGAGCAGCTTGCCTTCTCATCCTCCAGGGATCTTCCCGACCCAGGTTATGTTATACTAAGCATAGTTACAGGTAAACGTGTATAGGATGGTCGGATTCTTCAATGTCTGGTGTGGCCTGCAGTAGGAACGCCTGTGTGGATTGTGAGGTGGGACCTCAGTAGTCGCTGGGCTCCATGTCATGTGCAGAGTCTGGACAAGGTCCTGCCACCCAACCGGCGGGTTCCTGAGTCTCTGCCTTCTACACCTCAGGGAGCAGCCTGGGCCTGAACAACCCTGGAGCGGCCGGCGCAGAGACAGGTGGAGTCATCCCAGGCTCTCAGTGAGGCCGCGGGCACTCAGCCAGGCCGTCCTGACCCCTGGACGTCACTCCCTGCCTTTCTCTCAGTGAGGCTGTGGGCACTCAGCCAGGCCGTCCTGACCCCTGGACGTCACCCTCTCCCTTTCCCTCAGTGAGGTCGCAGGCACTCAGCCAGGCCGTCCTGACCCCTGGACGTCACTCCCTGCCTTTCTCTCAGTGAGGCTGCGGGCACTCAGCCGGGCCATCCTGACCCCTGGACGTCACCCCCTCTGTTTCCTCAGTGAGGCTGCGGGCACTCAGCCAGGACGTCCTGACCCCTGGACGTCACCCCTCCCTTTCTCTCAGTGAGGCCACGGGCACTCAGCTGGCCCATCCTGACCCCTGGACGTCACCCCCTCCCTTTCCCTCAGTGAGGCCGTGGGCACCCAGCCAGGCCGTCCTGACCCCTGGACGTCACCCCCTCCCTTTGCCTCAGTGAGGCCGTGGGCACCCAGCCAGGCTGTCCTGACCCCTGGACGTCACCCCCTCCCTTTGCCTCAGTGAGGCCGTGGGCACCCAGCCAGGGCTTCCTGACCCCTGGACGTCACCCCTCCCTCTCTCTCAGTGAGGCCGTGGGCACTCAGCTGGCCCATCCTGATCCCTGGACGTCACCCCCTCCCTTTGCCTCAGTGAGGCTGTGGGCACCCAACCAGGCCGTCCTGACCCCTGGACGTCACCCCCTCCCTTTGCCTCAGTGAGGCCGTGGGCACCCAGCCAGGGCTTCCTGACCCCTGGACGTCACCCCTCCCTTTCTCTCAGTGAGGCCGTGGGCACTCAGCTGGCCCATCCTGACCCCTGGACGTCACCCCCTCTGTTTCTCTCACTAAGGCTGTGGGCACCCAGCCAGGCCGTCCTGACCCCTGGACGTCACCCCTCCCTTTCTCTCAGTGAGGCTGTGGGCACTCAGCCAGGCTGTCCTGACCCCTGGACGTCACCCCCTCCATTTCTCTCACTGAGGCTGTGGGCACTCAGCTGGCCCATCCTGATCCCTGGACGTCACCCCCTCCCTTTGCCTCAGTGAGGCTGTGGGCACCCAGCCAGGCTGTCCTGACCCTTGGACGTCACCCCCTCCCTTTGCCTCAGTGAGGCCGTGGGCACCCAGCCAGGCCGTCCTGAACCCTGGACGTCACCCCCTCCCTTTGCCTCTGTGAGGCCGCGGGCACCCAGCCAGGCCGTCCTGACCCCTGGACGTCACCCCCTCCCTTTGCCTCAGTGAGGCCGTGGGCACCCAGCCAGGCCGTCCTGACCCCTGGACGTCTCTGGCCTCAGCACGACTGAGACCAGGAAGAAGCACGTGCTCCAGCATAGCAAACGGCTCCCATGCCATCACCTTTTTCTCACAAATGGACGGTCCCCAAGCAGCTGTTCGAGGGGCATGAATATCACCGGGCGCTGCCCCGTCCTCATGCAGACAGCGGCCGTGGCACCCCACCCATGGGACGCCCCCAGCTCCTGGAGAGTGCCGAGCGCCCCTGAGCCTGCTCGCAGGGTCCCTGTGTCTCGGAGCTCGGGCTCCAGTCCACAGTCCAGACCTGCCCTCCTCTGCCTGCCGCCCCGCGGGAAGCAGAGCGCTGAGCACATTCAGTCTCAAGTGCAAAGTGCGCCTCCGAGAGCCGTCCTCCCTTGGAGACGAGAGGCTGATGTCAGGCCCTGCCATGGGGTCCCATGGAAGGTCCTCCTGGCCTGCCTTCCAGCCCCGACTGTATAAGTAAAAAGGCTCTTATCTGCTGGGTGTCCCATGAGGTCTCCCAGGAGAGGCTGGGCTTCGGTGGACGGAGCTTCATCGCACGGTGACAACAATGACAAGCTGGTAAAAGCTATGTCAGCTTCAATTTCCAACTCATTTTTCAAATTATTTTAATTAGATATTGTTTCAATCTCACTTACATTAATTTAATATCTGATATCAACATTTCAGTTTTCAATTTGTTCAAATGATTTTTTCCAGTCTGCCTGGTTGCCTGGAGTAATTTAAAATACAATGTTTATCTTCAGCAATTTTCCATGCGTGGGTTCTGGCAAACTGCGAGTTCAATAAAAGTGACGAGGGAGGAGGGACCTGGTGTTCAGGAGAGATGGAGGTTTGCCTTCTTACCGTTCATCTCTAGACATTAAAGCAGGTAGAGCAAGGGCTACGAGCTCATAATAATAAGATTTTCCACCAATTTCACTGTGTAATTGGCTTTCCCAAAGCAAATTTCAGTGAAATCTGACAAAGGTGTTTTTATTAAAAGGTATCTAAACAGCCACATTCCCTCATCAACACATCTTTCTGATCGATTCTCGCCATCAGGCCTTTAACCTGCCCCCACAAGAGCCTTCCCCCCAGAGACACTGTTGGAGCTTTCTTATACTTTTCATTGTATTTTTGTTTGCTGGTGCCCAGACACTAGTAAAGACACGCTTTTGATAAGGTGAACGTGAAGTTAAATCAGGCCTCCACATCATAAAATGTGGGAGTCAGAGATCCTCAAGTGCCTTCCTAAGAGGAGAGAATTAGCTAAATTCCTGAAGTTGATAATGAGAAATATGCAGATCAAAATGGTTTTTGAAAAGTCTAGAAAACATAAGAGTGACTATCATCTCCAACTCACTTGAGAACAATATGAAACCAATACAGTCTACATGGAAGAAGACAATAAAAGAGACGGGAAGGAAGCGTAGAAAGTAGGAAGCACAAAACAAAATTATATATATATATATATCTCATTATGACAATCAATGTAAATAGGTTAAATTATACAAGGACAAATTCTGTCACTCAGGCCTAACTATATGTTATCTGCAGAAAACCCATATACAACACAGCAGTTCAGAAACAGTAAGAAAAATGAGGTAAACATAAACAAGTGAAGGAGTGGCCATGGCATTCACATCAAGGTCATGTATAATTTTTTACATGAAATAAATAAGGTAATCTAATCTCCTGTTAGTGTTACAAGTCCAGAATGAAGGTATAGTATTCATGAACCAGCATGTGCCAAGAAATACAACAAAGTGCTGAAATAATAAAGAACAGACTCGCCGCTCAGACTCAGAGACGGAAGCTCCGACTGATGGCTCACGAGGCCCCGGGGGCCGAGCCCAGCGCTCTGGCCACGCAGCACTCCCTGGAGGCCGCCCCTGGGGCGGGCGCCGTCCGCTGGCCCTGGGCAAAGAGCGGCCAGACTCGAAAGTGGTCTCCCTAGCCCACGGCGGGCACAGAGAGTCTTAATAACCCAATGAATAAAGATAGCTCAGGAGCAGTTGGGCAGACTCCCTGGAATAAAAACAAAAGTCATAACTGATCAGATATTGGGCCTCAGAGGAGGCCTTCATGGTACCAAAGAGTAAAAATTATACAACTTGCATCTCTAACCATAACCTAATAAAATTAGAAATTAACAACAACAGGAAATAATCTCTCTAATCAGTTGGGCACTGAAAAGTACACTCCTCAATAACTCTTAGGTTAGAGAATAAATCAAAGCTGTGATGACCGGACACACATAAAACAGTGATGGTGAGATCCCTACAAATCTGAACTGCGGAGGTGCCACAGTGGGTGTGGACCACCCACGCCTTCATTGTCAAGTAAGAAACAAAGAGCAGAACAAACAGGCATCCGAATTAAGGAGTCAAAAGTGAGACGGCTGAAACTTGAGGCAGAAACAGAAATAAGCAAAAAATTACAGATGAATAAATCATACAAGGGAAACAGCACTGATGAATGAATCCAAGAACTTGATTTTAGGGGGGAAAACACAAAAACTCTCACTAGAAGTCTAATATGGCAGTGTAAGATATCCCTAACCCAAAAATTACTAAAAATTGATAATGAAAATAAAACATAACCACAGATACAGTGGAAATTTGAGAGTTGTAAGCTAATGATATTACTTAGTGTATAAAAAAATCGGAATTCATAAGGAATCGAACTATGAAGAAAGAAAATATAAATTACTAAACCGGTAAAGTATGAAGAGAGAAACTATGAAGAAAGAAAAGACTGTCAAAGAAATTCTCTCCAGGATAAGCATGAGGCCCAGACTGAGGAAGCAGAGCGGTTCTGAAGCTGAGCAGGACCCTGTCTATGGGGTCTCCCGGGACGGACGACCCACCGCAAGTCCTCCATCCACCTTGTCTGCAGGAAAACCTCAGTCAAAGAATAAACCTAAGGGAAGTGGGAAACTGCATAAAGGAAAACAGTCAAACAAGACAAAATACTAGTAGTTTAGCCACTGAGCCAAGCCAAGGACCTTGAGTTCCTCCTCAAGGGCTGTAGACAATATTCTCAGCCGTGTCCTCTGAGCTATTTTGCAGCTACCAACATGCCTACCAGGTGGAAGAAGTTAACGACGTGCTGCCCATAAGCACTAGACCTCAGGCGGGGTGGAGGCAGAGGTTTGGGAGCGCTGACCCCCAGTTACGTCACCACCAAACAGTCAGAAGGATGCCCACAACCCTCTCCCACACCTTGTGTTTAAGAATCTTTCCCGGAAGCCTTCAGGCCTTTTAAGCACAAGCTGCCCATTCTCCTTGCCGGGCCCTGCAACCGCGCCGCCCTTTCCTTCACCGTCGCCCGGGGGCGTAGGTTGGCTTCACTGGGCTGGGTGAGCAGACCCAGGTCTGGGTCAGTAACAGCTCTGAACACCTCGGAGTGAAGGACCCTCCTCAGCTCCCTTCAGGGCTGCAGCCGGCGTGGGGGCCCGCAGAGCGAGCGGTCGGGGCTGGAGCCTCTGCCGGCCGAGGGCAGCCTGGGGACTGGCCCCATGGCCCCATGGTCCCATGGCCCGTGGGCTGACGGCCCGGCTGACCTCTGCTGGTTTCAGTGTGACGCTGCAGACAGACAGGGGCTGTGGGGACACTCCAGGACTGTCCCTCCCATCTCTGCATGGATAGGTCCGAGCTGCACAGGAGGGGATGACTGACCTCAGACAAAGGGCTCAGGGCAGCTCATGGGGGAGGGCCGGCCCCTGGCTGGGGGTGCAGGGGCCCCACACCTCTTACAAAAGTTAATCCAGTGATAGACGAAAATGTAAATTGTAAAACTAAATAACTCCTAGAAGATAACAGAGCAGAAGACCTAGGTGACCTGGGGCTCAGTGATGACTTTTTAGACACAACATGAATGGCATGATCTATAAATGGGACTTCGTTACAATTAGAAACTTCTGCAAGAGACACTGAAGAGAATGGAAAGAAAAGCTAGAAAACACTTCAAAAGTCATATCTGACAGAGGATATATGTATATACAAAATACATACAAGTACCTTAAAAATGTATGCAGAGAATTCTTAAAACTCAATAGTAAGGAGACAACCTAACTAAAAGTGTACAAATGACCTGAACAGACATCTCAACAAAGCAGATAGATGGTAAATAAGCACCTATGAAAAGATGCTCCATGTCACATGTCATCAGGGAGATGCAAACTAAAACAGTGAGACACCACCACACACCCATCAGAAAGGCCAAATGTGAACCTGGCAACAGCAAACACTGACAAGGACGTGGAGTAACAGGAGCTCTCACCGCTGGTGGAAATGCAAAACGGTACAGCCACTTCTGAAGAAGATGGCAACCCACTCCAGTATTCTTGCCTGGAGAATCCATGGACAGAGGAGCCTGGCGGGCTACAGTCTGTGGTTTTGCAAAGAGTTGGAGATGCCTGAAGTGACTTGGCAAGAACGCACAGAACATAATCTTATCAGACAATCCGGCAATCCCACTCCTTGATATCCACCCAAAGGAGCTGAACACTATCCACGCAGGGACTGCTCTGGATGTTGATGATGGCTTTAGTCACAACTGATGCTAAAACTTGGAAGCAACCAAGATGTGCTTCAGAAGATGAAGGAACGAATGAACTGTGGTCCATCCAGACATCAGAATATTATTCAGCACTAAAATCTAATGAGCTATCAAGCCATGAAAAGATATGGAGGAAACTTAAATACCTATTATTAAGTGAAAGAAACCAGTCTGAACATGCTACACACTGTATGATCCCAACTATATGACATTCTGGAAAAAACAAAACTATGGAGACAGAAGACGAAACTATGGAGCAAAAAGACCAGTGGTTGTTGGGTTGGGGTGGGGGATGAACCGCGGAGCACAGAGGCTCCACAGGGCAGTGAACCTACCCTATAGGACCCCAGAGTGAGGGAGACATGGCATCGGACACTTCTCAAACACACAGGACGTTTGGCACGAGGAGTGACCCCTGCTGCAAACTGGCTTCAATCAATAATCAAGCGTCAGTAGTGGCTCCTCGGGGGCGACCGTGTACCAGCCAGAGCCGGGTGTTCACAACGGGGATGCTGACGGAACGGGGACAACCAGCCTGAAAGCACAATGTGGGGTCAGCTGTGGGTGTGTGAAGTGCAGACAGCCCTGGGCAGATGCTCCAAGGTCTGAAGGACTTTAGGAAAAGGGCGTCCTCTTAGAAAAAGTTGATCAACACAGAGGAACATTTGGGGGAATCTTGAAGAGTGATTATTATTCTTCCGCCCCAACTGACTGCTGTTTGGTGTCTAACATCTCAAATACAAGATTGTTAATTTTTTAAAACCAGGTGATTGGGTGGGGGAAGGCTCCCCGCAGAGACTGAGCTCCAGCTGGCTCCTTGCCCTGCGCCCCGGGGCCCTTGCACATGCTGACCTGCAGCAAAGATGAAAACAGACCTCTGGGCCACGGTCCTGCCGCACGAGAGGCCAGGGGTGGGCAGCGTCCAGTCGCCCCTGGGAAATGGAGGTTGCAGAGGAAATTACCAGCAGAGCCCAAGAAGACCCTCGCGCACGGCCAGGTGCTGACTTCAATGTGACCCTCTTCTGCTGGAGATGGTTGCCCAGATGCCCACTTGGGCGCCCCCCTCTCTGGGCAGGGAGCAGCATCAGCATTGGGCTACATCTTTCCCTCCAAACCTCGGAGGCCGTGCGAGGGGGCTGATGTCCTGTGTGTGCCGTGCTGGCATCAGCTGAGTGGGGAAACATTTTCAATATTTCAGCTGACTGCTTCCCTGAGTCCAAACAACACAGCTCATCTGCGGGTCCCTCACTCACAAACATCTGTCTGTTCTGCTTCAGAGCAGAGTGAAAATACCCGTTATAAGTGATGCCACCAGAACTGGTGCCCTGGGCCCAGCCGACCTGCGGTCTCCCATCACTGGCAGTTAAAACCCCTCTCCACAAAGCGATGCTAATAAAGACCCTGGAGACTGTTGACTCAGATGGACACGCGTATTTGTCACCAGGGCCTCACGTGAAATGTAGCCTAAACGGTGTGTGTTTCAATGCGGGTCTATAAATAAAACATCATTCTGGGTTTTTCATCTTTATTCCAACACGCTGCAGAGCTCAATATTAGAGCAGTTCCACTGGGAAATTCTTTAACCCCAAGCTATAAAAATCAGATAAGCCACCGGGAACCTTCCTACGAGCTGGCGTGGGTGTAGCGGGAGCAGCTGGCGCTTCGATACTGCTTGAGACCAAGGAAAGAGCAGCAGGGCGTGTACAGGCTGGGAGCCGGCGGGGTTGGGGGGGCGGGCAAGGCAAGATGCGGGCTGGACCTGGGGGAGGCCAGCGGTTCTGCAGAGGGCCGGGGTTGCGGGACCTGCCCCCGACCCAGCTGGAACCGCCGAGAACATCATATCTTCCCCATGGTCTGAGGGCCAGACTGAGGCCACGACCAAGCTCCGAAGCATCTGAGCCCAGTGTTTGGGGCAGAGCCAGACCTCGGAGGGCCTGACTCTCAGCCCCTCAACCACGGACAAAACGCAGAAACTTGGAAAGGCGGTCACTTCTGCACAGGGCCCTGACACGTGGACGTGCTGGGCTCCCGGCCAGTGAGAAGGGAAGTCAGAGGACAGGCGAGGCCACCGCCTCTCGGTTAAGGCGAATCATCTGAATATGGTTCTGGTTCCAACGGCAAATCTTAAGGCCCCTGTGGCCCATGGGGAGAAACCCTGTCATAAAGGTCATGTTGGAAAGAGGGGGTGGGGGGCTCAGAGCATCCCCAGTCTTGGCAGGGACCCTCCTCACCAGCGGCAGGACCAGAGCGCACAGAGGGTCGGGGAAGCTGGGGAGCTTCCTGGGGGTCACCCTCCCATTGCTCCTTTTCCCCGACAGGAGGAGCTCTCAAACCAAGCATCGTAAGGACGAATCCCGGGTTCGGAGCAGAGGTGTGCTCCTCGATTGAAGCTGTGAGGTGAGCAGCCCCATAGGGGCAGCGGCTCCACCACGACCGTGGCTCTAACCCCGGGACCCCCATCCCAGGAGGGCTCCCCCGGCCCCACTCAGGGACCTGCTTGTGGAGGCCCCGGGTGTGGTCCCGAGTAGCAGCCAACAGAGGTGTCCCTGCCCCATGACGGCCATTTCCGTTCCTGAGCCCAAAAGAAGATGAGTGTGGCTCCCCAGGCTTGGAGAGGGGCCCTGGCTGTACTGGGATGACACCAGGGTGAGAAGCCCCGCGTCAGGACGCCGAGCCGCACTCCCCGCCCTCCGGCTAGTCCAGCTGCAATGAACGAGGATCCGTGGGCCTCACCCTCTCCAGGTGATGAGAACACCGCAGCTGAGGCTCGAAAGGGCACGCGCCGACGTTCATGAGCCATCGGGGGCCGGACCTCACTGCAGTGGTTAGACCTCCTCCAGAACCTTCCAGATCCGGCACGTCTAGACGCCTGTGTTTGCTGTCAGAGCTCCGTGACGGGCTCCGCTCCCCGTGGTCCCTGCACATCCGGGCCCGCCCGGGCTCGGCTTGGAGCTGCCGGACGGACCCGGCTCTGTGCTGCCCCCTGGGGGGCACGTGGGGACGGCGGGTCGCCCTGGACGGGGCTTCTTGAGCTGTGGGCTGCAGGGGTCACCTGCGATCTGCTCAGAACGCAGACTCTGACGCAGGAGAGCCTGCATTCCTGGCAGCTCCAGGTCGAGGCCTCGAGAAAGGAGCGCCTAATCGCCCCACCCGAACCTAAAAAAGTCAGGACAAAATGAAGTGATGTTTTTAAAAAGGGGAAGGAAAATGGGCAGCTATTCGAAGCGTTCTTCATCAGATTTCCCTTATTCTGAGTAATTATAAACCCCTCCTCCCAGAGATGAGAGAGTTATTTCCCTACAAAACGTACTTTGCACTTTTGTCATAATTTTCAATATATGCCCAATAATTAAGGCATATCAAAATAAGCTTTGCTAAGCTCTTGAGTACCTCTGTGACACACGAGTGGATTTGATACATGTTTATTTACTGTATCTGTCTTTGCACTTACGTGACTACCGTTATCATCTACAGGCCCATTTACCCGGCACCCCTCCATCCATCGGCCTGTCGGTCCTCACGGTCAGAGAAAGACACAGCTAGGTGTTCTCAGGTCAGCCTCCCCAGAGCGTCCCAGCATGTGAAGCAGGAGGAAGTGATGCACCACGGCCGCTTAGAGGCAGGAGAACCGAGACCCGGGACGCAGTGACTGGCTGAAGATCCCCAGCGAGGAAGAGCCTTCTTTAGCCCAGGCCTCCTCCCGTACCCCGACAGCCCACAGCCAGGCGCTTCGGCTCCACTCACTCCTGCTTCTCTGACGGGGACCCCCTCATGGGGGGACCCTGGGTGGGTTCAGGAGACCCAAATGCCAAGCCAAGGGGACCCCCAATCCCTGAGGACAAATGTCCTGACGGCTCTGGGCCTCACCAGCTCCTCTGATGTTGAGGGCCTGGAGGGTTTCCTGAGCTCAAATGCAAGGAGCTGCCACTGCTGGAACCGAGGCCGGTCTCTTTTCCCCTGGAACGCCCCTTCCCCCGTCCCCCACTTGTAGTCCCCCACCCTCATTAAACACATTTATTCACAACCCTTGGACCTCTCTTTCCAAGGAGCTGTCCTTGCCCGCACACGTGTAGAAACAAACCAGACACAAGCTTCCTCAGAGGGCCTGGATGCAGGCATCCCCCGGACCCACGTCCAGGGGCCCATCACCCCCAGGTCCACCTGGGCCAGTGAAGAGCACCCCACCCCCACCCACGCGGCCAGGCCCGAGTCCAGGCTCAGAGGCTCAGCCCAGGGGCCGCAGCCACAAACAATGGCTAATGCGCACGGCTCCCATGCCCCGCGCCTCCAGGAGCCTCGGGGGAGAATCAGGGACTCACTCTTGAGTTGCAGCCCCTGGCTCAGCCCGGATGAATCCAGACGGCCCCGCGGAGGGAGCCCTTGGGGGCCGCAGAGGGATGTGCAGCCTGGCCCATGGCCCACATGGTGGGGTCTGCATTTCCTCGAAAACACTTCCACAAGCCCCACTTGACCACAATTCTAAAGTATTCGTGGTGTACAGGGTGGCAAATGGCAGCAGTTAAAGCGGGTCTGGTGTATTAATATTTGATCACGAAGGCAGCAGTACCCAGGGCCGTAGAGGCTCTCAGGACGTCGTTGCTTTCCCGCAGGGGCCCTGCTCGGCCGCCCCCTCACAGCCAGACCTCCCTGGGGCAGAGCGTCCACTGGGAGGCCACATCCACGGAAGTGAGCGAGATGGAGAAGGAGCGTGTGTCTCTTGGGACTGCACGCCGACTGGGCTCCTTGTAGATGAAATGTCTGTGCTTGTGGGAATGTGAAGGCTCTGTCATCCACATCTCTGCTGCCTCCCTGTGTCTGGAGACTTCTTCCGGCAAAAGGCAGACCAGCTCCCTGCACACGAGTCAGGATGCCAACACTGACCTCAGCTTCCTCCCCCTCTCCACGGCCCCGCCCTCTGTCCTGCTGGACCAGGGCCAGGAGCGGAGGAACCAGGACCCCGTGCAGCTGAGGGGCCTGCAAGAGGGGGTCTCTAGATCCTCAGGTGCGAACGTCAGCGCCCACGGCACCAGAACATGGCCCCAGTGCCTCCAGGTGGTGGGGCCTGGTTCCAGCTCTCCAGGTGGGTTTCTGGGCTGACCGAAACCTTTCAGAATGGATTCGGCAGCTCACACCAGGCTCTTGTGCTGATCCCAAGAATTATGACCGCTGCAAGATGCTGGGGGTGAGCGAAGGACAGGGTCTCCAGAGGCTTGTTGTCGTTCCATTGCTGTCGTGTCCGACCCTTCATGATCCCATGGACTGCAGCCCACCCTGCTCCCCTGTCCTCCACAATCTCCCAGAGTTCTCCAGTGGGTGAAAAAGGCAGGTCCAGGAGAGAAACTGTGATGCCGAGGAGGGCGTACAAGCTTGGGGCCTGAGCGGAATGCACCAGGGATCAGGTGACTCTTCTCTGCTCCCAGATACACGTGGAACAGACACTTAGAGAAATGCAGTTAAACAGGGGTTACACTGCTCCTCCCCCTGTTCACAGGGGCCTAGGCATCTGCTTGGGGTGAAAGCACTTATTCTAACACTGAACCCACCGCCCCAGGGGCAACTTCATGGGCATCTCAATGGGTCATGAATGAACCAAAAACTGCAAACAATTTTCAAAATGTGTATGACTAATTCCACATAATCTCACTTTTACATATGACTAAGGGCTCTTTACAGTCCATTGTTAGGTTAGCCTTGGTGAACCAACCTCAGTGAATGACTGGACTTTTATCAATGACTCTGACTCTGTGCTCGGCAACCTGTCAAGGCTTCTGCTGTATACAGTCTGCCCTCTGTACCTGTGGGCTCCACATCTGCAGATTTAACCAACCGAGGATCAAAAATGCTTGAAAAAAAATTCCAGAAATTTCCAAAAAGCTAACTTGAATTTGCCATGCATGAGCAGCTAGTGACCTAGGGCTTACACTGTATTAGGTGTTACAAGTGACCTGGGGGGGGGTTTCAGGTGTGTGTGAGGACATGCCCAGGCTGTACACAAACACCACCCCATCTACACCAGGGACGGGAGACCGGTGGATGGTGGAATCAGCCAGGGGTGGAACCAGCCCCCTGGGGATGCTGATGGCCACCTGTAGAAGCAGTGCCTAAATCACTGGTGGGCACTGGTAAGGGCGGCCCTGGTTTTCTGTTGCTTCTTGTTATTTGACAGGTGTCAGATTTTTACAGAAAAGTTGTAAGAATATCATGCTAGAATGGTGAAAGTCCTTCACCCAGATTCCTCCAATATTTTATCCCACTGTATCCCTCTTGCCAACTCTAAATTTATATTTTAATATCCTTAACCAATTGAGAGACAGACACGATATCCCTTTAGCCCTAAAAGCATAGGTGTGTATTTTCCAAAAGCAAAGGCATTCTCCCACATGATCATAGTATAATTATCAAGATCAGGAAACTGATATTGATATGGTACCAATATCTAATCAATAGAATTTATTTAGATTTGTCCAGCTATCCCAGTAACATTTTTTTTTTATGATGAGATAAAGCTTAGATCACGCATCACATTAGGTGGTCGTGTCTCTTTAACCACCTCCAATTAAGAACAAGTTCTCCGGGTTTACTCATCTCTCATAATGTTAGCACTTTTACTGTGTGCCCGTTAGTTATTTTACACTGTGTCCCTCTATTTAAGTTTGTGTGAGATGCAGGCCTTGCATTTCAGCAAGAGCACCGTGGAAGGGCATGTGTCAAGGGGCAGGGGTGTTGCCCGCCCCCAGCACTTTGGGTGCCGTGCTAGGGTCTTGTCAGCTGGATGTCTCCATGGAAACGTCACCACATTCCCGCTGGAGTTAATTCCTGTGATGAGGTCCATCCTGTTATCCCTCAGAATGGTACCCAGTCATATTCACAGGCATTCATGATACCGGTCTGAATCAAATACTATCAAGATGTATTTGACTTTACTGTAAAGAATATCCATTTTAAGCATTAATGTTATTGAGGGTGAATGTGGGATCATTCCTTCCATGGAATAATGAGGGAGGAGGGTCTGAGCAGACAAGCCCTCTGCACCTCCTATTGTCTGCACAGGACAGATGGACAGACGTCTGCCTGCCATCTCCTGTCCTCCGCCCCACCGCAAGGCCTCCCTTGGCCCATGGCCTCTTCCCAGGAAAGCAGACGAGTGCGGGACCCCTCCGGCTCCACTGTAGGGTCATATCGCTCTCCTGCCCCCTCGTCCCGAGCCCCGCTCTGCCCCTGGGTCCCTGAGAACCCACCATTTCCTGCTGCCCATTCCTGCAGAGGTGAGTCTCCACCTGCTGACTCCTCCCTTGGTGGAAGAGCGTCCCTTGGCATTTGGAGAGTCACAGTTCATGCCTGCAGATTCTCTCGTGCTGAGCTGACGCGAAAATGCCTTATTTCACCCTACTTGGGAGGATGTTTTTGATGGATGTATAACTCTAGGCTGACTTTTTATCCCCCTCGCAGAACTTTTAAGATGTTAAGTTGTCTCCTGGCGTCTACTGTTTCCAGTGTGAAGTGAAGTCACCTGTCAGCCTTGTCACCCCTCTTCAGAAAGCAACGTTGCTCTCTTCCCGGGGTTTCTAAGATTTCCTGGCTTTGACGTCTGAGCAGTTGGAGTGTGCTGTTCTTAGGTTGCTTCTGTTTTTGCTGATTCTGCGTGGAGCTCACTGAGCTGCTTTTTCACAGATCTGGGGGGAGTGTACGCTGCTCTTTTTCCGCGTGCCGTTCGGGCTCTTCTTCTGGGATTCCGCTTCAGCGCCTGTTAGACGACTTGATGTTGTCCTACACATCACCTTGGCTCTCTGTATTGTTTTCACTGTGTCTCTCTGTCTTCAGATTGAATATTTTCTATTGGTCTTTCTTCATGTTTGCCAATCCTTTATTGTGCAGTTTCAAATCTGCAGTTCAGCCCATCCAGTGACTTTAAATTTTTTCATGTACTTTTCTGAAATTTCTGTGTGGTGTTCTGTATGGTCCTCACTTTTCTGCTGAGTTTCTCCATGTCTCCAATCACCATAGCATATTTTGGTTTAAGTTTTTGTACGTATTTGTGATGGTTGTTGTAAAGTTCCCACCTGGTTCACCTCGGGTTTGGGTCCACTGACTACTTTCTTCTTTCACTGCTGGTCACGCTGTCCTGCTTTGCCACAGTTTAGTAATTACTGATTGTATGCGAGACATTGTGAATGGACATCACGGGAATCTAGTTACACCTCATGAGCTGCTTCAGAAATAACTGTGAGTTACTAGTATCACATCTGTTAGTACATGTTTTCCTCTCTGTGAGCTGTTTAGTGATCCCTGGAACGTGCACCAGTGGTATTCTGACATGTACACTTTGTAATCCCGAAGTGAACTAACCATGTATCTATATAAAATTGATGCTTTTGAACTGTGGTGTTGGAGAAGACTCTTGAGAGTCCCTTGGACTGCAAGGAGATCCAACCAGTCCATCCTGAAGGAGATCAGTCCTGGGTGTTCATTGGAAGGACTGATGCTGAAGCTGAAACTCCAATACTTTGGCCACCTCATGCGAAGAGCTGACTCATTGGAAAAGACCCTGATGCTGGGAGGGATTGGGGGCAGGAAGAGAAGGGGACGACAGAGGACGAGATGGCTGGATGGCATCATCGACTTGATGGACATGAGTTTGAGTAAACTCTGGGAGTTGGTGATGGACAGGGAGGCCTGGCGTGCTGCGATTCATGGGGTCAAAAAGAGCCGGACACGACTGAGCGACTGAACTGAACTGAACTGAACTGATTACTACAGTGAATACAAACATATTCACTTTACTTTAACTTATTACCACAATTTCTTGTACGAGGATGCTTAATACTACACCACTGAATTTTACTACTACCATGACACTATTATGTGGAAGTCTGAAAAGGTGTTTTGCCTCAAGTTATTTAAAAAAAGAGAGCCTGCGATTCACTGGGCTGAGCTCTCTCGTGCTCCTCGAGATCCTAGGCTCCGTGGGCACAGCCGCCTCCACATGTCGACCCAGCCGCAGGCTCTGGAGCTGGTCCCTGGCCCTGCTCTGCACACCCGCTCACTCTACCAGATCCTGAGGAGCTTCTGCTAATCGCTCTCTGGTGGCCCCCCGTCTCCTCCCCGCCTTCTGGTCACCAGGAAGGTGACTCTGCCTTCCTGGATCGTCACACAGACTCCTTACTGCTCCAACACCAGCAGTTCTCACTCCCAACACCTCTTCTGCTCTGAAGCCAGAGTGGGAGCTCTAAGCTGCAAGTCTGATCACAAAAGACCCGGCACAGGGCTCATCAAAGGCCTCTCGCTCCCTTCTGAGAATTCCCGAGTCCTTGGGTAGCATCAGAAGCACTTTCCCGATGGACAAGTCTCTCAGGCTCATCCCCGCCATGATCCTGCCCTCCCATCAGCCCACCACGAGCCAGGGCTGCCTCTTCCCGATGGACTGGGAGCAGTGGGGACTCGGGAGGCTGCTCGCCACACACCTTGCCAAGGCATGACCCGGACCCCATCTGGCCTGCACCACACATCAGCGTGGCCAGTATGAGGCCTCCCACTGTAGCACATGAAGCGGTACATGTCTAGGTGGTGTCAGAGTCAAATGCTAAAGATCTATTCCACGTCAAAGACACATCATCTTCCCGATCCACTGAACATGGTCACCTTTTCATGAAAACAACCACGCCTTGGGGGCCTCAGCACTTATGCAGGACAATCTAACGTCTAATAGTGAGACAGAGAGCTTTAAAATCCACTGGTTTGGCCCACAAGGAGCAACGTCCCTGTCACGATGGGCACGTGGGCACTACAGCAAATGAGCCGGGTCCTCAGGCCCATGAGAGCCCCCCCCACCCCGCACAACCGGGAGCCACAGGCTGCAATCACCTGGGACCAAACGAGATGCAGAGTTAAAGTCCTCAGTCACACCAGCAGCACCCCACGCGCTCAGCCGCCTCGCCGGCACCGCCTCCTCGGCAGCAAATCCACGTCCCCGGCATCCTGGGACTTCCAGGCCAGCACTGCCCTGGGGACCGGCCACTGCACCCTGCAAGTGCATGTGTCTGGGCGGAGCTCACCAACAGGTAGACACCTCTCTGCGGGGAGGGCATGCCAGCAGAACCAGCCCCCGGCCTGGCCTTGGTGCCCGTCATCAGAAGGTTGAGCTCACGGCCTCACGGGTCCTGCTGCCCGGCTCCCTCTGAACACATAGGATGGTCTGAGCAAGGCCTGAGGTGGGGCCCGAAGGCCTGGGGCTCTGTGGGTCATCCTCCTGCCTTCCTTCTTTCCCAGCGTCAAAGAAGTCGGTTCTTCCCATCAGGTGGCCAAAGTATTGGAGCTTCAGCTTCAGCATCAGTCCTTCCAATGAATATTCAGGACTGATTTCCTTTAGGATGGACTGGTTGGATCTCCTTGCAGCCCAAAGGACTCTCAAGAGTCTTCTCCAACACCACAGTTCAAAAGCATCAATTCTTCAGTGCTCAGCTTTCTTCACAGTCCAACTCTCACATCCATACATCAGCACTGGAAAAACCATAGCCTTGACTAGATGGACCTTTGTTGGCAAAGTAATGTCTCTGCTTTTTAAGACACTGTCCAGGTTTGTTATAGCTTTTCTTCCAAGGAGCAAGTGTCTTTTAATATAATGGCTGCACTCACCATCTGCAGTGATTTTGGAGCCCAAGAAAATAACAGTCTGTCACTGTTTCCATTGTTTCCCCATCTATTTGCCATGAAGTGATGGGACTGGATGCCATGATTTTAGTTTTTTGAATTTTGAGTTTTAAGCCAACTTTTTCACTCTCCTCTTTCACTTTCATCAAGAGGCTCTTTAGTTCCTCTTCACTTTCTGCCATTAAGGTGGTGTCATCTGCATATCTGAGGTTGTTGATATTTCTCCCAGTAATCTTAATCCCAGCTTGTGCTTCATTCAGCCCAGCATTTTGCATGATGTACTCTGCATATAAGTTAAATAAGCAGGGTGACAATATACAGAATTGATATATTCCTTTCCCTATTTAGAATCAGTCTGTTGTTCCATGTCTGGTTCTAACTGTTGCTTCCTTACCTGCATACAGATTTCTCAGGAGGCAGGTAAGGTGGTCTGGTAGTCTCATCTCTTTAAGAATTTTCCACAGTTTGTTGTGATCCACATAGTCAAAGGCTTTGGCATAGTCAATGAAGCAGAAGTAGATGTTTTTCTGGAATTCTCTTATTTTCTCTATGATCCAGTGGATGTTGGCCATTTGATCTCTTGTTCCTCTGCCTTTTCTACATCCAGCTTGTACATCTGAAAGTTCTCAGTTCACGTACTGTTGAAGCCTCAGTTGAAGGATTCTGAGCATTACCTTGCTAGCGTGTGAGGGGAATGGAACTGTACAGTAGTTTGAACATCCTTGGCATGGCCTTTCTTTGGGATTGGAATGAAAACTGACCTTTTCCAGTCCTGTAGCCACTGCTGAGTTTTCCAAAATTGCTGACATATTGAGCGCAGCACTCTGGAGGGCCGCTTTATTGAGAGTAACCTTCATAAACTGCTTCCTGCGAATCGAGCCGCTCCTGATGTCAGCCTGTTCCGCCCACCTCGCCTGTGGCCCCAGATGCCCGAGCATGGGCTAGAGGATGACTGGCTGGAGGAGCCCCAGCGCCCCCAGCACCCCTGCCTCCTGCCTGGACCCTGCGTGTGGACAGGGCCCTCAGGGGCTGCCCAGCGACCTCCACGCTCTTGGAGGCTCCACAGTGATCTCTGAGCTCTTGGGTGCTCCCATCGAGAAGATACATCACAAGCCACCGGCCTCCGTCAGATGATGGCTGAGCTGCCCACGGCCCAAGCTGCTGGGGGAGAACCAGCCAGAAGCAGCCTTCAGAGGGCTCCCCGCAGCCCAGGGCTCTGACCGGGCCTGTGGCGGGTGTGGCGTGGGACGCCTGTCAGCAGAGCAGAGAGCAAGGTGGGGGCTGCGCCCCAGGGCCCCTGAGTGGGTTAAGCCCCCTGTTCTGCCCCAGGTCGACCCGGCACGTCACCAGGCACCGTTCCGTTTGGCCCGCGTGTTGCGGTCACTGTGTCCGCAGCTGGGAAGAGCACCAGAAAAGGGTATGACTGCAGACAGGCTGTGTCCCCTCCTGACCTCGGCCCTGAGCACGCCCGCCGTCCCCTGCTCCCGGGGCGCAAGCTAACAGTGCCCGGGGGGGTGCAGCCCCAGGGCGACAGGAGAACCAGGACACGCTCCCCACTGGAGCTGGCCACCGCCCTCTGAGTAAGGGGATGGGGCCAGGGGAAGATGAGAGAGAAATCGCTCAGCCGTTTCTCAGAACCAGAGACTGAACGGTTAGCTCATCCCAACCTCACTTGAGGAAAAGTGGAGAAAAAATCACCAACTTTTTGCTTTTGTAAAATAACCAGACCAGCTTTCTGAACCCTCATGCGCCAGCTCATGCCTCATGAGAGCTTTTATAGATCTTTCTGCTAAGAAGACACTAAAAAAAAAAAAGTAGGATCCTGTTAGTCCTTAGAGAGAAAGGTTTCCATGTCTGGGAAATTCAGCTGGGACCCCTCGCTCGTGCGCTGAGTGAGGTCACAGGGACCAGAAATGCCACAAACCACTTTTTCCACACTGTTTCACATGTGCCTATTGTCCCAAGGCAAGGGTGCTGCACTCCACCACGGTGACACGTCTGTACACAAATGAGGAGCTTGTAAGTACTCATGTGTGACCCAGATGGACAGCCAGCAACAGGGGTCATGCCCGTGAGCGGTGGACATGGCCCCCCGGGCACAGTGCCCCTGCCCCCCGCCGGTTCCTGCTGCTGAGCGGGCGCTAAGGCCGACCCCGAGCTGCGGGCACAGCCATGGCGTTAAACACTTGAAAGTTTGTTCCTTTCACAACAACAGACCCTGAGTAAGGACGCGGGAACACGTAACTGCCTGGGAGGTGATCCCAGGAGAGAGCTGAGACGGCGAGACCAGGAGGGGAGGAGGGCAGTGAAGGCGGGTCAGCGCCCGGGAGGGGCGCGTCTGGGGGCCGTGGGATGTGCCCCAGCTTCTCTGCCATCTCTGCGGGGCCAGAGGCAGGTGTGGACCCCTCAGCTCCACCCTCACCCCCTGACGGTCTCCAAGGAATAGCCCCCGAGCAGTCCTAACCCACCTCGGACCTGGACCAAACGTGCTTGTCCCGCTGGAGGGAGGCAGGGCTTAGGGCCCCATACTGCCCGCAGACAGGGGCTGCCCCGCAGGGCTGCAGGGGGGCCTGGCTGATGCACAGGCCGTGCCCAGTGGTGTGTGGCTGAGAGAGGAGAGAGGACACCCGGCACCACTCAGCTGTCCACTTTGAAGGGGCTGACTTACGCCACGTGAAGTTAAGCTCAGATTTTAGGGTGCCATCAGTTTAGCAGTGTCGTCCTTATTTGCTTCCCATTTATTCATGCTGTGGGTGCCGGGTGTGTTAGGAGCATGGACAGGGCCGGGTTCTCGTCTGTGATGTCACCAGCTCCAGGCCTTTTGGCAGCACTAGTGAGCATGGTGACCTCACAGAGTGACCTCAGGGTGACCACAGGAGTGACCTCACAGAGCGACCTCACTGAGTGACCTCAGGGTGACCACAAGGAGTGACCTCACAGAGCGACCTCACAGAGTGACCTCAGGGTGACCACAGGAGTGACCTCACAGAGCGACCTCACAGAGTGACCTCAGGGTGACCACAAGGAGTGACCTCACAGAGTGACCTCAGGGTGACCACAGGAGTGACCTCACAGAGTGACCTCACAGAGCGACCTCACAGAGTGACCTCAGGTGACCACAAGGAGTGACCTCACAGAGCGACCTCACTGAGTGACCTCAGGGTGACCACAAGGAGTGACCTCACAGAGCGACCTCACAGAGTGACCTCAGGGTGACCACAGGAGTGACCTCACAGAGTGACCTCACAGAGCGACTTCACAGAGTGACCTCAGGGTGACCACAGGAGTGACCTCACAGAGCGACCTCACAGAGCAACTTCACAGAGTGACCTCAGGGTGACCACAGGAGTGACCTCACAGAGCGACCTCACAGAGTGACCTCAGGGTGACCACAAGGAGTGACCTCACAGAGCGACCTCACTGAGTGACCTCAGGGTGACCATGAGGAGTGACCTCACAGAGTGACCTCACAGAGTGACCACGAGCAGTGACCTCCCTGAGTGGCCATGCAGAATGACCTCACTGGTGGCCCAGGCAGGCCCATGCCATGCCCTCCAGCGGCACCTCCAGCTGCAGGAGGGGTGGTGGCCCCCGCCCGCCCCTCCAGCTCAGAGAGCAGCGGCCCCGCCTGTCTCTGCGCGGGTTCATTCACCGTGTGAGGAGGTTCTGGAAGGGCCGCCCTCACACACCCCCCACCCCGACAAGCTTTGCCGCCTGCACCGTCCCAAGAGGGGCCAGGCCGCAGGCCCTCGGTGACGCCTGTGGCAGGGCCGAGGGACAGAGGTGCTGGCAGCCCCATCCACACACCTGTCCCCGAGCAGCAGCCGCTGGATCTCCCACCCTCGGGACCGACGCTGCTGGTGAAAGATCAGTGGCTCTGCATCCCTGAAGGCAGGCAGGCCCTTCTCAGAAACGCATCCTCACGCCAGGGAGGGCTCGGGAAACCTGTAGGCCAAGTCCTATTTGTCCAGTTCCTGCAAATCATGTTCCTTTGACGGTTTCCTTCCCTAGGAATCAACATGCTTGGAAGCTACAGAGACAGATGAAGAAGGTTATATTCAAAACGTTCAGTTTCTCTCCTAAAGACATTTCCTTACAGATACCTAAGACGCAGCACAGCCTGTGAAGTCCTACGTGTGAGCATAAGACGATGACCGGCCCGGTTCCTACAGCTACACGGGGCGTGTGGCATGTTCGATGGGTTTCTGACAAGACAGGGGCCCATGTCCACCCTCCCCGAGCCTCCTGCCCGAGGTCCATGCCCCTCAGCACCCTCAGCCGAAGGCTTCACAGGAGAAACAGGCAAAAGCTCTGATCTCGCGGTGGTGCCGTCCTAGCAGGGGAGGCCGAGAATAGTAACAAACTCGCGATGGAGGTGAGGGAGGCGGTCGGGGCGGCGGGGGGAGGGGGGGGCGCGCCACCCCGGGTCGGGCGTCCAGGGAGGCCGGCTGAGACCGTGAGGCACGGGCCCTGTGGGCCCTGGGGTGGGGGGAGCCCACAAACACGCAGTTGCCAGAGGAGGGGCCAGCAGGCGAGCATAACGCAGGCACTGGGCTGGCTGTTTCCACGGCAGCTGGGGAGGTGGAGGGGGTCCGAGAGGACACATGGAGGGTCTGCACGGAAGTGAAGGACGTGTGGCAGGCCCCTCTCCCCTCAGGCAGCGACCTCGGAGGTGCAGCGCCCGGGGCAGACCCGCTCTCACGGTCCAGCCCCACTGAGCAGCCAGGCAGACGAGCACCTCCGTCCACACACCAGGGGCCCCTGCCCCTGCTCGGCCGGCCACTCCATCCTGCTGCGAGCTCCTCTCTCCGTGGCCCGGGAGGCGCAGGCATTTGCAGGAGGAGAGGGGGCGTGACGTGTGCTTTTCTGCTCGTCCACATTGGCCACTGGACTGCAAGTCTGCTACAGGGGATGACCGTCCAGTTTAAATAAGGCTCTGTGAGTCCATGGTCACCAGCCCCTCGAGCTTTCCTCCTTCCCAGCCGGCCACCCGCTCCCGTGCACGGGGAGGCAGTGTGGGGACCCCGGGCGCCAGCGTGGGGACCCCGGGCGCCACTGTGGGGCGCGTACCTGCTGGCCCAGCCGGAGAGCCAGCCTGGGGGCTCAGGGGCCCGTCCACCTTTGTGCTCCCAGACCCCCGACGTGAGTGTCCCTCCCTGCACCTGGGCTCCCGTGGGGTCTGCCATCACCGCCCCCCATTGACCCTTCAGGGTGCCCCAGGCCCTGCTGTGGGGCCTGGGGTCCAGCCTGGGCTGCCCCCTCGGCGGGGCGCAGGCACGAGCAGAAGGAGCGTCTGAGTGTCTGAAGCCGCAGCTCCCCTGTGACACCACCCGCCGCAGCCACGTCTCACGGGTGGGACTTGCCCGGCTGCGCCCGAGCTCCGGCTCTCCCCCACCAGCCCTGATCCATTTCTGCAGGAGCGAGTGGTCCGTCCTCCGTTCACAGCCGGCCCTCGGGAGGTCTGTGGGCTGCATGCCGCGCCATGGTCGGGGGCCAGGCGGGAACGGGGCTCGCGGACACAGGGCTGCCCCAGAGAGGACGCCTGCAGAGGGACAGAGGGAGAGGGGTCTGGGCGCACCGTGAGGGGGTGACCGGCAGCGACGCTGGGAAACAGCATCAGCATAGGAAGGAGAAAGCGCAGTGCGGATGCCTCCTCCTCTTTCTGAGCCAAAGACGCTCCCCTTTGAAGACGCCTGCTCGCGGGAGCAGCTTGGCCCAGAGGACGAGCTTAAAAGGCAGTTCAAAGAGCTCGTAGTTTTTCAAAATGTCACATTAGTGGAGGTTCCAGCAACAGCGAACCAGTTTCAGGTTCTGCGCTAAAAAGTGAATGCTACGCATTTGATCTTAAATTGTTATTTCGTTCCTAATTGCCTGAAGGACCTTTAGATGGTGGGGGGCAGGGGGAGGCCAGTGATGCTAGACTCAGAAGTGAGGAGCCCTGGGGAGGGCAGGGGGGCTCTCGGTGTCCCCGGGGGATGGCAGGTCACCCCCCGGGGGTGGGGGTTCACTCTCTGAGTCTCCGTGGAGACTTGGCCACTTCCTCCTGAATCTCTGGAACCAAGTCAGGTGATGCGGTTAAGTATCCCACATGCTTCACAGTAATCACGTCTATTCCCAATAATCCGTCTTTTAAAATAAATAAGAATAATACATCAAAATAATAGATGTAAAATACAAAAACTGGGGTGCTTCTGGCATTCTCCTTGAACTTGACAAAGCTCTGCTTCTTTTGTTCATTTCACACTCTGCCCAGGGATAGAGCGGAGTGCCGCTGGGTGGGCGTAAATAAATCTCTTTTTTCTGCGAGAGGAACACCCCTCCAACCCATATTCCAGGAGTATTGATTCTCTGAGGCCACTCCTGGGCCTTGGAACAGCACACCCATACGTGAGTTTCGAGTGAAGCCTGGAATTTTCTGTTTCAGCGTAGGCCTTCTCTGCCGATTAGGTAGCCTTCTTTGGGGCAATAAATATCTTGAATTTATGCCAGATCATAAGTACTTTGGGGCAGAAAAGCAATTCTAAGTGCTGTAGCCAAAAGAACTGTTATGTTTGTGATAGTTGAAATTTCCTGCAGCTGGAAACCCATCACGGAGAGTAGACAGGCTCACGCCCTCCCTGCGGGGGGCTATTTCTAGATCTAATCAGTGGACAGGGAGGCCCTGCCAGCAATCTTCAAACCACATCAACTTCTCTGAAGGCAAAGCCCGGAAAGCATTGCAGCCATCTCTGGTCCCTCAGGAAGGCAGCTCCAGCCCCTGACCGCCCCCCAGTTCTGCACCGGCGTCTGCGTCTTGGCACCCCGGGAAGGGAGACAGGGTCCCCGGTTCGCATCCCTGCTTCGGACACTCCCCGTCCTGCTTTTCAGGGTCAGGGTGCAACTCAGAGGAGGGGACAGGAAGCGTAAGGTCCACCCGGCGGTGCGGCGCAGGGGGCTGACCGAGGCCCGAGGGAGGCGAGGCCCCGGCCCCTGCGCGTCCGGGGCGCGGTCAGCACCAGCATGTGGCTGGCTCTCGGCTCCCGAGACACAGGCCAGAGGCTCCCAAGCATCACCTCCGAGAAAGCCCCCGAACCAGTCCCGTTGTTAGCAACGAAAAGCGGCCTCTGCGTATTTCTGAGAGTCGGGTCAGCAGGGACCCAGGAAGACAGGGAGGAAACACGCAAACGGTGCCGGGCGCGTCCTCGGTCTCACCCCAGGCTCAGCCGCGTGCACGCTGCGCCCGACGTCACGAAGCGCCGGTGCGGTTTGTCGGACGGCTTATCCCTCCCGCACGCTGGCAGCTGGCACGCGGCCACGGACGGTGGATTTGTGAGAGTCGCGAGGGAACCGCGGGGCTTTACGCTTTCCCGGGGCGCCTCTGCACCGCGGTGCGGGACAGCGAGGGGTCAGAGCAGCGGATTCGGGGGCCCCGCCCGTGGACACACGTGACCTGGAAGAGGCGCGGCGGGGTCTGCGGGCGGCGGGCGGGGGGCAGCGATGGCTCCGACCACAGCCTGGCTCACAGGGGGTCAGCGCGGTGCCCACGAGAGAGTCTGCGTGAGCCGCAGGGACACGCTGATCCTCCGTGTCGGTCAGCGAGGCTAGGACAGGCGGGGCCCTGGCTTGAGAAGCACCGGGCAATCCTCGGGCACCGCTGAGCTGCGGAGCTGTGAGACGGGCACCCGTGTGAACACTGGGCCCTCGGGGCTCAGCCTGTCCTGGGCGCCGGCCTTCAGCCTTCAGGAAACAAAGGAACAAAGTAGGAGGTGCTGCAGCTCCTCCGAGCCCCGGGGGTGAGGAACGCCCACAAGGGGCGGAGACCACAGATGGGAGGGCCATAGAGGTGGCCCTGGGCCTCGGTCACTCCTTCAGTTCTTCATAAAAATCTTACCTTCCCAGAGGATGCGTTCTTAGGTACAGAGCCTGCTGTGTCTTGGGGGCTAGGTCTGAGAGTTGGAGTTAATCTGAGTGACTCATTAACTAGAAATTCACAAGAAGAGTTTGTTCATTGCCACAGAGAAAAGGGAGGACTTCAATGTGCATCCTGGCTAGAACTCCTGATCAGAGCCATTAACACCTGCGCCTGAGCGCCTTCTGGTTTACACCAAGGCCCCTCGAGAGGAACAGGGTGGACCATGACACGGGGCACCCGACCCGAGGGGAGAGGAGGGCAGCCCCCCCAGAACATGCGTGTCTACCCTGACGGCAGGGAGGCAGGGAGGCTGGCCGAGGTGGCCAACTGTCCGGGCTTGCGCTCTCTGTCCTCCCAGCACGGCAGCCGCAGGGGCCCACGCTCAGTGCTCTCCCCTCCCCGGGGGCGGTGCCCACGCTCACGCCTGTCGCCCCCTCCTGGGGTGGCGGTGCCCTCACACCAGGGCCTGCTCCCTCCACGCAGCATAACGGCATCGCAGCTTGCACGGGTGGCATGTCCGTGTCCCACGGCTTGAGCATTAGGCCATATGAAGGAACCCCACACCCTAAAGACTCATCAGGGTAAGTGACCAGAAAGGAAGTATATTTATAGAACGAAGGAAGTAAGAATCAGAGCGTGGTGAAAGGACCTCTAGAGAAAAATACTTTTAATACAAATGGATAAAAGATGAAAACGTCCTCATGCTTTAATACAGTAACATTTGACACTTCCAAAGTATGCTCTGAAATATAAAGTATTACAAGAGACAACTACAAACAAGTATTTGCCAACAGATTGGATAATGAAGTGCACAAATTCCTGGGCAAACAACCTACCAAGACTAAATCATGAAGAGACGGAAAATATGAACAGATACACAGCTAGTAAAAATACTAAGTCAGTCATCTGAAACCTCTCAACAAATAAAAGCCCTGGATCAGATTTAAACACCCAAAGAAGAATTAACGGCAAAGTCTTCCAAACTCTTCCAAAAAACTAGAAACGAAGGAACACTCTCTAACTCATTCTATGAGATCAACATTATCCTCATACCAAAGCCAAATAATGACACTGCAAGAAAAAAATACCGACCCTTAAAAATATTGATGTACAAATCCTCAACAACATGCTAGCAAACATAATTCAGCAGGATATTAAAAGAATTACACACTATGACCAAGAGGGATTTATTCCTGGAATGCAAGGATGATTCTACATACAAAAATAGAGTAATGTTATACACTTTGAAAAAATGAAGAGGGAAAAAAAAAATCACATGATTGTCCCAGTTAATGCAAAAAAATAAAAGCATTTGACAAAATTCAACATCTTTCCGTGATTAACAAACACTCAACAAACTAGAAGTAAACTACAACAACAAAATAAATGCTAAACATGACAACCCACAGCAAACATCATATTCAGCGATAAAAGACTGAAAGCTTCTCCCCAGGACCAAGAAAAAAATACAAACACTTTTTTGTTTTTACCACTTCTATTCAATATAATATTGGATGTTCCGGCCAGAGCAATCAGCTAAGAAAAAGAAGTCAAAGGCATATAAATCCACAAGCATTAAGTAAGATTAGCTGTGTTTGCAGGTGATAGGATCCTCTATATAGAGAAACCTTAAAACGCCACAAAGGTTGTTAGAACTAATACACGCACTTGACAAAGTTGAAGGATACAAAATCAACATACAAAAGTCAGTTGTGTTTCTACACACTAAAAAAAAAAAAAACCTGAAAAGTTAATTTAAAAAATGATTCCAATGATTATACAACAGCAACAAAAAATAAAATACTTAAGAATAAACTTAATTAAAGAGGTGAAAGATTGTACAGTGAAAACTATAAAACATTGCTGAAAGAAATTTTAAAAGACACAAATAAACGGAAAGCCATTCAATGTTCATGGGCTGTGATACTTAATGGCGTTAAGATGTCAATACTCCCCAAAGCAAGAGTCAACACACGCCCTGTCGAAATCCCAGTCTTTCCAGTGCCCCCACGTTTTGCAGTGTTTCATTTAGGAAAAATCCATCCCAAGGTTTATATGGACTTTCAGAACTCTCAGACAGCCAAAACTAACCTGGAAAAGAATAACAAACTGGAGGACTTAGACTTCCTGGCTTCAAAAGCCAGTAATCAAAGCAACGTGATCCTGAAGTAAAGACAGAAACACAGACCAACGGAATGAAATAGAGAGCCCAGAATTAAACTCTCTCATGTAGGATCAGACAACTTTTGACAAGTGTGCCAAGACCATCATTCACTGGAGAAAGAACAGTCTTTTCAACAAATGGTCCTGGGACAACTTGATATCCACCATGCAACAGGATAAAGCTGAACCTGTGTCTCACATAATCTACAAAGTGGGATCAAAACGGGCCAAAGACCCAGCTACAAGAGGAAAATCCACAAAGCTCTTAGAAGGAAACACAGGAGGAGATCTTCTTGACACTGGACTTTGCAATGGTTTCTTGGATATGCATCAAAAAGCATAGGTAACAAAAGGATAAAAGAGTAAACTGGACTTCACCAAAATTACAGTTTTTGTGTATCAAAGGTCATCATCAAGAAAGTGAAAAGGCAACCCACAGAATGGGAGAAATATTCCAAATCACCTATTTTGTAAGGGATTAATCCATATGGAATATATAAAGAACTCTCAGCCTCAATATAGAATAATTAAAAACAACAAATAATCTCTATATACCAACATGAATCATCCACAGGCGCACACGTTCCCTCCCTCTAGAACCTCCCTCCCATCTCCCACCCCATCCCATCCCTCTAGGTGTCACACTGCACCAGACCTGAGCGCCCCGAATCATGCAGAAAGCCCCCACTGGCCACCTAGTCTGCACGTGGCAACGGTATGTGCTCCAATGCTGTGCTCTCCATTGGCCCACCCTCTCCTCCTCCCGTGTCCACAAGGCTGTTCGCCATCATCTGCGTCTGCACGGCTGCCCTGCAGACAGATTCATCAGTACCACCTTTCTAGATTCCACATATATGCGTTAATGTATGGTACATGTTTTTCTCTTCCTGTCTTCCTTCATTCTGTATAATAGGCTCTAGGTTCATCCACCTCATTAGAACTGAGTCACATGCATTCCTTTTTATAGCTGAGTAATATTCCATTGTGCATGTGTATCATACCTTCTTATCCATTCATCTGTAGATGGACATCTAGGGTACACTGTACGCTGGGCTTCATGTGTCTTTCCAATTCTGCCTTTCTCAGGGTATGTGCCCAGTAGTGGGATTGTTTGGTCAGATGGTGGTTTTATTCCTAGTTTTTTGTTTTTTTTTTTTAAAGGAATCTCCATGTGTTCTCCCTAGTGGCTGTATCAATTTCCATTCCCACCAACAGTGCAAGCAGTTTCCCTTTTCTCCACATCCTCTCCAGTAGAAACCAGCACAATATTATAAACCAATTATCCTCCAATTAAAAGTAAACCAAATAATTTAAAAATGGAAAAAAGATTTCAATAGATATTTCTCCCAAGAAAATATAAAAAATGGTCATTGCTTCCACTGCAAGGGGAGTGGTTTCGAGCCTTAGTCAGGGAAATTAGATCCCGCATGCCTCATGGTGTTGCCAAAAAGAAAAAAGGCCATTAGACATGAAGAGAAGTTCAGCATCACCAGTCATTGAAAGTGAAAGTGGTATTTGCTCTTTACAACCCCATGAACTGTCCTACCAGGCTCCTCTGTCCATGGAACTCTGCAGGCAAGAATACGGGAAAGTGAAAGTGAAAGTCACTCAGTTGTGTCCAACTCTTTGTAACCCCATGGATTGTACAGTCCCTGGGATTCTCCAAGCCAGAATACTGGAGTGGGTAGCCTTTCCCTTCTCCAGGGGATCTTCCCAACCCAGGGATCGAACCTGGGTCTCCTGCATGGCAGGTGGATTCTCTACCATCTGAGCCACCAGGAAAGTCCAATCACCAATCATTAGGAAAACGCAAACCAAAACCACAACGCGCTATCACCTTACACCCCCTCACAATGACTATTATCCAAAAAGCCCAGAACATAATGAGTTGGGAAAGTGAAAGTGTTAGTCACTCAGTCGTGTCTGACTTTGTGGTCCCATGGGTTGTAGCCCACCAGGTTCCTCTGTCCATGGGGTTATCCAGACAAGAATACTGGAGTGGGCGGCCATTTCCTTCTCCAGGGGATCTTCCTAACCCAGGGATCAAACCCGGGTCTCCCAGATGGCAGGTGGATTCTTTACCATCTGAGCCACCTGGGAAGCCCAGAGTGGGGAAAGCTGTGGAAAAATTAAAGCCCTTGCTCATGGGAACATAAACTCATGCAGCCACGATGTAAAACAGTTCCTCAAAAAGTACTGAAACAGTTGAAATTACTGAATCACCGCTTGAACACTGTTAGCGAATCACCGTAAGACCCAGTGTTCGAAGTTCTGAAGAACTGAAAGCCCTCTGTCATCTGTGCTGTCTGGAGTCCTGCCCAGGGCGGGAGCTCGATGACATCCGTGATGGGAAGAGGACCCTCCGGGAGGAGATGCGAATCAGCCTCCGGAGGAGCATGGTTCCTGACCTCTGCTCCTGCAACAGCTGTTCAGTCGCTCAGTCGTGTCCGACTCTTTGCGACCCCATGGACTGCAGCACACCAGGCTTCCCTGTCCATCACCAACTCCCAGAGCTTGCTCAAACTGATGTCCATGAGTCGGTGATGCCATCCAACCATCTCACCCTCTGTCATCCCCTTCTCCTCCACCTTCAATCTTTCCCAGCATCAGGGGCTTTTCAAATGAGTCAGCTCTTCACATCAGGTGGCCAAAGTACTGGAGCTTCATATTCAGCATCAGTCCTCCCAGTGAATGCTACAGAGCCAAGGGGAAAGTTCAGCTGTCCCAGCTTCAGCCTCTGGGGACTCATGGAGGTCATCTGAGGCTCCCTATTTCAGGAGAGTTGTAGTTGTCCGGCCTGGGGACCGTCTGCTGCGTGGACCATGGGGGTGGTGAACCATGCGTAATGGTGACCCAACACCACCAGGCAGTGTGAGGTGGACGGGCAGGCAGGTTCCAGCCTCCGTCTGCAAAGTGAGGGTGATGCGCCCTCTCAGGATGACAGACGTGGTCTCCACCGCGGCCGGGGGCCTGGGGCAGCGGATAGAGCAGAAGCGGGCAGGTCTACACACCCAGAAAAGTGGACTCGGGACCCAGAACCCACCTCCCTCAGATACAAGGCTCTGAGCGACCTATGCACCTCGCTTATTGAAAGCATCCTCCTGTTCTCAGGCTAAAATAATTGAGAATTGATTCAGCTTTATTATTGCTCTTTAAGCACTGTGGCTGTGGTTAAGATTCAGTTCTTAAAAAGAATTACACGGGATGCGTGTTAAAGACATCAGTTCAGCTGCTAAATAGCCCATTAGCTTGGATTTAATTACTTCACATTTTCTCTGGGAATGTGCTCCATAAACATAAAGAATCTCTTCACCACCTCGCCTGCGAACAGCTCTGTCCTGGGGCACAAGTCCTGGTGCCTGATCTTTGATCAGGTTCTCATGCTCACAACCGAAGCCTTTGACAGCTGAGCTCACTCAGCACCAGCAGAGAAAGTCCACGAAGAAGAGGACAAATGGGTATTAATTCTAGTCACTCAGGGATTCCATGTACCTTTGCAGCTTGGTAGCAGGGGCAGCTACATCGATGAAATGTGATTTCTATGATTGAATCCTATTTATATTCAGTTTGTCCTGGTTAAGTTCAAAAAACATATACGTTTTAACGAGGACTATTCTTAAGAGATTTTGCTCTGCGCCTGTAAGGTGCAGTTAGGGAACTGTCATTTGCGGGCAATCCACCCTCGCCTGGCCTTTCCTCGCCCTGCCCCCCAGCACGGGGTGGGGAGCACCCAGTGCTGTGCTGGGACCCCCCACCCCAGACCCAGGGCCAGTGTCCTCTGCACCCTCGTTCCGTGAGGACACAGACCAGCCCAGGCCCTGGCCTGTGTGCACAGGGGATCTCATGAGGGATCTGGAAGTTGCAGAAGTTGGGCCCCACTGCCTGCAGCTGATTCATGAGTCTGGGGTCTGGACGTCAGCATTTAAACAACCTTCCCCAGCTGGACAGCGTGTGTAAGTCCATGAAGTTAGAACACTCCCTGACACCAGACAAGAAAAAAAACTCCAACTGGCTTAAAGACCCAAATATGAGACGCGACAGCATAAAACGCCCGAAAGAGGACACAGGCAAAGCGCTCTTTGACATTAACTGTACCGGTGTCTTCTTAGGTCAGTCTCCTAACGTGGTCGAAATAAAAGTAAGAATAAACAAACTGGACCGGATCACTTATAAGCTTTTGCACAGCAGAGGAAACCATAAACAAAACGAAACGACAACCTACAGACTGGGAGAAAGTACCTGCAAAAGATGTGACCAACAAGGGGTTAATGTCCGAAATATACAAACAGCTCATACAACTAAAAAACAAATCAACAACAACAAAAAACCCAATCACACAAAAAGGCAGAAGACCTAGAGAGACACTTCTCCAAAGAAAGCATGCAGATGGCCAATAGGGACATGAAAAGATGTTCAACATCACTCATCATCAGAGAAACGCAATCAAAAACCACAATGAGGTATCACTTCACATCAGGGAGAATGGTCATCATTTTTTAAAAAGTCAACAAATAATAAATGCTGGAGAGGGTGTGGAGAAGAGGGAACCTCTTGCATCGCTGGGAATGTAAATTGGTGCAGCCACTATAGAGAACAGTATGGGGGTTCCTTAAAATACTGAAAACAAAACTGCCATATGATCCTGCAACCCCCCTCCTCAGCATATATCCAGAGAAAGCACTAATTTGAAGAAATATGTGCAACCCTATGTTCACTGTAGCACTACTCACACTAGGCAAGACATGGAAGCAACTTGCATGTCTCTCAACAGATGAATGGATAAGGTTGTGGCTTATACACACAATGGGGCATTACTCAGTCATGAAAAGGAATGAAATAAGGCCACTTGCAGCAACATAGGTGGGCCTAGAGATGATCAGACCAAATGAGGGAAGTCAGGCAGACACAGCAAATAGCATTACGGTATCTCTTACATGTGAAATCTGAAAAAAAAAGATACAAATGAACTTATTTACAAAATAAAAACAGAGTCACAGACATAGAAAACAAATGTACGGTTACCAAAGGTGAAGGGAAAGGGGGGAGGGATAAATCAGGAGTTTGGGACTAAGATAAACACACTACTATATGTGAAACAGACAACCAACAAACAGCACAAAGAACTATATTTAATATTCTGTAAAAACCCACAATAGAAAATAACATGAAAAAGAATAGATATGTGCATAGATGAATCACTTTCTGTATAGCAGAAATTAACACAGCATTGTAAATCAACTCTACTCCAATTAAGTAAATAAATAAAAAGAAACAAATGAAAAAATTATAAATCTTCCGAGATGATTCCTAAGGGCAGCAAGAGGTGGGACTCTGGATCGGGCAGCCATTGAGACATTAAGGTGATTGCTTGTTCTGGCCACTACAAAAACGAAAGGGTCACTTGAACTACTCAGGACAGGAAAGCTGGAGAACAACTTGGATTTGAGAGGAATTAATTGAGTTACTTTGCAGACAAAGGTCCTTCTAGTCAAAACTATGGCTTTTCTAGTAGTCATGTGTGGATGTGAGAGTTGCTCTATAAAGAAAACTGAGAGCTGAAGAATTGATGCTTTTGAACTGTGGTGTTGGTGAAGACTCTTGAGAGTCCCTTGGACTGCAAGGAGATTCAACCAGTCCATCCTAAAGGAGATCAGTCCTGGGTGTCCATTGGACAGACTGATGTTGAAGCTGAAACTCCAATACTTTGGCCACCTGATGCAAAGAACTGACTCATTAGAAAAGACCCTGATGCTGGGAAAGATTGAAGGCTGGGGGAGAAGGGGACAACAGAGGATAAGATGGTTGGATGGCATCACTGACTTGATGGATATGAGTTTGAGCAAGCTCCGGGAATTGGTGATGGACAGGGAGGCCTGGCGTGCTGCAGTCCGTGGGGTCGCAGAGAGTTGGACACGACTGAGTGACTGATCAGAACAGAATTCAGAGTTAAGCTGACTGTGTTTGAAGTGTTCCACTCTGGTGATCAGCTAGCTGGTCAAATGGTCCAGTCAGTGACCCTGGGCAGGACAGTGGTGTTGGGGACATCTCGCACCCTCCAAGTCCAGAGCTGACCACCTTCCCCATGGGAATCTGCTTCAGTTCTGACCAGCCTGAGACTCGGTCACCAGGCTGGCTGAACCCCACAGCCCTTTCCTCCTCAGGACCCATGTCCCACCCGCCTTCAGCTGCCCAACCCCACCAGCCCCTGGTGGCCTGTCACCATACGTGGGGCTTGCCACTGCGTGGACGGCGGCTCCTCCAGCTGTGAGACAGTACGGGGTTAGGCTCACACGGCCCCACGGGGGTGACGACCCCCAGGAGCCTGCGCTCTCTCCCCCATGATCTCCAAATGCACCGTGCACCTTCAGGGCCCCCACAGGGGGCAGGGGAACCCCTTCTCGGGACTGCCCCCCATCCCTGTAGCGGGAACTGCGGTGGTGTCTGAGTCTCTCCTGTCACTTGGACCCTTACAGGGTGGAGGAGTGGCTGGAACTGGCCACTGGGCAGCGGGGCCGAGGCACCGGAGATGGACGGGGGCAGGGTGCCGGCCACTCCCAGCTGAGCACATGGGCCAGGGGACACCCGCCTCGTACTGAGTCGGTTACGGCCTCAAAGCTGCCGGGCGCAGAGAGGAAGCAAGCAAAAAGGAAGGGGACAGAAGCGGAGAACAGCAGCAGGCAGCCTCCTGTGGGGAAGACAAGTTCCCCTTGGGCTGAATTCTCAGGAAAGATGAAGGAAAACATAAACAGGAATGGGCGCTTCTCCACGGAAGCACTGAACTTCAGACTCGCCCCTTCTCCAAGTTCCCACAGATGACTTGGAGCTGCGGAGTGAGATTGAACAGGGAGGAGGAGGCGGAGGAGGGTGGGGCTCGGACGCCCGGGGTCCAGGCCTGAGCTGCCGGCTGGGCCGTTGGTGCCATCCAGGGCAGATGGACACCAATTGCCTGACCGGCCGTGGTTCCCCAAGTACCTCTCCCTTCTCCAGAGGGTCTTCCCGATCCAGGATCTGACCCCAGTCTCCTGCACTTCAGGCAGATTCTTTACCATCAGAGCCCCGGGGAAGCCGCTTACTCACACCATTGATCTCAGATTAGCCATGAGAGGCCGGCATTCCAGCCCCAGGCCTCATCTCCGCGGCCCCTAACACTGGGACTCAGAGGGTCCCGAGATGCATTCTGCCCATGATCAGGCCGGTCGGCCGGCAGGGGTCTCGGCCAAACTCCAGAGGCTGGCGCCCACTGTCCTGCAGGGAAACAGACCCAGCTGGGGGCTGTGGTCAGCATGGAACTCACAGCAGTTCAGGGCGCGTGCTGCCAGGCGGGCCCTGAGAAAACGTGTGGCTTCCTGGGGCTTCTGGGGTGGACAAGCAGGAGGGCAGCTGCACGGGAGGGCTGGGGCGGGGGCCAGCTCATTGCATTTCTGGGGGTGTCCCCGGGCCGCGAGCCAGGGCTTGTCCAAGCTGACCGTGATTTGGGGGTCAGGCAATCAGCGCCCCGGGAGGCGTCCCATGCTCAGAAAATGGGGTCAACTTTCAACCTCCGTTTCTCCTTTCCTGGAGGATGGAGGCTGGCCCAGGCCCCGCAACGGGCTCTCAGCTCTGGGAGCAGTATGGAGGACCTGGGTCGCGCGGTACAGTCAGGAATTGCTTTGTTTGTGAAAGGGAATTTCTGATGTGACCTTACTCATTTTGTTTCCATGCCCGTTGTGAAGAAGGAGCATGCGAAGTGGGGGGAGGGCCCCCAGCGCACGCCCGTCACACCCCAGGGCTGCAGCCAGCAGTGGGGGCGCCCCCCCACCCTGCGGGGCTGCCCTCCCGGGCTTGAGGAACCTGCAGAGAAGAGCAAGAGGCTGCCCGCTCCCACAAACCACACAGGAGTTTCCCTTTTAAATCTGCTCCTGTTTAATCTTTTAATCCAGGCTAAATGACGAGTCTCCCCCCACCCCCAAGAAGAGGTGCATGGGGGGTGCACGCCCCCAACCCCGCCAGGTCCCACTCTGCAGCCTGGGCCTGTCTGGGGCCGAAGTGGAGTCACAGCAGGAAGGCCTGCCTGAGCAGGACCGCGGCTTCATCAGAGGGACCCCAGGGACCTGGCGGTCACCATGGAAACGAGGGAGCCTGAACAGAGGCGAGAGGCCTGGAAGGAAGCTTTGAGAATGTGGGCTGAGTCCTGGGTGCGGATGGGAGGGGTGGGTCGGGTCGGGAGTGGCCCCCAGTGGTCTGGGTCCAGGCTGGTGGAGCAGACGGCAAGGCGGCCCCGAGGGAATGGGTCACAAACGGCCCAGAGATCGAAGGCAGCGAGGGGCTGGAGGCCCAGGTCTGGAGGGCAGTGACTGCGGCCCTGGGAGGGGCGGGGGGCTGGAGGGAGCGGGCCGGGGAGGGACACAGGAGAGGCCGAGGAGGAGGACGCGGGCGGGGTGGGAACACAGGGCCGCTCAGTGGGGATCCAGTCTCCAAGCCGAAGGCTCCTGTGTGCTCACCGGCTCCGCCCTCCGCCTCCGAGGGCTGAACACACTCGGGCAATGCAGAGCAGGGACACCCGTCAGGCCAGCTCCGGACCCTCGGGCCAGCGTCCCACCAACCACCCGGAGGAGAAGGGCACCCGGGCTAGGGGGGTCCGGTCTCCAGTCCCGTCCAAGGCCGTGATGTCAGGAGGAGGAGGAGGAGGAGGGCCAAGCTCCGGGAGGGCTGGACTAGCAAGCGGGTGGGGTCACCGTCCTGCGGCCCCCCAGTTCCTGGCAGAGCCCCGTCACCCGGGCCGGGGCCAGGCTGCCCCTGCCTCAGCCCACCCAGCAGGTTCAGACACTGCTCGAATCCCAGGCCAGCCCCCTCAGGCCCGCCCACGCCGCCAGGCCTGGCCAGGGGCAGCGCACAGTGGGGCAGCCCTCAGTGCGCCTAGTACTCGCCCCGCGGTTTCCGCCCCGACTCACAGGGCCTGCGGCTTGGTGCCCGCCGAGGCCACGCCGCCTCCGCACGCCAGGACCCTGTGTCCGTCCCGGCTGCTCTGCTGTGCTGGGTCCTTCCCAGGCCTCACCCAGTCCTCCTGCCAGAAGGCACCAGACTGCAGGCCCCGGGGCTCCTCCACCTGGTGACCCCGCCCCCTGGGGTCCGGAGGAGTTCCTTCTGTCCTGGAGGCCTGGAGACGGCCCCGGGGTCACCCCGGCCCCCTCCCCAAGGGTCAGTGTGGCCCCCCTCCCCGGGGGTCACCCCAGCTGCCCTCCCAGGGGTCACCCCGGCCTCCCTCCCGGGGGTCAGTGTGGCCCCCCTCCCTGGGAGTCACCCCGGCTGCCCTCCCAGGGGTCACCCTGGACCCCTCCCTGGGGGGTCACCCAGGCTGCCCTCCCCAGGGATCACCCCGGCCCCCCTCTCCGGGGTCACCCTGGCTGCCCTCCCTGGGGGTCACCCCAGCCCCCCTCCCGGGGGTCAGTGTGGCCCCCCTCCCTGGGCACATCCGTCTCGGCCTCTGCACCACGCAGTCCTCCATTATCTGCGTGTGCAGTGTTTCCTCCCTGGTCCCCAGGAAAAGGGGCCACGTCACGTTCAATTCTGCCTCCCCCCGAATATCTAACGTGGGGCCTCCTGTGCAGTAAATGCTTATATCGGTACTTCTTATGTTTGGAAATGAGTAAGCGAATTCTTGAAGCATTAACCCCTCAAAACACTTCAGGTCCTTCTTCTGACCCATCACGACCTCAAATCCGAATCCTTCTGGAAGAAACAGGAACAGCAAGCGCGGGCGGGCAGGTCTGGGGGCTGGCTGCTCTCGAGTTCCGGCGCTCAGCGAGGCACTCAGCAGACACTCAGGCTGGTGGGTCTTCCGGAAGCGCTTGTGGTAATGAGCGAAGATCTCTGAGTTTCCAGCACCACTTGGAAGTAATGGCCTAATCATTATTAATTCCTTTGGTATTTCCTACGATAACATTAATCACAGCAGACTCGTCTGCTGTAAATGGAAGCTCACAGACACTCCCGCCACGTCCCGCGCCACCCCGCGTCAATTAACCGGAGCGGCTAGTCACTGTCCCTGTGCCTCCAGAGCGAGCGTGCTTCCCGCACACAGAGACGCAGATCTGAGCCGGTGGAGGAGGACCTCGGGGAGCAAAGAAGCACAGCCCTGCCCCCGCCTTCACCACGGCGGCCACGCTGACCGCTGGACCGAACTCCCGGGGGCGGCGGCTGCAGACCGAAACACCTCTTCCTGGACTCTAACGTATTAACTGCCTACGAAGCACAGAAGCGGTTTTAAAATGTGCATTAAATACTCCAGTGAAATACAAGAGTCTGATTCGCAGGGAGACAGTATACGTGCATGACATATGGGAAGGCAGAGATTTACATGCAGACTTAGATCGAGGTACAGAAAAAAAACCTTTGCCACTTCAGGTTAAGTTTTCAATTTCCAGGGGATAAAGTGCGGCCGCTGCATGCAGGAGCACGGTGTTCTCCGCTGTGACGGGCGTCTGGCCGTCGGGTGGTGGGAGGGGCGCGCACAGGCCGAGGCCGGCTGCAGAGGTGTGGTTAGGGGAGGGTCCCGCAAACGGATACCACCGCCCTCACGTGTCCGCGTCGGAAGTCAGGCCCGTCTCCCACTCTCCCTGCGGGTTCACACGCCTGTTTCTCTAGGGCCCACAGGTACGCTTGGAGGCACCGGGGCCAAGCCAAGCATGCCTCAGCTCTTAGTGGCTGAGCCCAGAGCCAACGGGCAGAGCCGCAGGCCAGCGCGTGCCCACACTCTCCCCCACACCCCTGCCCCGCCCTGGCGGGAGGCCTCCACTCCCTGAGCCTGCCGCCTCCTCCCTCGTCCGGTGTCTCCGCACGCAGGCCACCTCCCCAGCGGCTTCCTTCTCTGCTCCCAGTTCCTACAGTCCCGGCCGGGAGTCTGTGTCCAGTGCTGGGGGCCCCTCCTCGCGCCGCTACACCCTGCCCTCTCCGGGCTCCACCATGCACAGCCACCTACAGAGCCCAAGGAGCCCTGTCCCGGGCAGCTTCCTCCTCTCCGAGTCTTCCAGAGCATCTGGTGAAGCCCTGTACACGTCCCTGCGGGTTCTTTACACTAGCGCCACCCGGGAAGCCCATATGTGACTCAAGTCCCTCATCAAAGTGTATGGAGTTGAACTAAATACCCTTACACCAGATAATTAAGACAGCATGTTTAAGACGTAATTCATAATAACTCTTAATATTTTGTTTTAGAGGTATCTAAACCCATTTTGGAGAAGGAAATGGTAACCCACTCCAGTGTTCTTGTCTGGAGAATCCTAGGGATGGGGGAGCCTGGTGGGCTGCCGTCTATGGGGTCGCACAGAGTCAGGACACGACTAAAGCGACTTAGCAGCAGCAGCAGCTAACCCATTTTACCTAGTTTATATTAAGTTGCGTGGTGGTGGGGAGCATTTTGCAAAGTCACTAGACAACATAAATGCCTTTGTTGAAGCCCCAGAATCACCAGAACCAGATTTCAGGTAAGTGAGTTGACCTGTATTAGAGGTCGTTGACAAAGGTCATTGACATGTCATAAACTGTTACAGATCTCACCAAATTTCAAAGGTATATGTGATGACTAACAGTGACGGTTTCAATCAAAACTATTAGTGGTTATGGAAAACGAAATGGACTCCAGGACATGAACCAGAGGCAGCAGCCCTAGTGTCTAATTAATCAGTGAACTAATTAACGCAGCCGCATTGATTAAGCACAGCCCAGGAGGGCTGCTGCTCTGGGTGCCGGGTCCCAGCGTGGACCCTGCGGCAGGTGGCACGGAGCTCCTCACAGCGGCGTCTCCGGTCATCAGAGCAGTAACTCTGCAATAACGGAACAAGATTATTTCTGACGGTGACATGGTTCTGGGATGAGTAAGAGTGTAGATGAGCAGGTGTGTTTGAGACACAGGAACCAGGACAGGCCGGCCGAGGGGCGCTGCGGCTGAGCCATCAGTGACAGGGTTCGGGGCCCTGGGGGCAACGAGAGGGCGGAGGGGAGGGGTGCAGGCAGGAGTGGGGTGTTGGGGGTGGGGCCAGGCCGCGTCTTGGGGGGGACACGGTGGCCACGGAAGCAGCAGAAACAGCCAACCACGGAAGCGCTGATGCAGCTGTGATGAGCAGGTGGCCAGCAGGGCAACTCAGACACGGGGAGGCCCACGCGGTCACCCACAGGTTCAATTCCAGACAGATTTTTACACAGAGGTGACGATGGTCGGGTGAGTCTTCGCTGCTCGCACTGTTGAGGATGACAGGGCGGGCGGGCTGCCCCGGAGCCTCCCTGCCAAGGGCTCCATGCCTCTCCCTCCTGCTCCTCAAACATCTCAGCTGGGACAGGCTGTCGGGGTCGGTCCGTGTCAGGGGTGCACGATACAGCGACTAGTCATACTCATCGCGTTTGCTTGATCCTCCTGTTCAGGGCCAAGCCTCTCCCCCCAGACAATGCAGATCAAAATGCCCCCCCAGCAAAGGGGAGTCAGGCCCTCGGGAATGCCGATTGCACCCCCGAGAAGGCTCCGAGCGCCAGCACGTCTATTTCGGGCCAGGCAGCCGTCCCTTTGGGCCCACAGTGATAACGTTTGTGGGACTAACAGAAAGGTATCAATTTTGGCAACTTGAACCAACCCCTCAAAGTCACAAATCCAGGAAGACAGAAACCAGAGCTAAACTTCTCTTGAGGCTGAGAACTGACTGCACTAGCCACATTTTCAAGGACTGACACTTTACGGGGCCAGAGAGGGTTCTTCAGCCTCCCCAGATCCCCTTTGGAACCAGACACGGCTTGATTCTTTTCTCAGATGTGCCCTCCTGTCCTTCCCTCCTGCTTATCTCGGGGTGTGAGGCAGCGTTTCATCCTCGGGGAGGTCGGCGCTCACGTCACTGGATGCCTGCATGCTTCCTTCAGGCCCCTGCCGCCTGGCGACCACAGACAGAGCCCAGCACGGGCCTGACCCTGTGCCCTGAGCCACGGCCCGATCTTCACGAGTGCCCTGTGAAGCTGGAAGCTTCGGCTGTTACAGGCAGGGGGCCTGGTCGTTGGGGAGGCACAGTGGCTTGCTCAAGCTTACTCAGCCAGGATGCTGCTACAGCCAGAAAATGGACCACGTGTGCCTGGGGCCACCCCACCCCCTAGTGCAGCCCCACTGCCAGGCTTACGTGTTCATCACCCCATGGCCCAGGGAGTACCCAGGCAGAAGAAACCATTTCTCTTTCTTTGTACACTCAGAATCAACCAGAGGACTCCGTACACAGTAGGTGGTTAATGAATATGTGTTGAATGGATAACAAAAGAAAACAATTTAAATATTTGAAATACTCAAAGGAGATGAAGGGCTATTGTTTTAACATGTCTTTCTATTGGGAATTTAGCAGGGAAAAAATTCCCAATAGAAAGATATGTTAACTATATAGTATAGTTTAAAAAATACTATCCTTATTCTATAGATTTCTCTGGAAAAACCACCACTCTAGAATTTTAAACATCAGAGAAAACACTTTGCATGACTGTGGCTGAAGCAGTAATAACAAAGGATATAGTACTGCTGATGCTGGTGAGAGTGGTGGGGGTGAGGATGGTGATTATGACAGTGATGATGGTGATGATGACTGATGGTGATGACGAAAGTGATTGATGATGGTGATGGTGGTGGTGATAATCATGGTGATGATGATGGTAGTGATGATGGTGATGATGACTGTGATGGTGATGGTGACAGTGACTGATGATGGTGATGATGGTGATGATGACTGTGATGGTGACAGTGACTGATGATGGTGATGATGACTGTGATGGTGACAGTGACTGATGATGGTGATGATGACTGTGATGGTGATGGTGACAGTGACTGATGATGGTGATGGTGGTGATGATGACTGTGATGGTGATGGTGATGATGTTGATGATGACTGTGATGGTGATGGTGACAGTGACTGATGATGGTGATGATGGTGATGATGACTGTGATGGTGATGGTGACAGTGACTGATGATGGTGGTGATGACTTTGATGGTGATGGTGACTGATTGATGATGGTGATGATGGTGATGATGACTGTGATGGTGATGGTGACGGTGATTGATGATGGTGATGGTGGTGATGATGACTGTGATGGTGATGGTGACGGTGATTGATGATGGTGGTGATGATGACTGTGATGGTGATGGTGACGGTGATTGATGATGGTGATGGTGGTGATGATAATCATGGTGATGATGATGGTAGTGATGATGGTGATGATGACTGTGATGGTGATGGTGACAGTGACTGATGATGGTGATGATGACTGTGATGGTGATGGTGACTGATTGATGATGGTGATGATGGTGATGATGACTGTGATGGTGATGGTGACAGTGACTGATGATGGTGGTGATGGTGACAGTGATTGATGATTGTGGTGATGGTGATGATGACTGTGATGGTGATGGTGACAGTGACTGATGATGGTGGTGATGGTGACTGTGATGGTGATGGTGACAGTGACTGATGATGGTGATGATGTTGATGATGACTGTGATGGTGATGGTGACTGATTGATGATGGTGATGATGACTGTGATGGTGATGGTGACAGGGATTGATGATGGTGATGGTGGTGATGATGACTGTGATGGTGATGGTGACGGTGATTGATGATGGTGATGGTGGTGATGATGACTGTGATGGTGATGGTGACAGTGATTGATGATGGTGATGGTGGTGATGATGACTGTGATGGTATTAATGATGGTGATGGTGGTGATAGTGTGATGATCATGGTGAAGATGGCAGTGATGGTGATAGTGGTGATGGTGATGTAGCTTATTATAGTGATGATGGTGATGATGACAGTGATGTGATGATCATGGTGATGGTGGTGATGATGATGTCAGTGGCAACACTGTCCTGTGGACTGTTTGCTATGTACTAGTCATTATCTTAAGTTTTTACATCATATTTCACTCATCAGAATCCTGTGAAGGAGGTACTATTATAACTGCGTCCTGTAGGTGGAGAAACTGAGGAAGCCTCACCACAGAGAAAAGCTGGCATCCTCTCCCAGGTAGCTGCCTGCAGAGGAGTGCTATGTTTTCAGTTCCTGGATTTATTGTCAGTATGTGTGGTGTTTCTATGATGTCCACAGATTGCTCAATGCTGCTCCCTTCAAGAGGAGGAGCCAAACTCCCCTCTTGTGGAATGTGACCTGGACCTAAAATCCACGTCCAGTGAATAGAATAAAATGGACAAGACGAGGTCTCCAAGGTGCTGTGGCTTCCTGCTGGCTCTTTATGCCCGGGATCACTTGCTTCGGGGGCAGCCAGCGCCCTGCCATGGACATCCCTCTGAGAGGATTGTGCAGTGAGGAGCTGAGGCCTTCAGCCAACAGGTGTGTGAAGGTGTCACTTCAGAAGTAGCCCTAGTCAAGCCCTTGGGCGCAGCTTGACTCCTAAGCAACTCTGAGCTAGAACCATCCGCCTTAGCAGATCTTTGGGTCCACGCAGGGTCAGCACTGAGCCCGCAGTGGCCCCAGGAGTCGGGGAGGTTCCCTTCTATGGAGGAGCTGAGAGCAAGGCAATGACATGACCAGCCAGCATCTGCTCTCCTGAGATCAACAAGTTAGCTGAGACATTTTAAACACGCAAAATTCTGACTCCAGTCATAGATAAAATAGCAGATGTTTTTAAAAACAGTAATTTCTACCCTGGACTTTTGGGTTGAAATGAGAGAGTGAAGGTGTTCTCTTCTCTCTGAGTCTGCACAAATAACACAGACAAAGACGTTCTAATGACTAGAGTTGACCCAAGAGGCGGGAAAAGATATGCTGAGGTCCTCGGGGTCACGGAGGGCCACTCAATCCCAGGCCCCATGCACGCCCCTGACCCCCAGCCTCCCCACGGCACGGTCCTCAGGCAAAATGTCTGGATTATGAACACGCAGAAAACACGTGCCAAGGTCCACTGTATAAACGTACTTTACCCAAGGAGTGACCTCATGTCCTGCAAGAGCCCCACGGAGACTCCAAGGAGGCCCTGCAAACAGAGGTGTGACGGGCGCCTCTGAGGCCCCCCTGTGCTGGTGGAAAGTGGGTGGTAGAACTCTATTCCATTATAGACGGAACTCACGAATAAACTCAGCTTGCAAACTTTAACTCAGAAAGAAATCTGACTCCAATCATGGATAAAAGAGAAGATTTTTAAAAAACAATAATTACTTTCTAAAAAATAATCATTTTCTTTGTTTTAAAAGGAGTTTTTCCCTTTGACTTAACCAGGAAGTCCTTCTACTTCTTTTTTAATAATTCAGTTTTAAAATTAGACAAAATCAGTACACCAAAGGACTTAACGATCCAGTGTTCTGAAGTCCTTCTGGTGCATAACTTCTTAGCACCTATATCCGTTGCATCAGCAGGGTTTGCTCCAGAACTGCCTTGGGTATCACAAGTGGCCCGAGGCCAAGCTGATTAATGGACAACACTTTCAGAACGGCACAGTTACGACATGAAGACCTCAAGTTAAGGTAATTGTTGCTCCCTGATCAAGTGAAGCAGTTCTTCATAGGTTTCTTAAAGCAGAGGTATTCCGAGTATAGCCTCTAAACAGGCATCACCTGGGAACAGTTAGAAATGCAAACTGCGGCCTCACCCAGACCTGCGAGTCACACTCAGGAGACAGGAGCGCAAGCGGTGTTCTCAAGAACTTGACACAGGAGAGCCTGAAATGTGTCAGAGGATGTGTCCGATCACGCACGCGCCACCTTCCACCTAGCAGAGGGCCTTCAGTCACGGCCACGCAGGCCCCAGTGGGCCTGCGTCCAGCAAGGACAGCAGCCAGTGTGTGTGCATGTGCGCATGTACATGGTGGGCATGCGTGTGTCCGTGCACGTGTGTGCACATGTGTGTGTGCAGGGGTGAGAAGGCCATGTTTGTGAGTGTCTGCACACAGACCTGGCTGGCCGCTGCCCTGATCACCTCCGTGTGGCCCTGGCCCCTGACAGGGGCTGTTTACATGGTGAGGATGAGACGCGTCCCGGGTTGTGAGAGTGGCCGGGAGCTCAGCAGGTGCTGCCTGGCCCTCGGGATTAGACCTCAGCTCTGGTTTACAGGCACCTGTGTGCCGAGCACAAACAAGGGGGCCCGCGGAGCCGGCGTCCGCAGCGGCATCCGAGGACAGTCCTTGCTCCCTCGTCACCCTGCACGCGGCGTCCAGGTGAGGGAGGAAGCAGCGGGGTCCCCCTGACACCTTCTCCGTGACTCTGGCCTCCGAGCAGCCCCTCCAGAGGCCGGTGCCCCTACCCTCGAGTGGTGTCACACGTCCCACATGCCTGCCGCAGAGTGTGGCAGGTACAACACTCTTGTCTGCTGGGGTAACTCTCACGCCTGGGCAACGCTCGGCCCCAGGCACACTCCACCTTCCCAGCTCGAGCCCCTGGGACCTGCTGTGGCTCCTCACGGTCCCCATCCCCCGGCCCTGCGTCCTGCTCGGTCCTGGCCCACAGCACCCTCTGCCCTGCGCCCTGGTGGAAGGCCCGCCCCCCCTCCCTCCCCAAGTCCTGCCCACCTCCCCAGGTCCCCACGGCATCCTTCTGTCCCTCCCAGACCCCCATGTCGACTACAGTTCCTGCCAGAATTCTGGAAGCATGGTATATGCTCACTAAAAACTCCCTCTTAAAAAATTAATAAGATGTTCTGGGCCCAATTGACATTTAAACCACTCAGTACATCCTGCATAAGAAGCCTGCATCTAAAGGACACTAAATAACTTAATCACAACCAATCACTCTTTCCTTTCGATGAAAGCAGAAGCTGTCTCATTACAGACCAATTTACACTCTAAACTGGAGAGGCCAAAGCAAGCCATTTGTATCTTGCGAGTTTTACCATATCTGCCTGTCGACACCCACACTTATGTAGAGGAAGTTATTCTGAGCACGTGGGGTGCTTCACAAATAATTTCTATGGAAAACAGCAGTCAGACAGTAATACAGGCCCAAGGTGACCTCATTACCAGAATTTGTTCTAGTTGTCATTAGACATATCACACTGTGTCACTCAAAATGGGAAAGAAATAAAAGATACTGACATATAGCACTAGTGATTAGAGACGAGAAATGCCGTGATGCTATGGAAGGCCTTGGCCGGAGAGGAATATGTATAGTATTGAAGACTCAATCACCGTCAGAGCCATCATTGTGGTCTCGAAGTCTCCATCCTTCTTCTGCTCTTTTTAATCATTCCTTCTGTGTGGGACACAGCAAGTATGTCTTCTACGTGTTGCAAGCCAGCTTCCCTCCTGAGCAAAGTCCTGGGAGACATGTAAGTAACAGGCCCTGAGCCCAGATACTGGGAGCAGAAGCTCCAGCCGGCCGCCCCACTGGGTCTCTCAGAGAGGGTGACTCCTGAGCCCCCGTGGATGAGGCCCCTCCCAGAAATGTGGCCACGGACTCCAGCACCGACAAGAGGCGAGCATACCTGTGTGTGAGAGGCGCATATGAGGAGCTATGAGATGACCTCACACACAGCCAGGAGCCATCGTGCTGGGGCGGCTGAACCACTTGACTCGTTATCACCTGTTGAGCAGCTTCAACCACGAGGCCTCGGGCAGAACTGGAACACTGCTAGCTTTATTTTTTTTTTTTTTCACTGCTAGCTTTAGAGTCTTTAAAATCATGGGACTCTGGAGCAGATAAAGGCCCAAGCGGCCAGCATCCAATCCCTTCATTCTACGAACGCAGAGACTGAAGCCCACAGAGGTACCTGTGGTCACGGCACACTGACCCGGCACGAGGGAGACTCCAGGTGGGTGTTTAGAATAAACAGAATAAACCTGTGGATCCTGCTCCTCGGGTCTCTCACCCACCCACGAGCTACTCTGTCCATGATGTCTTCTAAGTCTCTTTTTAATTGAATAAATTAGTACTATAGGAAAAGTACATACCACTATTCATGAAAACCAGCATCACTGCTGCAAGAAAGCAATCCTAAAGATGAGAACAATGAAAATAAAACACAGTGTTATGTTACATTAAAGAAAAACAGTAAAGTCCTGGGGAAGGACCCTCCTTCAACACGAAGAGAGCGGGTTGTGCTAAGGAGTAAGCAGGGTCTGGAGCTGATCCTGAATGCTGGCCCACGTGGGGTGTGGAGGCAGGAATTGCAGGGGCAGTTTGGGTGGGATGCTGAGCTGTCCAGCAGAGGCAGGATGCGGGTCCACCAGAACACAGCCCCGTGTCCACTCAGTCCTGGTGAAGTCATGGTTCACACTGTGAGGTTCTCCACACACATTAAATAACACACAGAAGCTAAAATAAAAGCAGACTCGACTTCCCCTGGAAGACACCTGTGGAGGCAGGCTCAGCTCTCATCCCAGCCGGGCTCAGGGGAGGGGGAGGGGGAGGGGGAGGGGGAGGGTGGGCCCAGGGCAGAGGCCAGAAGCAGAGGCCAAGCTACACCAGGAGGCTGGGGACCACGGGGTCACGGCAGATCAGTGTCCTGTGGCTTCCAAACAATCGTGTAGGTGTCTCCAGAGTCTAGACTTGATCACTGAAAACACCTAAGTGTTAGGAATGAACACCAAATAAAACGACCCCAGGACGTCTTCATTTAGGAGGCACTGGAAAGCCCTTTCTGTATCTGCCACACAGGCTCCTTGAAGGAGATAAACAGACAAGGAGTCGGCAGCTCCTGGTGGAGGAGCCGCAGCGCCCAGGAGGGCAGGGCGCCCTCCCACGAGCCGCGGGGCCGACTCTCGGCCCCTCCTCCCCAGCTCCCACTCTGACCCCGATCATTGATCATCGCGATGCGCTTCCAACGGGCCGCGTTTATCACAGGGACCACTTTCCGACGGCCAGCGCACTCATTTTCCCACAATGTATTACAGGCGGCTCGCAAGATTTTCCATCACACTTAAATAGATTCAGATTTCTCTGAAGAGCAGGTTTCCCATATCAGTGCAGCAGTCCAGGTTAAGCCCAAGGACGTAGAGGAAAATAGATTTTTTTCCTAGGTGGTCCGACTTGACATTAAAAAATATTAGCATCTGAGCAGCCACCAGACCCACAAGCCGGCCCGGCGCTCGGGTAGAGCTGACATGCTCACTGCGGGTGTCAATTTTCTTTTCCTTTCAGAAAAGTAATTTCCATGTTGTACCCACCCAGGACTCAGGACTGCGAAAGAGACAGCACAGCAGGAAACCTCCAGGCTCCGGAAATGCTCAACAAAGAGGGCAGATGCCATTTCAATCACCTGCCCGCCTAGAGGCTCATAGCTTCCAGCCAAGAAGAGTGGTCCCTTCCTAATCCGACCCGCACACATGAGGGGGCGGGGCCAGGAAGTCCTGGGGGAGGGTCCAGGGAGACCCCAGGGAGTTCTGGGGGCGGGGCCTTGGGAGGGCCAGGGAGTTCTGGAGGCGGGGCCTGAGGAGACGCCAGGGAGTCCTGGGAGGCGGGGCCTGAGGAATCGCCAGGGAGTCCTGGGAGGCGGGGCCTGAGGAGGCGCCAGGGCGTCCTGGGAGGCGGGGCCTGAGGAGGCGCCAGGGCGTCCTGGGAGGCGGGGCCTGAGGAGACGCCAGGGAGTCCTGGGAGGTGGGGCCTGAGGAGGCGCCAGGGCGTCCTGGGAGGCGGGGCCTGAGGAGGCGCCAGGGCGTCCTGGGAGGCGGGGCCTGAGGAGGCGCCAGGGAGTCCTGGGTGGTGGGGCCTGAGGAGGCGCCAGGGCGTCCTGGGAGGTGGGGCCTGAGGAGGCGCCAGGGCGTCCTGGGAGGCGGGGCCTGAGGAATCGCCAGGGAGTCCTGGGAGGCGGGGCCTGAGGAGGTGCCAGGGAGTCCTGGGGGAGGGGCCTGAGGAGGCGCCAGGGAGTCCTGGGAGGCGGGGCCTGAGGAGACGCCAGGGCGTCCTGGGAGGTGGGGCCTGAGGAGGCGCCAGGGCGTCCTGGGAGGTGGGGCCTGAGGAGGCGCCAGGGCGTCCTGGGAGGCGGGGCCTGAGGAGACCCCGGGGAGTCATGGGAGGTGGGGCCTGAGGAGGCGCCAGGGCGTCATGGGAGGCGGACCCACCACCAGCCCAGGACCAGGGGATTGGTCAACCCTGACTGAAATCCCATTTCCAGGGCAGACGAATGCTGTCTGTCCATTAAGGGAATGGAAGGACGTGGGAGTGGGTATAGCTTTCTAGAGCCAGAGTACCATTCCCCAAGGTACCTAGGGCCATCAGGGAATGAAAATAAGGTGGTCTTGGTGACATGCCACGCATCACCACACGCACAAGTGGTGACTGCCCCACGTCCACGTTGTTGTCCAGTCGCTCAGTCGTGTCCGACTCTGCGACCCCATGGACTGCAGCACCAGGCTTCACGCTCTCCAGGAGCTTGCTCAAACTCATGTCCCTTGAGTTGGTGATGCCGTCCAAACACCTCGTCTTCAAGTTCCCTTGCACAGCTACAATTCACAGAAGAAACACGACCTGAATGTTCCTTGTCAGGGTCATATTACTGCTGGAGGCACATCAGGTGTTTCTGAGAAACCAGCTGGGCAGCCCTCCTACCCCTCATACACAATCCTCTGTAAACATTTACAGCACAGCAGCGCCCTGCCGGCCACCAACGGCCTTCTGCTCCTGGAGGCCAAGTGGTCACACAGCTTCGGGCAGCAACCCCTCTGACCACACAGCCAGCGTCACTGGAGGCAGTGCCATCCTCCCCAGCTTTTCCTTCTCATTCACTCTAGTAAGAATCATGGAGTTTTCTAAGATGTCTGTCCTTAAAACTGACGAAACATAAACAAGCCAACAGAAGACGACATCCAGGCCCAGGAGGGGGATCGGGGCACGGGAGCCAGCCTGGCCTCTCTGCACACAGTGGTCACGAACCCCAAAGGTCAGGCTCCCCACTGAGAAACGCCTAGTCATGCTCTACGGTTGCGGTCCCATTTTATTCCCGTCCGACTGTCCTGGGGCCTGCCTGTCACTAGGAAGCTATTTGGCCAGTCCGGCCTCATCTGGAAGATAAAGGCACAAATCTGCAAAGTGATAATTGTCCATCTCAACTCAACTAGCACTTATTAAACACACCCAATGGCCTGGAACCATGACCCCCGTAGGGAAAGGACTCCAAAGTTCCAGGAGTCCAGAAGCATGATCTGACCCTGACCCTGACCCTGACCCTGACCCACGGGCTTTGGGTCCACCCTGTGCACAGGACTCCACACCTGAGAGGAGGAGGGGGTCTGCCTGCTCAACCCTCACTGCCCAGAGTCAAAGTCTCCCATTTATGGTTAAGATTAATAACGACCCCATCAGATGGCTTTGGTGAGGGTCCCCTATTGCTGACGCATATACTGCTGTGTGTGCACAGATGTGTGTTCTCACTATCTGGGTCCTCCCCTCCCCTGGCCACCCTGAACCCCAGACAGAACCACAGGAGAGGCCTGACCTTCCAGTGCCCGCCACGCCCTCGGGCTCCACGCGAGGTCCCCAGTGCCTGCGGCAGCCCTGATGCCCCACTCACCCCCGTGTCCCTGGGCGGGACCTGCCCCTCCACTCGGCCAGCTCCCCGGGGCTCGCCCTGCTCTCCTGAAGGGTCTGGCAGCTCAGGCCCAAGGGCCAGCAGAGGCCCCGGCAGCTCCTCCCACTCTGAGGAAGGCCCAGACCAGGCTCTTTCCTCACAAAACACAGTCTCACAGTTTGGGGGGCGGGGGTGATTCCAAACATCCACGCCTTCCAGCCCCTCTTCTAGGTGAGCGGCTCTGCCTGGCTGTCAGCCACAGTCAGTTCCATCAGATTCAAGGGGAAAGGCCATCAGTGGAGCATCCCGCCCCAGACAAGAACCTCAGCCTCTCCCCAGGGACCCGCCGTCTGTGTGAGGGCCCCGACCGTGGCCTTCTCAGCCCCAGCGTCCCAGGGACTGGCCTCAGCAGTCACGGCTTTGTCCTCACTATGAGGATCAGCCGGCGGCCCTGGGAAGCGTCCACATGTCTCCCTCTCCCTCTTGACTGTCCTGCCTCAATAATTAGTGACCAGCGGGGGGAGACTCCCCCTACTGTTTAGAGGGGAGACGGGCGGTCAGGAGCTGTCTGGAGCTGGGGCCCCCTCAAGGAAGGCTGGAAGGAGGGCCAGCCGGTCTGCGGGGCGGGGGTGGTGGTGAGTGGGCGTGAGAGGCCCTTGCCTCCCTGGCCAAAGGCGGGGCTGGTGGCCCATGGGCTCCCTCCTCCACGTCACAGCTTCCCAGAGCCCAGCCTGGAATCCCCGTGATCCCAGGCCAGCCTGGGTGTTGGTGCGCTGAGGGGCTGGTCACGAACTCCAACCGGCTTCCCAGCCTGAGCAGACGCTCCAGTGAAGCGAGGGCGTCAGAGATGGCGGCACTCACACGGCTCTGGTCGGTCAGAGCATGCCACGGGCCCCTTATCCGAGGGAGCCGGGGCTCCAGCTCGCAGACTGTCCCATGGCTTAGTGCTCTGCCTTATGCGTGGGGATGCAGGACGCTCAGCCTCCATCCGCATGTGAGGCGGCCGGCGTTTCCACCAGATGCTTTGTCCTTGGTCTCAGGTGAAGCTGAGCACTGCTGAGGGAAGGGGTCACCTGGGTGCCCAACAGGGACTGACTAGACAACATTATTAAAGTATGGGCCACTGGGAGAGAAAAATTATTACATCTTTTCTCTCAAAAGTCGCTGACCTGCTTCAACAATGTGCCCGACCCCAAGGACCCAGCATCTTCGAGGCTCTACTCCTATGAGTGGATGAGGGGTTCTGACGGAAACCATCCAAGTCTGTGCTGCCTGGGGTGACGAATGACCCGTGGGAGCTGGGGAGTGGCTACTTCAGCTTCTGCTTTGATTCATCATTTGTTTATCTGATTGAGAGCCTGGTGATGAATCTGCCAAAAAGGATCCCAGCAGGACTGGAAAAGGTCAGTTTTCATTCCAATCCCAAAGAAAGGCAATCCCAAAGAATGCTCTAACTACCACACAATTGCACTCATCTCCCACGCTAGCAAAGTAACGCTCAAAATTCTCCAAGCCAGGCTTCAGCAATACATGAACCGTGAACTTCCAGATGTTCAAGCTGCTTTTAGAAAAGGCAGAAGAACCAGAGATTAAATTGCCAACATCCACTGGATCATCGAAAAAGCAAGACAGTTCCAGAAAAACATCTATTTCTGCTTTATTGACTATGCCAAAGCCTTTGACTGTGTGGATCACAATAAACTGTGGAAAATTCTGAAAGTGATGAATACCTGTCATGCAGTTCAGGATAGCAAGCCCAGTTAGAACTGGACATGGAACAACAGACTAGTTCCAAATAGGAAAAGGGAGCTATGTCAAGGCTGTATATTGTCCCTCACTTATTTAACTTATATGCAGAGTACATCATGAGTAATGCTGGGCTGGAATGAAGCACAAGCTGGAATCAAGATTGCCAGGGAGAAATATCAATAACTTCAAGATATGCAGATGACACCACCCTTATGGCAGAAAGTAGAAGAACTAAAGAGCCTTTTGGTGAAAGTGAAAGAGGAGAGTGAAAAATTGGTTTTAAAGCTCAAGATTCAAAAAACTAAGATCATGGCATCTGGTCCCATCACTTTCATGGCCAAATAGATGGGGAAACAGTGTAATCAGGTGGCTGACTTTATTTTGGGGGCCCAAAATCACTGCAGGTGGTGATTGCAGCCATGAAATTAAAAGACGCTTACTCCATGGAAGGAAAGTTTATGACCAACCTAGACAGGGATATTAAAAAGTAGAGACATTACTTTGCCCAACAAAGGTCCGTCTATCAAGGCTATGGTTTTTCCAGTGGTCATGTATGGATGTGAGAGTTGGACTGTGAAGAAAGCTGAGCACTGAAGAATTGATGCTTTTGAACTGTGGTGTTGGAGAAGACTCTTGAGAGTCCCTTGGACTGCAAGGAGATCCAACCAGTCCATCCTAAAGGAGATCAGTCCTGGGTGTTCATTGGAAGGACTGATGTTGAAGCTGAAATGCCAATACTTTGGCCACCTCATGCGAAGAGTTGACTCATTGGAAAAGACCCTAATGCTGGGAGGGATTGGGGGCAGGAGGAGAAGGGGATGACAGAGGATGAGATGGTTGGATGGCATCACCGACTCGATGGACATGGGTTTGGGTGGACTCTGGGGGTTGGTGATGGACAGGGAGGCCTGGCGTGCTGTGCTTCATGGGGTTGCAAAGAGTCGGACACAACTGAGCAACTGAACTGAACTGAACTGAACTAGAAAACCCGTCTTCTTCTTGGGTGAAACTGCTTCCAGTTCTGAGATGAGGGTTTTTCCCTTGGACCTCGGAAGACACACAGGCTTCACCATCAAACATCAGAACAGTAACAGCAACAGTGGAGACAAGGAGGTCCTGGGGAGTCCTGGGCCCTGCACGTCGTCTGTGGGCCACTCACTCCCTGGGTGTAGGCCGTGTGTGGAGCGCCTGGCGTGACACCCACACTGCACAGGGCCTGGTGCAGGGCCCCTCCTCCCCTCACCCCTTCCGCAGGACAGGGAGAGCAGACAGGGAAGTCGACAGCCCATGGCTGCAGGGTGGTGGATGGTGAAGCTCTAACGCTTTCTGTCCATGGTCTTGGCTCCAAACACTGCACTCTATCAAACTGAGCCCATGGGGCCAGAGACACAGGGCCTGTGCTATTGATCGGGAGCGACAACCCCCATGCGGCTATTTAAATGTAAAGTGAAAATTCAGTCCCTTGACTCGACCACCCACATGGCCAGGACCTCGGACAACCTGTGTCGAGAAGCGTCCACTGAGGGTGCAGCCCGCCAGAAGCTCTCCTGGACAGTGCCAAGGACACCAAGCAGCTCCCTGGTCAGTGGGAAGCTCGGCTTTTCAGGCGGTGGGGTGATGAGACACAGGCACGGTTAGACGACTGGGGTAGAAAGTGGGGCAGATGAGGAGGAAGTGCGTGATGCATGTACTGAGCACTGCGTGTCCGCTGTGGGGGCCGGGCTCCTCCCACCCCGTCTCCTCCATTCTCCCTGTTGGCCCAGCAGTCCATCTGTGCCCCTCTTAAGGACGGGAAAAGGACCTCGGGGTTGTCTCAGAATGGCAGCACCCGCTCTGCGGGTCAGATCACCCAGGCTCCAGCCGCTGGCAGAGGTCTCCGTCCGCCTGAGTCGACGTTGCTCTGGCCTTTGGGGTTTAGTCTGTCTGTCCATCTTCGTCCTCCTTCAGAAAAACAGCAAACCATCTTCACAGCTTGTCTCCCAAATGGAACTGGGTCCATGTCAAGTGCTGGCTCCCTGGTTTCTCAACAACTCCAAGGCCACCAAGCGCAGAGGAGCTGCAGTGGAGACTCTGGAGCCGCAGGTGCCTGGGGCCTCCACCACCACAGGGATGATGGCAGGGGTGGGCTGGAAGGGGGTCTGCGCTCAGCCAGTGATGCGTGAGGGTCTGAAGCTCAGACACCTTCACGACTTGCCTCAGCTCTTGCTATAACCAGAGCCAGAACTTGGAATCCTGGCAGAGGAAGCCAGGGCTTTTCCTAGGGGACAGAGGGCGGCAGGGCTGACCCCCATGCCTACTGGGAGCTGGACGTTGCAAAGAGACGTAGGCGGTGTTGTAACTGGTGGAACACGAGCTGTGAAAGCATGGATGTGAGTTCAGCCACTTCCGTGATGCAATTCTCAAGCGATTCTAAAGGTGCACCACTGCTGTAAAACACGGGTAAGGCTGTTCACGTGTCTAGAGACCTGGTCTGTCTTGTTCACTGTGGGGTCTCACCCAGAACCAGATCTGTCTGAAGGAGACCACTGGGTTATGGCAACACTTCTGAGACAGTCTGAACACAAACATCCTGGCCCCTCAGAGTCAGAAAACAGAGGAGCACCATAAACGAGATAAACTATCTCCACTACCAGGATGGGGTTTATAAATAAAGACATGGGCTGTCTTGAGATTTACACCAAGAAACATCCGATGCGTTTCTCTCTGAGTAAGATCAGCAGCCACAGAGCACACGCGGCAGCCCCACCAGCACCACGGGGTGAGGTGGAGCCTCGGCCTTCTCACACGCCCCTGTGAGAAGCAGCCTGGAGACGGCCAGGCTGCCGGCCACCCAAGCAGGAGTGGTCCCGGCCAGCAGTGACCACGGGGGGACCCCATTCAGGGATGCAGCATCAGGCTCCTGCCAGCTCCCTGGTGGTGCCGTCACATGCTCACTCACTCATCACTCACTCACTCATCACTCACTCACTCATCACTCACTCACTCATTAACTCATCCACTCATTCACTCATCCACTCACTCATCACTCACTCATCCACTCACTCACTCATCACTCACTCACTCATCACTCAGTCACTCGTTCATCACTCACTCATTCACTCATCCACTCACTCATTCACTCATCACTCATCACTCACTCACTCATCACTCACTCACTCATCCACTCATCACTCACTCACTCATTAACTCATCCACTCATTCATCACTCACTCACTCATCCACTCACTCAATCACTCACTCATTCATCACTCACTTATTCAGTCAGTCACTCATTCATCACTCACTCACACACTCTTTCACTTGCTCAGTCATTCACTCTTTCACTTGCTCACTCATTCACTCATTCATTACTCACTCACTCTCACTTGCTCATTCATTCATTACTCTTTCACTTGCTCACTCATTCACTCATCCATTACTCATTCACTCACTCTTTCACTTGCTCACTCACTCATTCATTATTCATTCATTCACTCACTCACTCATTCATTCACTCACTCACTCATTACTCATTCTTTCATTCACTCATTCATTATTCATTCACTCACTTTCACTTGCTCACTCACTCATTTACTCACTCATTACTGATTTACCCACTCACTCATTACTCATTCATTCAGTCACTCATTCACTACTCATTCATGCATGCATTCATTCATTCACTGATTGCTCACTCATCACTCACTCATTCACTTATTCACTACTCATTCACTCATTTTCACTTGCTCACTCATTCAGTCACTCATTCACTACTCATTCATGCATGCATTCATTCATTCACTTATTCATTCATTCACTCACTCAGGGGCAGCTGTCCTCAGTGCTGGCTCAGTTGAGGATAGAAGGTGCAGGACTCAACCCCTGGGGAGGGCGAGGGCACCAGGATCCGTGTGCCTGGTTAAGAGGCTTGTTAGATGGTGAGGAGGAGAATGCTGGATGCTGAAGCCTCTTGCTGGATGACCACTCTGGGCCCTGATGCTTCACACAGCAGGCAGCACCCAGAAAGCTTAAGGGTGCCAAAGGAACGAGGTGGATGAAGAGCCCCTGAAGTCCCCACACAGTGAGTGAGGCCTAGACCAAGCGCATAGCGAGGAGGATGTAGGAAGGGGATCTCCTTGCCCAGCCCCTCCAGGAGCACAAGCCTGTTGAGGATCAGAGGGCCAGGCGCTCAAGGCCTGGTGGTCATTCATAGAAACGCCCCTGGGCCGTGGGGTCTGGCCTGCAGGGAGTGAGAGGAAGGGGTGGGGAGGGACAGCGCTGGCTGGGGCGGGGCCCGGAAGGCCTCTGACAGATGCTGGGCCGCAGCGATGATCCCACCCAGGTGTGGGGCCGTGTCGGGGCACCCTCCCTTCACTGGTCATGGATGGGGGCAGAGGCCTGAAGGTGCCTGGGGACCAGTGGGCTGCCCTCTTGGGACCGTGGGCTCCATCGGGACAGCTGACCAACACAGGATGCATTCCTCGGTCTTTGCGACCAAGCATGGCTTGGAACTCTTGCAGGAGGCAGCGGCCTCCCCTCTGGGCTCATCAGCCCTTCCCTCCCCTGGTGTCTGAGGTCACTGACAAAACGGAATAAAGTTTTCCAGGCTCTCTCCTGTTTAAAGAATTGCCTGCTTGTCTAATTACTTCAAGTGTATCTATTAATTTCATCACTGCTGCTGACTTAATCAGAAACTTCATTTACAATTTTATAAACTGCAAAACTCATTTGCTACCTACTGTCACGTATTATGGCAAACTTGTCAGCACCTTGTTCCCCATCTGATGTTTCTCATTTCCCTGAGTTCCGGAAAATTTATACTGAGCTAAAATAAACTGGTCCAAATAGAAGCTGTGTTTTAGCTCCTCATTTAAAATGCTTTGTGTCCCAGAGATGTGGAAAAGGCACACAATCGCTCTGTTAATGCTTCCAGTGTCCAATTTTGGGGAAAAGAATGAATATTATCACCTGAAAGAGACTAATGTGATGTCACCCTGGGAAAAGCATGCAGGGTTTCGGCCATCTCTGTGTGTCTCCTGGACATGTCTGCTCGCCCCATCCCACCCCAGGAGAACTCCCACGCCCTTGAGACAAGCTCTGATCGCAACCAAGAGACCTCCATCCCACCCCACACTGACCCGCCTCAGCCTCCACCTGGGAGGAGCCCAGCCTCCAGCTGGGCCGCTGCTCGTACCAGCAAATGTCACTTTAACCAAGGTGCTCCGGAAGGACTGGACGCGCTCCTCTGCTGTCATCAACATCTCACCTTTCACACAGGAAGGGATTAAAAATAAAGCCTGAGTTTTACTACGGTTTTGCTGCTTGTTTACGTTATATTTCTCTGAGGTAATAGAATCGGGCAAATTGTATCATCTGCCAACAGTTTAATTTCAGGACTGTGTAACATGACATGTGTGTGTGAGAATGTTTATCCCCTTGCTTTCAATGCTCCCTAAATTTTGTTTCCATTTTTAAAAATTTGTGACAATATATTATTCCTGGAGGTTTTATAAACCATGTCCTTCAAGCAAATAAATGTAAATTTCACTCCGACTCTGAGTTCATTTTCAAAGAATGGCTTGAGAAGTGTTACATCCACTTCACCAAATATTATGTCTAAAATGCTTATTTCCGTTTTTCACACAACAATAGAGATACCCACGATGACGATTTTAGAGCCTCTAGGAGCGTAAGACATGCTGCAGAAATGCTAATAGCCTCGTAAACAAGATGTGAGACAATCAATTTCCCTTCTGCCTGGAAGCTGCAGAATCACCTGCTCGAGAGGCGAGGAGAGGCGTCCAGCGTCCAGGCCGCCACGAGTGCCAGGCCTCTTCTTAAGGTCACTACAGCTTATGGTAATGAGCACAGAAAGGTTACTATAGTTGTCTTTGTTGATTTCTTCTAGAAAATGCAGAGGAGAGAAAGGTCACCAAACCTTGTCTGGAATCCACTGATCCAACACTGACAGAAACATGGAGCCGCTAACAGGGCCACTTCAGTGGCATCATTTGCAAATCCAGTCAGTTACACACACATCTCTTCTGAACTTGGAAAAGTAAGAATCCCAAGATCAGTGGTTACAGTGGGGAATGAAGCCAATTCCATTTCACAGTGACCCCATGCATGCAGTTAACAAGCAATGGGAGAATCTTGCAAATACGGACAACTAGAGAAAAGTTCTAGCTCTGGTGGCTCAGCTGGTAAAGAATCCACCTGCAATGCGGGAGACCCTGGTTGAATTCCTGGGTCAGGAAGATCCCCTGGAGAAGGGACAGGCTACCCACTCCAGTATTCTGGCCTGGAGAATTCCATGGACTGTATAGTCTATGGGGTCGCAAAGAGTCAGACATGACTGAGCAATTTTCACTTTCAGAGGAAAGTTCAGTTTTAGAGATGATACAGTAGCATCTCATTCATTTAGCATAAATTAGGTAAAAGTTATTCCAAAAAATGTATTTCTAGGGTAACTTAAACATACATACATAAGAGCCCATTTGAGAGGCTTTAAATTAAAGTCTTTTGTGAAAGGATTGCTTATCTCTCTGATGCCTTGAGCCTGGCAGAATGAACAGACACTCATTCACGCTTAACAACTCAGAGGCCTCATTTCACATACCAGCACAGGGCTTTTGGTCACACCCAAGGCCTGAGATGCGGTGGGACAGGAGGCTGCTGCCTCCATTCTAATGGTCCCGTTTGGCTGTGGAAGGGAAGGAACATCCCCACTTTAACAGCATCTTTCTGCTTTGAATAAAACCCACTTATACACACAGAAGATTTTAGAAGTTCACCAGTTTATGAACACAGATGGGCTCATGGAAGGTGAGAGTCAAGTCATCTTTGAAAACGACTGAAGATGTTCATCATGGAATCTCCATGGTGTCTTCACCAACACAAGATCCTGTCTGCATGCAATTGCTAAAGAAGACAGAATGGCCTCTGTGACACTGAAAATGACTCACAGTGGCCTCTGCTTCCTTGTGATGCCTACAGATGGGTTTTACAAAAAGAACAGAACCATAGTCTCTATCTCCCAATTAACATTAAGAGCTGGTAGAAGCTCTTCTCTGTTATCTTCATTTTTGAAACCCCTTATTGAATGGCTTTTAAAAGTACCAACACCCTCAATCACAGGTGCACATGTGCTTGGCTCCCCTCCAATTCAAAGTGTCCACCCAGCCAGAAGAGGGAGCACGTGCTTAAAAGAGCCCAGAACAATCAGTCATCATCACAACCAGAATAACAGCCATCTGGTAATACAAAACTACAGATTAGGCTAAGCACATATTATGATGCTTGGGTTCATAAGAAGATGTGGGCCAAGAGAAATAAAATAAGAATACAGCACAAACACACAGAATCTACAGGATGTAGCAAAAGCAGTTTTTAGAGGAAAGTTCATAGGAATACAGGTCTTCTTCAAAAAAATAAGAAAAATCTGAAATAAACAACCTAACATAACACCTAAAAGAATTAGCAGAAAAAAAGAACAAACAAAACCTAAAGTCAGTAGAAGAAAGGAAATAAGAAAGATCAGAGATGAAATAAATAAAACAGAGATTAAGAAACAAAAGTAAAAATCAATCAAACCAAGAGCTAGTTCACTGAAAAGGTAAACAAAATCGACAAACTTCTGGCCAGGCTGCCTAAAAAGCAAAGAGAGACCATCAAAATAAAATAATAGCTAAAAGAGGAGAAATCAACCTGTACTGCAGAAATACGCACCCCCCCCCCCCCAAAAAAAAAAAAAACATAAGAAAATACTATGGACAATTATATGCCAACAAACTGGACAACCTAGAAGAAATATAAACGTTTCTAGAAACATATAGCCCACCAAAACTGAATCAAGAAAAAAAATAGATACTTTGAACAGACTGGTCACTAGAAGTGAAACACAACCAGTAATTTTAAAAAAAGCCAAAACTCTCTGAACACAGAAGTCCAGAACGAGATGGCTTCACAGATTAACTCTACAAAATATACGAATAATTCATACAAATCCTTTTCAGACTCTTCCAAGAGACTGAAGAGGAAGGAACACTCCCAGAGTCGTTCAATAAAGCCACCATCACGCTGATACCAAAAGCAGACAAAGACACTACCAATAAAGAAAATTACAGGCCAGTGTCTTTGATGAATATAGATGCAAAAATTCTCAACAAAATATTAGCCAACCAAATCCAATAAAAGATCATACACCATGATCAAGTTGGATTCATTCCATAGTCACAAGGATGGTCCAACATACACAAATCAATCAATGTGATACACGACATGAACAAAAGAAAAGACAAAAATCACTTGATCATTTCAATAAATGCAGAGGAAAACATTTGATAAAATTCAACATCTAGTCATGATAAAAAAACTCTGACCAAAGTGGGTATAAAAGAAACAGATTTCAACATAATAAAAGCTATTTATGACAAACCCACAGACAATATAATACATAATAGTGAAGAGCAGAAAGACTTGTCACTAAAATCTGAAACAAGACAAGGATGCCCACTCTTACCATTTCTATTCACTATGCTATTGGAAATCCTAGTCACAGCAATCAGGTAAGAAAAAGAAATAAACACTATCCAAATTGGAAGAGAAGAGGTAAAATTGTCATTATGTGTAGACAACATGATACTATACATAGAAAACCTTAACGGCTTCACAAAAAACCCACTAGAACTAATAAAAGAATTCTGCAAGGTAGCAGGATACAAGATTACATGCAGAAATTGGTTGCATTTCTTTACACTAAAAAAGAAATATAAAAAGGGGAAAGTAAAAGAACCATCCCTTTTAAAATTGCATCAAAAAAAAAAAAAAAATAAAATACTTAGGAATAAACCTGACCAAGCAGGTAAAGGACTTAAATGCTGAGAAATAAAAAACAGTAATAAAGGAAATTGAAGATGCTTCAAAGAATGGAAAAGTAGCCCATGCTCTTGGAGTAGAAGAATTAATATTGTCACAATGGCCATACTACTCCAAGCAATGTACAGATTTTATGTTATCCTTATCATATAGGGTTTCCCTGGTGGCTCGGGAGCAAAGAACCCGTCTGCCAATGCAGGAGATGTGGATTCAATCTCTAAGTCGGGAATATCCCCTGGATAGAGAAATGGCAACCCACTCCTGTCTTTTGCCTGGAGAATTCCATGGACAGAGGAGCCTGGGGGCTACAGTCCATGGGGTCACAAAAAAGATATGACTTGGCAACAATAACAACAACAAACAACAACTATCCAATTACCCATGACATTTTTCACCAATAGAACCAATAACCCTAAAATTCATATGCAACCACAAAAGACTCAGAACTGCCAAAGCAATCTTTAAGGAAAAGAACAAAGCTAGAGGCATAACCATCCCAGACTTCAGACAATATTACCAAGCTACAGTGATCAAAACAGCCTGATATTGGCACAAAAACAGACATATGGATCAATGAAACAGAACAGACAGCCTAGAAATAAACCCACACGACTATGGTCAACTCATCTTCAACAAAGGAGACAAGAATACACAACAGAGAAAACACAGTCTCTTCAGCAAGTGGTTCTGGGAAAACTGGACAGCTGCATGGAAACTAATGAGGTTAGAACACTGCCTCACACTATACGCAAGAATAAACTCAAAATGGCTTAAGTACCTAAATATAAGACAAGACACTAGGAAACTCCTAGAAGAGAACATAGGCGAAACATTCTCGGATAGAAATCATACCAATGTTTTCTTAGGTCAGTTTATCAAGGCAACAGAAATAAAAGCAAAGATAAACAAGGGGTAACTAATCAAACTAATAAGCTTTTGCACAGTGAAGGAAACCATAAACAAAACCAACAGTCAACCTACAGACTAGGAGAAAATATTTGCAAATGATGTGACCAACAAGTGCTTAATTTCCAAAATATACAAACAGGATCTGCACCTCAGTAACAATGAAACAAACAACCCAATTTTAAAAATGGGCGGAAGACCTAAACAGATATTTCTCCAGAGAAGTCACACAGATGGTCAACAGACACATGAAAAGATGCTCAACATCACTAATTACTGTCGTTATTGCTCAGTTGCTAAGACATGTCTGACTCTTTGTGACCCCTGTGGACTGCAGCATGCCAGGCTTCTGTCCTCCACTACCTCCCAGAGTTTGCTCAAACTCACATACATTGAGCTGGTGAAGTCATCCAACCATCTCATCCTCTGTTGTCCCCTTCTCCTCCTGCCTTCATTTTTTCTCAGCATCAGGGTTCTTTTCCACTAAGTCAACTCCTCACGTCAGGTGGCCAAAGTACTGGAGCTTCAGCATCAGTCCTTCCAATGAATGTGCCGTCCTTAGTTGCTCAGTCGTGTCTGACTCTTTGCAACCCCATAAACTGTAGTCTGCCAGGATCCTCTGTCCATGGGGATTCTCTTGGCAAGAATACTGGAGTGGGTTGCCATGCCCTCCTCCAGGGCATCTTTCCAACCCAGGGATCAAACCCAGGTTTTTCCCACATTGCAGGCTGTTTCTTTATCATCTGAGCCATGAGGGAAGCCCAAGAATACTGGAGAAGGTAGCCTATCCCTTCTCCAGGGGATCTTCCCAACTCAGGAATAAAACCAGGGTATTCTGCAATACAGGCAGATTCTTTACCAGCTGAGTTACATTCAGGGTTGATTTCCTTTAGGACTGACTTGTTTGATCTCCTTGAAGTCCAAGGGACTCTCAAGAGTCTTCTCCAGCCTCACAGTTTGATAGCATCAATTCTTCAGCACTCAGCTTTCTTTATAGTCCAACTCTCACATCCATACATGACTAATGAAAAAATCACAGTTTTGACTGTATGGACCTTTGTCAGCAAAGTGATGTCTCTGCTTATTAATATGCTGTCTAGGTTTGTCATAGCTTTTCTTCCAAGGAGCAAGCATCTTTTAATATCATGGCTGAAGTCACTATCCTCGGTGATTTTGAAGCCCAAGAAAATAAAGTCTGTCACTGTTTTGTTTCCCCACCTATTTGCCATGAAATGATGGGACCAGATGCCATGATCTTCATTTTTTGAATGTTGAGATATAAGCCAGCTTTTTCACTCTTCTCTTTCACTTTCATCAAGAGGCTCTTTAGTTCCTCTTTACCTTCTGCCATTAGAGTGGTCTGCATAGAAGTTAAATTATCAGAGTGACAATATACAGCCTTGTTGTACTCCTTTCCCAATTTTGAAGCAGTCAGTTGTTCTATATTCAGTTCTGTTGCTTTTTGACCTGCATACAGGTTTCTCAGGAGACAGGTAAGGTGGTCTGGTATTCCCATCTCTTTATGAATTTTCCAGTTTGTTGTAATCCACAGAGTCAAATGCTTTAGCATAGTCAGTGAAGCAGAAGCAGATGTTTTTCTGAAATTCCTTTGCTTTCTCCACGATCCAATGAATGTTGGCAATTTGACCTCTGGTTCCTCTCCTTTTTCTAAACCCAGCTTGTTCATCTGGAAATTCTCAGTTCATAGGCTGCTGAAGCTGAGCCTGAAGGATTTTGAGCATTGCCTTGCTAGCATCTGAAACGAGCATAACTGTACAGCAGTTTGAACATTCTTGGGCATTGCCCTTATTTGGGGTTGGCAGGAAAACTGACCTTTTCCAGTCCGTGGCCGCTGCTGAGTTTTCCAAATTTGCTGACACATTGAGTGCAGCACTTTAATAGCATCAACTTTTAGGATTTGAAATAGCTCAGCTGGAATTCTGTCACCCCCACTAGCACTGTTTGTACTAATGCTTCCTAAGGCCCACTTGACTTCACACTTCAGGATGTCTGTCTCTAGGTAAGTGACCACACCACTGCAGTTATCTGGGTCATTAAGACCTTTCTTATACAGTTCTTCTGTGTGTCCTTATCACCTCTTCTTTTTTTTAAACTTTAAACGTTTTATTTTGTATTGGAGCATAACTGATTAACAATGTTTTGGTAGTTTAAGGTGAACAGTGAAGGGAGTCAGCTATACACGTATCCGTTCCCCCCAAACCCCACTCCCATCAAGGCCGGCACACTACATTGAGCAGAGTTCCATGTGCTATACAACAGGTCCTCGTTAGTATCCAGTTTAGGTATAGTAGTTTGTACATGACCTTCCCAAACTCCCTCACTATCCCTTCCCCCGGCAACCATATATTTGTTTTCTAAGTATGCCTTTCTGTTTTGCAAGTAAGTTCAATTGTATCATTTCTTTGTAGATTCCACATATAAGGGATGTCACACAATATTTTACCTTCTCTGACTTACTTCACTTGGTCGGACACTCTCTAGGCCCATCCATGTCTTGCCACCTCTTCTGAATCTCTTCTGCTTCTGTTAGGTCCTTACAGTTTCTGTCCTTTACTGTGCTCATCCCTGCATGAAACGTTCCCTTGATCTCACCAGTCTTTCTTGAGATCTCTAGTCTTTCCCATTCTACTGTTTTCCTCTATTTCTTTGCATTGTTCATTGAAGAAGGCCTTCCTATCTCTCCTTGCTATTCTTTGGAACTCTGCATTGTCAGATTTTTCTTTCCCTTTCTCCTTTTCCTTTCACTTCTTCTCTCAGCTATTTGTAAAGCCTCCTCAGGCAACCATTTTGCCTTCCTGCATTTCTTTTTCTTTGGGATGGTTTTGGTGCAACATTGCCTCATGTGCAATGTTATGAATTTCTGTCCATAGTTCTTCAGGCACTCTGTCTATCAGATCTAATTCCTTGAATCTATTTGTCACCTCCATAAGGGTGACATCAAATCATAAGGGATTTGATTTAGGTCATACCTGAATGGCCTAGTGGTTTTCCCTGCTTCCTTCAATTTAAGCTTGAATTTTCAATAAGGAGCTGATGATCTGAGCCACAGTCAGCTCCAGTTTGTTCTTGCAAACTGTATAGAACATCTCCAGCTTTGACTGCAAAGAACATAACCAATCTGCTTTCAGTATTGACCATCTGGTGATTTCCATGTGAAGAGTCATCTCTTATGCTGCTGGAAAAGGTTGTTTGCTGTGACCAGTGCATTCTCTTGACAAAACTCTGTTAGCCTTTGCCCTGCTCCCTTTCATACTCCAATGTCAAACTTGCCTGTTATCCTGGGTATCCCTTGACTTCCTACTTTTGCATTCCAATCTCCTATGATGAAAAGGACATCTTTTTTTGGTGCTAGTTCTAGAAGGTCTTGTAGGTCTTCATAGAGCTGATCAACCTCAGCTTTTTTGGCATCAGTGGTTGCAGCATAGACTTGGATTACTGTGATGTTGAGTGGTTTGCCTTGGAAATGAACTGAGATCATTGTCATTTATGAGACTGCACCCAAGTACTGCATTTCAGCAAATTCCAGGAGACAGTGAAGGACAGGGAAGCCTGGCGTGCTGGAGTCCACAGAGTCGCAAAGAGTGAGACCGAACCTAGTGACTGAACAACAGCAACTGTATTTCAGACGCTTGCTGACTGAGGGCTACTCCCTTTCCTCTAAGGGATTCTTGCCCACAGCAGTAGATATAATGGTCATCTGAGTTAAGTTTGCCCCTTCCCGTCCATCTTAGTCCACTGATTCCTAAGATGCTCATGTTCAATCTTGCCATCTCCTGCTTTACCACATCCAATTTCCCTTGATCCACAGACCTAACGTTCCAGGTTCCTACGCAGTGCCGCTCCTCACAGCATCGGACTGTACTTTCACCACGAGACACATCCACAGCAGCGTCACTCCCACTTCGGCCTGGCTGCTTCTTTCTTCCTGGTGCTGTTAACAACTGCTCTCTGCTCTTCCCCGGGAGCACACTGGACACCTTCCGACGCGGGGGCTCGTCTTCCAGTGTTGTCTTTCTGCCTTCTCATACTTGCTTGGGGTTCTCACAGCAATGCTGGAGTGGTTTGCTGTTTCCTCCTCCAGGGGACAATGTTGTCAGAGCTCTTCAATGCGACCCGTCTGTCTTGGGTGGCCCAGCACGGCACGGCTCACAGCTCCATTGAGTCACACAAGTCCTTTTGCCGTGACAAAGCTGTGGTCCATGAAGGGGTGCTAATCAGTAGAGAAAGCAAATCAAAACTACAATTTCTCATGGGTCAGAATGGCCATTATCAAAAAATCTATAAATACCAGATACTAAAGAGGGTGTGGAGAAAGAAGAATGTTCCTGTACTATTGGTGGGGATGTAAATTGGTGCAACCAATATGAAGAATCATATGGAGGTTTCTTAAAAAGCTAAAAACAGAATTCTCATATGACCCAGCAGTCCCACTCCTGGGCATAAATCCAGAGAAAACTCTAATTTGAAAAGATACATGCAGTCCTGTGTTCACTGAAGCAGTCTTTACAACAGCCAGGAACTGGAAACGACCTTAATGTCCATGGACAGAGGAACAGATAAGGAAGATGTGATCCGTTGACACAGTGGCATCCTACTTAGCCATGAAAAAGAATGAAAAATGCCATTTACAGAAACAGATGGATCTAGAAATTATCATACCAAGTGAAGTAAACCAGACAGAGAAAGGCAAGTATCATATGATATTTATATGTGGAATCTAAAATTTGACTTTAGTGAACTTATTATACAAAGCAGAAACAGACTCACAGACATAGAAAACAAGCTTACGGCTACCAAACAGGCTGGGGGTGGGGAGGGAGCAACTGGGCCCACACAGACGACAAGGCCCTGCTCCCGGGCACAGGGGCAGACTTAGTACCCTGCAGTAAGCCACCGCGGGGGAGGGCATGATAAAGAATATATACACGTACAACTGAGTCACTTTACTATACACCAGAAACTAACGCAACGTTGTAAGCCAACTGTATTCCATAAAAATAGAACACAACACAAGACGGAAGTAGGAGCCCAGCCCTGCGTTCTGTCCGTCCTGCTGTTTGCAGACCCTGGGGTACAGACCAGTGACCGTGACTCAAGGGGGTCGGGGACTGGCGGTGGGAGCTGGCCAGCGCACCACGAGGCACCACACCGGGCCAGCGACCAGCTGAAAGGCGCTGTGTGCGAGACCGCTCTCACTTCTTAACAAGAGAGCAAGGGTGATCTTCTTCTTCCAGTTTTATCGTGAGAAGCACGTGGAGAGAAGGGAATTGCTGTGCACCAGTGAAAGAGACGTAAGCTGGTGCAGCCCCGTGGAAAACAGCACGAAGGTTCCGCAGACAATTAAACATGGAACTGCCAGCCGTTCTTCTTCTGGGTAAACGTCCGGGAAACAATCACATCTGTAGGGGCCTTCTGCACGCCCTGCTCATCACAGCATTGTTCACAACAGCTAAGATGTGGAAGCCACCTAACTGTATGTCAATGGACGAACAGATAAAGGAATTACGTGTATCCGTACAGTGGAATGTTATTCAGCCTTAAAAAGAAAGAGATCCTGCCACTTGTGAGAACACAGATGAGCTTGGAGGACACAACACTAGGTGAAAGAATAATATCATTAGTTTTTCAGTCCAGCTGGCTTAGTCGGTCATAGGTAATTATTAATATTTTATAACAAGGCACCTTTTCCAGCTCTTTCTCAGTCCACTCATAGTATAGAATTCTTTTCCTTTCATTTTCCTCCTTTCTTTCATTCTTTTCAGAAAACTGTAACAATAAGATATCAAAATAACCATTTCATAACTTGGCAAGAATTTCAGGCTCAACCCAGGACAAAGAATAGAAGCCTTTTACTGCATGTGGGTGACTTCAAGGCTGTTTTGAAAGTTACTCCAATTTCTGCTTTGTAGAAGTCATTTATTGTATAATTATTAGATACCTGTTTCCTTTAGAATCTTTCCTAATAGGTTGTAGGAGCCCAGAGGGCAGGGCCCGCAGCTCATCCATGTGTGTGTTTTTCATTGTGCTTGATACACACTGTTTACCGAGAGGACGTTTGAAAACATCTGCCTGGTGTGAGTGGATGAGTGGCGGGAGAGGAGAGAAAGGCCTGGACTGAGTGTCACACCCAGAGGACGTAAAGTGAGGCACGGTGAAGCAGACGCAAGCAAGCCGCAGAGCTTAGGCCGCAACATCTCAAAGAAGAAGCCCTATGGTGTTTAGTAAACCAGAGTGGAAAAGTTCTGAAGTGAGGGATAACAAATCTCCATGGAAGAAAAACCAGAATTCACAAGGAGTAGAGGGAGACTTTTAAAGATGGATCACGCTATCAGCGTGGGGCGGGGTGGGTGGGGTTCCACGTGCAGTCAGGGTCTGCCGCTGCTGACTTTGGCTGTGTGTGACAGGGAGTGCCCAGACTTGTCTCTCATGTAAACTGGGGACTTGGCAATTCAGGGCTAAGACGGGGACTGGACCTCGTGAGTCCTCCTTTCCTCTCTCGCTCTCTGCTACGCGGCCTCAGCTCCCAAGTCACCTCATGGACTGTGGTGTGGCAGCAGTTCCGGCCATCACATCTATACTCTGGAAGCAGGAATGAGACAGAGGAAGTGAGGGAGGAGCGAGAATGTGGGCAGGACTTAGTCAAGCAGCCCGCCTGCAATGATCTGAAGGAAACGCCCGTCTGGAGGGCGCACTGCTCACAACCACCTGCATGTTCAGCCCACTATGCTCACAGTGGAGACCTGGGTCTGTCCTCACTCAATGGAGAGCTGCTCTGCTGGATGGGAGGAAATGCACGGGGCTGCCAGAAACTTAACCAAAGAGAAAAATTCACATTACCACTCATGCTCCAGCTCACTAAGGTTCCCATCGCCTTAATGGCATGCTTCTAGAAGAAAAAGTCTTCCCTGAATTCCACTTCAGAATCACAGCCCAGTGTCTTCTCTCTCAGCCTGGCAGCTCCTGAGCAGATTAGGCAAGTTGCCAAGCTACCAATCCATTAGGCACAGTTTCCAGGGGGATTAGCCCCTGCTGAATACTCTCATTCCTTCTGCCATCTTCCATCCATTCATCTATCCGCCTAGCATCCATTCACTCATCCATCCACCCATCCACCGTCCATCCATCATTCATCCATCCATCCATCACCCATCCATCCACCCACCCAACCATTCATCATCCATCCACCCATCCACCATCCATCCACCCGTCCACAATCCATCCATCCATCCATCATCCATCCACCCATCCATCATCTATCCATCCACCTACCCATCCATCCATCATCTATCCATTCATCAATCCATCCATCCATCTACCCATCCATCCATCAACGCATCCACCCACCCACTCATCCGTTCACCCATCATCCATCTATCCATCCATCCATCCATTTTATACTTCTATGATATTCATCTATCTTTCCCTTTGTTCTGAAAAAGATAAGCTAAGGCTACTGTTTTTCATGAAAACTCTTTTTTAAATTAAAAAACTTATTTTCATTTCCTAATTTTTAATATAATAAAACTTTTCAAATTTTTCCCCTTCTACTCTTTTTTTCTTCCCTTTTATCTTGCAAATTCCACAGAGAAAAGTGGATAGCTGAAATTGGAGGTTTGGACAGAGCAAAAGAAAATATTCTAGCTCCAAATGCCCAGGGAGCCCGGCACATAGCTGGACTGTTTGTACAAGCAGGGCCTAGTACCAGTCTGGCCCCATCTGTCTTTGTGTTGGATCCAGTGACTGGACTGTCTATCTTCGAGCTTCTCTAAACCATAACAGCTTCAGTTACCTTTTCTCCATTTGTCCTCATTTGCTCATTTGGTTTGTAACTTAAAATACTAAAACGAGTGAATTCCTAGTCTATTAATAAAGAAGCATTCAAAGTATTTTAGAAAAGTTGTGACAAATGAGAGAGAGGACAGGCCTGGAGCATGAGCTGCGTCTCTGGAAGAGATGGGGTGAGGCACGACCTTCGACCACTGATGGGGAGCATGGGCGCTGGAGACCCCGTGTGCTCGGTCTGGATCCTTCCTGGTTCTGCCTCCTTGCACTGTGACCCCATCTCACACTTCCTTCCACTCTCACCTGCCCACAGCAGGGACAGCATCGGCTTCCACCACCCATCCCCCCCTCACTCCCCATCCACATGTTAGAGTCCACTTCCAAAGGAAGCTGAATATATGGGGTCTTTCTTCCTTGTTTTCTGCGATGAAGCAAAAAAGCTATTTATATGAATTCAAAGCAAACAACAAATATGTCTATTACAATTGTCTGACAGTCCTCACGGTAAACCGTCAGGGAAAACATCTATTCCTTAGATCCTGGCAATTAAGACAGAGCAGCACAGAGTCTAGGGTCTACAAGGGGGGAGGGGGAGGAGCCACGGGGAGGGATGGGGCGGGAAGGAGGGCAGGACAGCAGAGAAGACAAGAGTCTAATTTTAAGGCCAGCGGACTCTCCCATCACCAGGCACTGCTGAATGCCTCGGGGCTGCAGGGAATGACCGTGAGTGGACATTCGCCACAGCCACTCAGGCTCCATGAACCTCCGTGGAAGACACAGCACACATGTCCCACAGGCCGGCCTCCACTCGAGGAGTTAACTGCTTTCAAGACCTGGCCCATTCTGGCCAACCATCGACATTTCTCTGCGAGGAAGAAAACACAAACGTATCTCTACGGCACCATCTGACGCCGTGAAAGCTCACAGGAGGGACATGGAGAGGAGGGGACAGCAGGCGACGGTCCTGCAGAGGGACCCACGTCTCTGTGTGGATGGCTGCGTCTCCACTGCAGCGCTGCTCCCTGGGGTCATGCGCAGGCAGATTGGCCGTGCACTCCCGGGCTGAGCTGGGGCAGAGAGGACGCCTCCGAGAGGCACACAGGGGTCCCGGGTCCTCCCTCAGCGGCCAAGGGCAGGGGGCCCTCAGAGCCCACTTCCTCTCTGAAGGTCACTGGGGACCAATCCCAGTAAACACACACACCCCCATCAGATTAGCAGACAAAATGGTCTCCATGGCAACGGCTGGACAAGAGTTGCCTGTGTTCAGCGTTAATTTAAAATACTTTCCCCCAGTCTCCTTGGAGTCGGTTCTGTGAAACACAAGTGCTCGCGAGCTCTCTCATCTGCAGCAGCCTTTGAAATTCCATCCAGTGTGTGTTGAAGCTGAGCCAATTAACGTGAAGAGAATTGGGTGGATTGCAGAGAAGCTGGCAAGACTGTGTTTACCAATTAGTTTTTTTTATGATGCAAATGTTGCACAGCACGCAGAAGAAATAAAAGCTGGCTAAGCTGAATATGAAACTGTTAATTGCATTTTCGGAGACACAGCTACAAGGTGAAACTAATCATACAAATGATAAGTGAGTTTCACCACCTACAGAGCTTTGCTATTGCACTTGGACTAATCTGTGTTAAAACAGCCCTGTACATCGTTGCAGGAAAGGAAAACATAGCATTTGGTATAACCTCCCAATTTTAAAGGGAAAAATGTGCAATATAAAGGATAATTTTCACTTAAATCAGATTAATAATGTTAACAAACACCAAGGCAAAGGGCAGGATGGTGTCTCTTGAAATGCATTTTCCGCCTCAGAATTACAGAAAGGTGCATTTGCAGATGAACACCAGCGCCTCCTGACAAGTGTGGCTTAAACTTGTTAGAGAAGAAAGGTCGTGATAATTATCCACTGTTGATTTTCCCAACGAGGAACATCAGACAGGGAGGCCATCCTTGAGTCAGGGAGAGGGAAGGTCCTGAGAGCCAGCTGAGTCAGCGCCCAGCAGCCAGGCTGGGGACGGGGTGGACCTCTGGCTGGGTAAAGACCCAGACCCAGGACACAGAGAGGTCTCCTGGCCGCACTGGCACTGCTCCAGGGCTTTCAAACGGCGAGTCCAGGTCCGAGGAGAAGCCATCCTGGAAGGGTGGCCACATCTGGGTTAGGTTTGGTTTTGAAGTGCCTCAGAAGGATTTATGCTCTTTTTCTCATTTCTCAAATTACCTGCCCCAATTCTGCCTAAGTTCATGTTACAGTGTATGGGCAGTGATTGAGGACCCAGTCAGGAATCAAGAAAGGGGCAGAGTGTGGGCAGCTAGCCTCGCTCCTGGATCTGGACACCGGTCCTTGTGGAGGCCTCCGGGGTCGGCGGGGCCCCATCCTAGGACTGAGTGGCTGGGTGTTCTGCAGACGCAGTGCAGACTGGTTAATCACACTGAGTCACGCCCTTGAAGTGGGCCAACAAGAGAGTAGCCTGCAGAGCGTTCTCACCAAGAAAAGTGTGGGGTGATGGAAGTGCAAATTAACTTCATTTGGAGAACAGTTTCACAATGCATACATATGTCAAACCATCATATATTTTAATGCTGTTTGTCAATGATTTCCTAATAAAGCCAAGAAAAAGCAGGGCATGGAGCTGGATGGGGAAGCAAGGTGGGAGGGACAGAGCCCCATGGTCCCTCCCACTCGAGTGTCAGCAATATGACCTCACACAGAAGGTCCCTGAGGCCCGTATGCACCATGTCCGCCCCATGTATGAACATACCATCTTTCCTAACTGACACGCAAGCAGCCGATTGGCCAGGCAACCTGACTCAGAGATGGCAGACAAACGTGACTCATTTGTGCCAACAAACGACCTCTCAGTAAGTTGCTTTCCTCTCTGTTTCCTCTCATTGCAGAAACAGCACTGTGAAGACAGGAGTCAAGTGGATTCAAGCCCAAGTGATGGAACATCCTCCCCAGCATCCCTGCAACGCGGGCTCTTGGGTGCCCATGGAAGGTGTGGCCATCACTGGAGCAGAGTCCTTGGAGGGTTCCTGCAAAGTTCTGATTATCTGGCCAAGACAGAGACTTTCACACCAGACTTTCACAGCAGGCAGTGAAGACAGGAGGTCAGAAACAGAAATAATGCCATAGGCACAGAGAAAAGGACCAACTGAAGTGGAGACAGGCCTCCCACCTGATAAAGAGCTCAGGGTAAAATCGAGATGACCAAGGAACTCAGGAGAAGAATGGATGCACAAAGTGAGAAGTCAGACGTTCTTAGCAAAGAGCTAGAAAATATAAAGCACAGAGATGAAGAATACAATAACCGAAATGAAAAATACACTAGGAGGAGTCGGTAGCAGACTAAGTTATTTAGAGGAAGGGATTAGTGAACTGGAAGACAGAGTAGTGGAAATCACTGCTGCTGAAGAGAAAAAAAGAATGAAAAGAAATAAGGACAATTTAAGAGACTTTGGGGCAACATCATGCATATTAATATTCACATTATAGAGGTCCCAGAAGGAGAAGACAGAGAGAAAAGGGCTGCGAACATATTAGGAGACATAATAGCTGGAAAACTTCCCCAACCTGGGAAAGGAAACAGTCACCCAAGTCCAGGAAGCAGAGAGAGTCCCAAACGGGATTAGACCAGACAGGAATACACCGAGAAACACAGTATTTTAAATGACAAAAACTAAAGATAAAAAGGGGCAAGAGAAAAGCAACCGATAACATACAAGGGAACTGCCTTGTAGTCAACGGACTATCCGCTGACTCTGAAGCAGTGACTCTGCAGACCAGAAGCATGTGGCATGTGTATTTAAAATGATGAAAAGGAAAAATCTACAATCAACAATACTCTACTTGGCAAGGTTCTCATTCAGATTTGATGGAGAGATTAAAAATTTTACAGACAAGAAAAAGCTAAAATATTCAGCATCACTAAACCAGCTTTATAATAAATGATAAAGGGACTTCTCTAAATGAAAAAGAAAAGGTTACAACTAGAAATAGAATAATTATGAAAGGAAAAGTTCATTGATTAGGACAAATATACAGTAAAGGTAATAAATCATCCACACAAAAAGCTAGTAGGAAGGTTAATGACAAAAGTAGTAAAATCATTTATATCCACAACAAGTAGTTAAGGGATAAACAAAATAAATAGATGAAAAATATGATATAAAAAACAGTCACTATGAGGGGAAGAGAGCACAAATGCAGGATTGTTAAACGTATTTGAAATTAAGAAGTGGCAACTTGAAACAATCACATATGTAAATAGCTGGCTATATACAAACCTCGTGGTAACCACAAACCAAAAATCTGTAATAGGTACATATATATACAAAAAGAGAAAGGAATCCAAACATAACACTAAAAATCTCATCAAATCACAAGAGAAGAGAACTGAAGAAGAAAGGAACAAAAATGAACTACAACAACACCCCAAAACAATTATCAACATGGCAATAAAAACATACATATTAACAATTACTTTAAATTTGAATGGACTAAATGCTCCAACCAAAAGCACAGACTGGCTGAATGGCTATAAAAGCAAGGCCCATATATAAGCTGTCAACAAGAGACCACTTCAAATTTGAAGACACACAGGGACTGAAAGTGAGGGGATGGGAAAGGTATTCCATGCAAACAGAAATAAAAAGAAAACCAGGTTGACAATATTTATATCTGACAAAATGGTCTTTAAACCAGACTGTTCCAAGAGACAAAGAAGGACACTACAAAATGATCAAATGATCAAAATCCAAGAAGATATAACAACTGTAAATATATAAGCAACCAACATAGGAGTACCTAAATACATAAAGGGAAAATTAACTGACATAAAGGCAAAAATGGACAGTAACACAATAGTAGGAGGGGACTTAAACATCCACTTACATCCAAAGACAGAACATCCAGACAGAAAATCAATAAGGAAACACAGCCCGTAAATGACATGTTAGACCAAACGAGATCAACTGATACATAAAGAACATTACATCCAAAAGCAGCCAAACCCATATCCTTTTCAATGGCATATGAAACATTCTCCAGGACAGATAACATGCTAGGCCATAAAACAAGTCTCCATGAATTTAAAAAGATTAAAATCATATCTGACATCTTTTCTGACCACAATGCTGTGAGACTAGAAATCAACTATAAGAAAAAAACTTCAAAAAACTCAAACACATGGGGACTAAATAATGTGCTACAAAACAACCAATGAATCACTGAAGGAATCATAGAGAAAATAAAAAATACCTAGAGACAAATGAAAACAAAAACATAATGATCCAAAATCTATGAGATATAGTAAAAGCAATTCTAAAAGGGAAGTTTAGAGTGATAAAGCTGGTCTCAGGAAACAAGAAAAATCTCAAATAAACAACACAGCATTACACCTAAAGGAACTAGAAAAAGAAGAATGAATAATACAATCAGAAATAGAAAAGCAGAAGTTACAATCTACGCCATAGATACACAGAGGATCATAAAAGACTACTACAAACAACTATATGCCAATAAAAGGAACAGTCTAGAAGAAATGGAAAAATTCTGAGAAATGTACAATCTTCCAAAACTGAGCCAGGAAGAATAGAAAGTATGAACAGACCAATTACCAGTAATGAAACTGAATCAGTTATTTTAAAAACTCCCAACAAACAAAAATCCAGGACCAGATAGTTTCATAGGTGAATTCTACCCAACAGATGAGTTAATGCCTCTCCTTAAACTATTCTACAAAATTACAGAGGGAAGAATGTTTCCAAACTCTTTCTGGGATAAGCATCAACCTGATATCAAAACCAGACAAAGATATACAAAAAAGAAAATTACAGGCCCATATCAATGATGAATTCAGATGCAAATATCATCAACAAAATCTTAGCAAACCAAATCCAACAATACATTTAAAAAATCATACACCATGGTGAAGTGGGATTTATACTAGAAATATAAGGATTTTTCAGTAGCTCCAAATCAATCCATGTTAACAAACTGAAGATTAAAAACCATACAATAATCTCAATAGATGCAGAAAAAGCTTCTGACAAAATTCAATATTTACATCTATTTATGATAAAAAAAAAACTTTCCCAAATGTGAGCATAAAGGGAATATATCTCACATAATCAAGGCCATTTAAGATAATCACTAATATCATACTCAAGGATGAAAAACTAAGCATTTCCTCTAAGATCAGGAACAAGACAAGGATACCCACTCTCACCACTTTTATTCAACACAGTTTTGGAAGTCCTAGCCATAGCAATCAGACAACACTAACAATTTTAAAAAACCCAAATTGGCAAGGAAGATGTAAAACTGTCAGTGTTTGCAGATAACATGATACTGTACACAGATAATTCTAAAGATGCCACCAAAAAAAAAAAAAAATACTAGGGCTCATCAGTGAATTCAGTAAAGCTGAAGATACAAAATTAATATACAGAAATCGGCTCCATTTCTGTCCACAATGAACTAACAGAAAGAGAAATCAAGGAAACATCCCATTTACAACCACATCAAAAAAATAAATTACCTGGGGAAAAACTTACCTAAGGATATACAAGATCTTACTCAGGAAACTTTTAAGACATTGACAAAAGAAGCTGAAGACAACAGAAGCTGATGGAAAGATACGCTGTGCTCATGAATTGGAAGAATTAATATTGTCTCAATGACCATAATACCCAAGACAATCTACAGATTCAATGCAATCCCTAGCAAAATACCAGTAGTATTTTTCGCAAAACTAGTACAAAAAATTCCAAAATTTATATAGAAACACAAAAGACTCTGAATAGTCAAAGCAATCTTGATAAGGAAGAATAGAGTTGGTAGTACCACGCTTCCTAACTCCAGGCTACCCCACAAAGCTTCAGTAATCAAAGCAGTGTGGTACCGGCCCAACCCAGACACACAGATCAGTGGGACAGGACAGAAAGCCCAGAAATAAACTCAGATACTTTGGTCAATTAATCTATGACCCAGGAGGCAACAATCCACCATGGAGAAACGACAGTCTCTTCTGCAAGTGGGGTCGGGAACACTGGACAGCTTCATGTGAAAGAATGAAATCAGAACACTGTCTAGTACCATATGTAAGAGAAACTCAAAATGGATTAAATACTTAGGTGTGAGACCAGAAGCCATGAAACTTCAGAAGAAAACAGGCACAACACTCTGACATAAACCATGGCAATATTTTTTGGATCTGTCTCCTAAGGCAAAGGAAATAAAAGCAAAAATAAACAAATGGGGTCTAATTAAACTTAAAAGCTTCTGTTAGAGTAAATCATTAACAAAACAAAAAGACAACCTACTGAATGGGAGAAAACATTTGCAAATGATATAACCAATAATGGGTTAATATCCCAAATATATAAGCAAATCACATAACTTAGTATCAAAATAGCAAGCAACTCAATTAAAAAGTGAGCAGAAGATCTGAATAGCCATTTTTCCAAAGAAGCCACACAGATGGACAACAAGCACAGGAAAGATGCCCAACATATTCAGAGAAAAACAATTCAAAACCACAATGAGATACAACCTCATCCCTGTCAGAATGGCAGTCTGAAAAAAAAAAAGCCTACAAGTATCAAATGTGGGAGAGAGTGTGGAGGAGCCCTCCTACACTGCTGTGGGAATGGATGTTGGTTCAGCCACTGTGGAAAACAGTACAGAGTTTCCTCAAACAAATAAAAATAGAGTTAATATATGATTCAGCAATTCTGCTTCTGGGTATCTGCCTGAAGAAAATGAAAACACTCCTTAGAAAAGACACACGCACCCCAGCATTCACTGCAACATTATTTACAATCGCCAAGACGCAGAAGTGTACTAATTGTCACAGACAGGTAAATGGATAAAGATGTGGGGTGTGTACGACATAAAGAATGGAATATTACCCAGACATTGAAAGGATAAAACTTTGCCATGTACAACAACATGGATGGACGTGGAGAACGTAATGCTTAGTGAAATAAATCAGAGAAGACAACCACTACACGGTACCCCTTATATGTGAAATCTAAAAAATAAAACAAACCTGTGGGAGACGGAGCCAAAGTAAAAACAACGCCCAGCTGTGGATGTGACTGATGACAGAAGGAAAGTCTGATGCTGCAAAGAACAGCATTGCATAGGAACCTGGGACGTTAGGTCCATGAAACAAGGTAAATTGGAAGTGGTCAAACAGGAGATGAACAGAGTGAACATTGACATTTAGGAATGAACATTTAGGAATCAGTGAACTAAAATGGACTGAAATGGGCAAATTTAATTCAGATGACCATTATATCTACTACTCTGGGCAAGAATCCCTTAGAGGAAAGGGAGTAGCTCTCACAGTCAACAAAAGAGTCTGAAATGCAGTACTTGGGTGCAAGCTCAAAAATGACAGAATGATCTCTGTTCATTTCCAAGGCAAACCATTTAATATCACAATAATCTGTGTCTATGCCACAATCATTAATGTCAAGGAAGCTGAAGTTGAATGGTTCTATGATGACCTACAAGACCTTCTAGAACTAACACCAAAAAAAGATGTCCTTTCATTGCAGGGGATTGGAATGCAGAAGTAGAAATTCAAGAGATACCTGGAGTAAAGTTTGGTCTTGGAGTACAAAATGAAGCAGGGCAAAGGTTAACAGAGTTTTGCCAAGAGAACGCACTGGTCATAGCAAACACCCTCTTCCAACAATACAGGAGAAGACTCTATACATGGACATCACCAGATTGTCAATACTGAAATCAGACTGATTATATTCTTTGCAGCCAAAGATGGAAAAGCTCTATACAGTCAGCAAAAACAAGACCAGGAGCTGACTATGGCTCAGATCATGAACTCCTTATTGCAAACTTCAGACTTAAATTGAAGAAAGTAGGGAAAACCACTAGACCATTCAGGTATGACCTAAATCAAATCCCTTACAATTATACTGTGGAAGTAACAAATAGATTCAAGGGATTAGATCTGATAGAGTGCCTGAAGAAGTTTGGACAGAGGTTTGTGACACCATACAGGAGGCGATGGTCAAGAACAACCCCAAGAAAAAGAAATGCAAAAAGGCAAATGGTTGTCTCAGGAGGTCTTACAAATAGCTGAGAAAAGAAGAGACCCGAAAGGCAAAGGAGAAAAGGAAAGATATAGCTATCTGAAGAACGCAGAGTTCCAAAGAACAGCAAGGAGAGAGAAGAAAGCCTTCCTCAGTGATCAATGCAAAGAAATAGAGGAAAACAATAGAATAGGAAAGACTAGAGATCTCTTCAAGGAAATTAGAGATACCAAGGGGAATATTTAATGCAAAGATGGGCACAATAAAGGACAGAAATGGTATGGACCTAACAGAAGCAGAAGATATTAAGAAGAGGTGGCAAGAATACACAGAAGAACTAAACAAAAAAGATCTTAACTACGCAGATAACCATGATGCTGTGATCACTCACCTAGAGCCAGACATCCTGGAGTCCTAAGTCAAGTGAGCCTTAGGAAGCATCACTATGAACAAAGCTAGTGGAGGTGATGGAATTCCAGCTGAGTTATTTCAGGTCCTACAAGATGATGCTGTTTAACTGCTGCACTCAATATGCCAGCAAATTTGGAAACCTCAGCAGTGGCCACAGGACTGGAAAAGGTCAGGCTTCATTCCGATCCCAAAGAAAGGCAATGCCAAAGAATGCTCTAACTACCACACACTTGTACTCATCTCATATGCTAGCAAAGTAATGCTCAAAATTCTCCAAGCCAGGCTTCAACACTGCATGAATTGTGAATTTCCAGATGTTCAAGCTGGATTGAGAAAAGGCAGAAGAACCAGAGATCAAATTGCCAACATACACTGGATCATAGAAAAAGCAAGAGAGTTCAAGAAAAGCAGCTATTTCTACTTTATTGACTATGCCAAAGCCTTTGACTGTGTGGATCACAACAAACTGTGGAAAATTCTTAAAGAAATGGGAATACCAGACTGCCTTACCTGCCTCCTGAGAAATCTGTATGCAGGTCAGGAAGCAACAGTTAGAACCCGACATGGAAGAGCAGACTGGTTCCAAATCGTGAAAGGGGGTAAGTCAAGGCTGCATATTGTCACCCTGCTTATTTAACTTATATGCAGAGTATACCATGCAAAATGCCAGGCTGGAGGATGCACAAGCTGGAATCAAGATTGCCGGGAGAGATATCAATAACCTCAGATATGCAGATGACACCACCTTATGGCAGAAAGTGAAGAACTAAAGAGCCTCTTGATGAAAGTGAAAAGAAGAGATGAAAAAGTTGGCTTAAAACCCAACATTCAAAAAACTAAGATCATGGCATCCAGTCCCAGCACTTCATGGCAAACAGATGGGAAAACAGTGGAAACAATGAGAGACTTTATCTTCTTGAGCTCCAACATCACTGCAGATGGTGACTACAGCCATGAAATTATAAGACACTTGCTCCTTGGAAAAAAAGCTATGACCAACCTAGACAACAATATTAAAAAGCAAAGACATTACTTTACCCACTAATGTCCATCCAGTCAAGGCTATGGTTTTTCCGATGGTTCCGTATGGATGTGAGAGTTGGACTGTAAAGAAAGCTGAGTGCCAAAGAATTGATGCTTTTGAACTGTGGTGTTGGAGAAGACTCTTGAGAGTCCCTTGGACTGCAAGGAGATCCAACCAGTCCATCCCAAAGGAAATCAGTCCTGAATATTCACTGGAAGGCCTGATGCTGAAGCTGAAACTCCAATACTTTGGCCACCTGATGCGAAGAACTGACTCATTGGAAAATACCCTGATGCTGGGAAAGGTTGAAGGCGGGAGGAAAAGGGGATGACAGAGGATGAGATGGTTGGACGGCATCACTGATGCCATGGACATGAGTTTGAGTAAGCTCCAGGAGTTGGTGATGGACAGGGAGGCCTGGCGTGCTGCAGTCCATGGGTCACAAAGAGTTGGACACGACTGAGTGAAGTGAACTGAACTGACTATCACAAGGCAGAAGCAGACTTACAGACATAGAGAACAAACTAGTGGGTAACAGTTGGGGTGGGAAGGAGGAGGGACCAGACAGGAGTAGGAAATAAGAGGCACAAACTACTATGTATAAAATAAATAAGCTATGAGGATATATCATATAGGACAGGGAATATAGCCTATATTTGATAACTACAAATGGAGTGTAATCTTTAAAAATTGTGAAACACTATGTTGTACAACTGAAACACTGTACATCAACTATACCTCAATTCATAGTTATATAAAATTTTTAAATGCTTTAAAGAATATAAGAAATGCATAAATCCAGTTAAATTATTTCACTAAAATTAGGAAGTATAACATGTTACAACCTGAGTGTGATCACCTGTAACAGGGTGATGGAAGTGGTTCTGCATCCTTCTGAGCTGCGGGGAGAAACACCGAGAGGGACTCGGGCCAGTGTCCACCCACCGAGTGGTTCCCAGGAAGGACCTCAAGGGCAAAGGTCATCCTGACCTGCAGACAAGACGCCACATGCATCCCAGACTCAGGGCATGCCTTCCTGATTTCAGTGCTGTCTGTGGTGGTAACAATGCTTATTTTGTGTCGCGTATTCTCTGTGTACAAATATTTATAAATTAACAAGCACTGTAAACAAACAGCATAGGGACTGGACACAGCTAAGCGAAGCAGGGAGACGGTGAGTGTTTGAAGCCTCGCTCCTCTGGGAGTGGGCACAGGAAGATGGGTGAAGATAGACGGTGGGGTGGGACGGTCCCTGCGGATGGGCCCTGCTTAAGGGCAGGATGCCAGAGAGCAGTGAGCCTGCAGGATCTACTGGCTGAGTGATCGTGTTTATGAGGCTTCTTTTCTTCCTTGCTCTCTTTTCGCTAAAGAATTCCAAGGATGAGATGCGGAGCTTACATAACATTAGCAGAGAAACTGGAGTCTCCTGAGAGCAGCGCATGCAAAAGACTCGTAGGCCGCGGACCACCTGGACAGTGCATGACACACATTTGACGGGAAGGGGGTCTCATCGGCTACCCCCACAGTCCCATTAAACACGTTCGCCGGCCGGGTCAGCGTAGGCTGACCGCGGATGAGGAGCCCCCCGGAGTCAGGCTGGTCCGGTGCAGGACCTCCGCTGCTCCCACCGTCCCTTCGGCCTCCCCAGACCATCCTGTGCAGGTCGGACCCTGACCCTCATGTCAGGCCATGGCCCAGGGTCGCTAGGAATTCTAGCGCCGTGCTGACCGGGGACTTCGGTGTCACAGCCCTCCTCCCAGAGGGCCCGGGCTGGGCCCACGCCTGCTCGGGGCTATGTGGACCGAGTGGCGTCCCTGAGAGCCCAGCACCGCCCTCTCCTGCCCGTGACATCCTGCTGTTACTACTATGGGCCAGTGCGACTCTGTTTCCACATCCTGACTCCTCCCTGGGGGTAATGCCGCAGAGCGAGGGGCCAACAGCAGCCACCTCTGACGCGCCCCGGGGTCTGGGAGGCCTTCCTGCCCTGCCCACACTGAGCTTCGGACACCAGCACGGGCTCCCTCGGGGGTGGGCGAGGGTAGGGGGTGGATTCCAGGCAGGAGACCCCTCCAGAGTCGAAGCCTGGAGGACCGACGTAGCACGTGGGGCTGTTGGGAGCTTGGGAAGGAACGCGGGAGGCAGTGGGGACCCTGGGGCTCCATCTGCGTCCAGCGGCCCCCGGGGGGCTCTGAGCTGCTGCGAGCTGGCCAAAACTGGGTGGTGCACGCGGTATTGCGTCGGGCGCTGAGGGGCCGGCACAGGTCCTCCTGGAGGGGAATGCCGGCGTGGCCGTGCTGACGCCGGCGTGGCCGTGCTGACGGCACCAACCACGCCTTGACAGCGCTCCCAGGACCATGGCAAAAATGGTCATCACAGAGAACGAGGGCAGAGCGGGGAGAAGCCACGCCCGGGGGGCGGGGGGAGGGTGGTGGCCCAAGGCATGCGCTCTGCAGGAGGCAAAGGCACAGGACCCCTCTGCCCTGAGGAGCCGGGCGGGTGGGCACAGCCGTCACCCCTGACCCGACTTCACTTCCCGCTGCGTCCGGGCTCACCCCACGCGCCCTGCCCTCCGCCGGGCCCACCTTCGCAGAAGACCTCCCTCCACGCACCCCTCCTCTCTCGGTCACGAAAAGCCCTCTGCAGCCCCAAGAGCCGTCTCTCTCTGCGTCGTCACACTCAGCACTCCCCGCGGCATTTCTGCTGCCAAGGCAGACACAGTCGACTCCTTTACAGCTTCCTCACAGGTCAACCTTCCAACCTCTTAACCATTTCTGTGCTTTACTCTGGATTCCCTCCACTTCGCCGACATCCTTTTTGGCTTCTCTGGTTTTAAATGGTTGTATTTACTTGTTAGGACACAGCAGGTATTAGCAAGAAGCTGGATGAGATTCAAGCCACAGTAATCATAGGAAACCAAGTTCAAAAGCCTTGAATGAAACCAAGTAAAAGGGAGAGAAGAAGAAATAACAATAATGACCAACAGACAACACCTTTGCTAATTCAGGACAGGCTTCCCTGTTCTGTGTTCAAACACTGGTCCTAGGCAGTGACAAGTTCCACATCCTCTTACCAGGGAGGTGGCTGAGTTTTCATGTGAACTTTAAAAGGAATTGGGGTCGGCTTCAACGAAAGTTTTGGAAAAAATAGTTTTGAACTGCAAGCTTAGGAAGAAGGCCCTGCATTTTTTTTTTTTTTTTTTTTGAAACACTGACCCACGGGCTGTTCTCCCCCCAGACCTGTGTGTCCTGCCCCAGGGTCACCACCTTCGAGGGGCGGGTGGGCAGAGGGGATCAGGGACTAAACCAGCACCCTCGGGAAGGAATCACAATGCCTGGAAGGGGAGCAGCTCACAGCAGCATGGAGGGAGCCAGACCCCCTTCCCGAGCAGGAGAGAGGACCCTGAAGCAGGTGACGACCACCTGGGCGAAGATCCATCAACCCTGTGAAACCAGCTGTCTTAACACCTGATCAGAACATCCTGCTGTGGGCTCAGACCAGTCATCCACTGGGAGCAAAGTGCCCCAGCAACTGGGTGGAAAGGCCAGACTGCTCCAGACCAGCCACAGATGTCTGTCTGTCCATCCTGCCTGCAGCCCTCCCTCCACCTCTAGGAGGGCAAGTCCCTGGCCCCCTTGTCTTGTCTGCCCAGTGCCTCCCTCAACAGAGAGGCAGTCCTGCGACCTTCCTCCCCCAGCACCACCCCCGACCCCGGGAGAAGCAGCCTTGCGTGCCTCTCAGCACCAGCCCTCCTGAAGCTGCCTGAGGGGAGGATACTGGTCCATGCCCCCATCTCCAGACACAAGCTCCTAACACCCCCACGTTTCCTGAGGGACAGGGATGACGGCACCTCTGCTCTAACGTGGCGACTCTTGGGGCTCAGGGGGGCTTCAGGACAGGCTGGTCACCAGAGAGAGCAAACCTTGATGGGAAGCCTGAGCTCTCAGCTGCGGCCTCTGTGTCCAGGGGTGGGGGAGAGGGTGGACAGTGAGCTCAGCACCAACAGCCAGGGGCCCGGCCGTCACGCAGCCGGTCAACCACAGGCCCTGCACAGGAGCCCACGACGCCCCAACTGCAGGGCTGGTGAGCTTCCGAGCTGGTGGGCGGTGGGGATGGGGGCTGGAGACCCGTCCCTGCCCCTGCCCCTGCCCCTCCTTCTGCATTTTCCTGAGTTGTGTCCTTCAGAGCATGGAATATAATGGGGACGAAGCTCGGTTGGCCCGAGAAGAGGAGGGGGCCAAGCACATGGCCTGTGTGAGCCACCGGCACCCACCTCCAGCACAGCCCAGCCAGCTGTGAGCTCCAACCACACCTGCGGGGAGCACTGGGCACCTCGGCCCGCCCGGCATGGCCCCCAGATCAGCAGTCAGGCACCTGACAGAACTGGGAGGACGTGATGCACGTACACCATCCTTCACGAACCAATTTCAGATATAACAAAAGACACAGAGGCGGGAGGACCAACACGGCTCCCCGACCACCCCACCTACACCCGGGGCCTCCTCCCGGCCCACAGCTGCTCCCTTCCAGGGTCTTGCTTTACTTTCCACCCTGTGGCTGTCAGGGATTTCCCCGTGGCTCAGCAGGTGAAGAATCGGCCTGCAATGCAGAAGACCCCCTGAAATGCAGGAGACCCAGGTTCAGTCCCTGGGTAGGCTCAGGAAGATTCCCTTGGAGAAGGAAATGGTAACCCACTCCAGTATTCTTGCCTGCCAAATTCCAAGTTGGAAGCAGAATTACATTAAATAATGTCATTGAGTATTTTGCAATATATGCCCAAGATCCGAGGTAATGTGTTTAATCAGCGAGCCGTGGGTGGAGAATGGAAAACAACAGGGCTTGCTTACTGAACCACTGCTTTCTTTAATATTTCCCTGTCTGCCTGGCTTTGCTAAAATTCAGAAGCAAAGCCAAACATCTGTTCTAGAAGACTCTGTGATCTGACAGCTGCCTTGATCCTGCAATGACACAAACATCAACGCCAGCACAATAAATCTTATATCACACCTTTCTGAGTTTTCTTGCATTTCTGCACTCAGAGGTTCCCATGTCTGACATCTGAGGTCTATTAAATATTTTGTTTTCAAGGAAGGATGGGTCTTGCCAAGGGTACACCAGCAGACAGTAAAGCCACAGAAATGTCCTTAATTATAATAAGATACTCACCTATAAGCAGTGTGTTTGCATGAAATACCACTGCTTTGAGATAAAATGTTGTCCACAAATGAGAGTGTGAAAAAGCTGCTTTATTTTTTAAATGAAAAGTTAGACTAGCAAGGCACATTCAGGAATTGGGAAATTAATGCTTCTTCTGACTTGAGAGAAAATAAGGGAAGGGGAGGCAGAGGCTATTTGTAGGAACAGCATCCTCACACCTTCAAAAGGCGCTTGAGTCCTCCATGGTTGTTACTATTCACGTTTTTTAAAAAAGGGAAAGGAAGCAAGGTCAGGAGTCACCAAATAACACAACAGGAGCTCCATAAACCGTGCGGAGATCAGGGCTGGCGCGTGTGGGCCGGGCTGTCTTCACGCAGCAGGACACCGACCCTGTTAAGCACTGTCGTGGCCCTGAGAGCTGGAGGCACCGCCCACAGACACCCTTCAGGTTCCTCGGTTTCCTCTGCTTCATGACCTGGAGCATCTGAGCTGGCAGGTGTCTCCGTTTTCTGTAATCACTACCTCTCCTGGGGCGTGAGATGCTCTTGGTTCGGGAGGGTGGAGCCAGTGGTGGGGGGGCTCCGATATAGGTTCACGGCCCCTGAGAGCGTCCTGCCAGGAGTGTGGGGTGATGTCCAAGAGGACACGTCCTCCTTGGGCTGAGAGGGGCCCGGAGGGAGCCCAGGACATGCGTGCGGCCACCACCCTGCTCTCCGCCAGCTGCACTAGACACGCCCCAGACTCAGGCATGAAGTCCCAGCTTACCTACAATTAAATGACGAGGCCACGGAACATGCAGCTAGCTTGGCCCCAGGAGGACACAGTGCCAGGCGGAAGCTTGAGCTTACCATTCACTTAATGCACACAAAATACAGCTCTACGAATCAATCACCCCAAAGTGTGCTTTTTAAACAAGTCCTTGAGTGTCTGTGGCTTAAATATTTATCAAAATAATCACAGAGCAAGACACAAGGGTCTCGGACAAGCAGGGCCTGTGCTGCCCTTCACGACGGTGCCAAACTTGTGGCCCTGCTCCCCGGAAGCACCAGAAATGCAGCCAAACACTGGAGCAACCTACGAGTCAGCACGAGGGGCTCCAGGCGCCTACGGCGGGGCTCTGACGAGCAGGGGGTGCAGATGTGGGTCCTTGCACCTACATGAAGGTGGGTGATGATCTCAGGGGCACCAGGCAAGGGCGGAACCAGACCTCCACACAAGTGGGTCAGAACAGCGTGCCCTTGCCAGGCTGGGGGCAGCTTGTCTTCAGGCTCTGGATGGAAGCAGGAATCTTTCAGGCGGGAAAGAGCCCCAGAGTGTGCACCACACAGGCTACCTCGTCCTAACACAGTAGGACTCTCGTGTACGTAACACTCCAGCTGGAAGCACTCTCCTTAAAACCACTTGGAGGAACATTTCCAACAGTGAGGGGTTTGGGGGCTACCAAACGATTCTCCCAAGAAGAAGGGAAACATCGAAGGTAAGTTCACAGTGAAAATTATAAGCCACATAGAACATGAACCATAAAGAGGAGCTATTGGCCAAATTCAAAAGAAACGGCAAACAGGACAATTAACACCGTAAAACTGAGACAACGTCATCATCTGAAAGAGACTCTAACAGTAGAAATTAACGAAACGGTAAACAATAGAGGACACTGACAAAAACCCAGAAGCTGGTCGACTGAAAAGGCTAGGAAACTCAGAAGACATCCGATCAAGATTGTCAGGAGAGAAGAGAAAGCAAAAATAAGCACCATCAGGAACAAAGAAAGGGCGTGGCAGCAGACACAGCAGAGATTCACAAAATCACAAGAGGACACTGGAAATAATGCAAAATAAACATAAAGGAATGAATCATTTTCAGGAAAAAATACAAAGTTCCAATGAAGTGAGGAGACCAGAACCTGACCGCTGTCACACCGAACGGCTCCCGGGGGCCCGGCACCCCAGCACCGTCTGTTCCCTGCCTGTCTCGGGTCTTCCCACAGTCAGGACACACCTTGATAGTAAAACTGGACAACAAAAACATGAGAAAGAAAAATAAGTGAATCTCACTTCTCAAAAAACACTAGCGACTGAATCCAACAAAAGTTCATAACCAAAGCGTCTGACCCAGAATTGCAAAAATGCTCCTGCAGCAGGAAGCCTGTCAATATCATTCGTTTTATTAAGAGATGAAGAGAGGAAAGATCCAATAACATTTCAGAGATCAAGAATACGCATTTCATCCATTCAAAATTTTAAAAATTTTAAGAAACTAGGAATACGACTTCCTTAATTCAGTAAAGGTTTTCAGCAAACCTCATTCCTTTGCAAAACAAAACACTGAAAAAGTAATGGGTGAGTAGAGTCCTTTTATTTAACAGAGGATCCTACGAGACTTAAAGTAAGAAAAATTACAAGACCAAACCAGTTGATCCTAAAGGAAATCAATCTTGAATATTCATTGGAAGGGCTGATGCTGAAGCTGAAGCTCCAGTACTTTGGCCACCTGATGTGAAGAGCTGACTCCCTGGGAAAGACCCTGATGCTGGGAAAGACTGAAGGCAGGAGGAGAAGGGGACGACAGAGGATGAGGTGGTTGGATGGCATCATCGACTCAATGGACATGAGTTTGAGGAAACTCTGGGAGCAGGTGATGGACAGGGAATCCTGGCGTGCTGTAGTCCATGGGGTCACAGAGGGTCGGACATGACTGAGCGACTGAACAACAAGAAGATATGTAGGATTAGAAGGGAAGAAAACCAATATTCTCAGCTGTAGATGATATGTTTGTCTACAGAAAACACTAAGAGAATCTGTAATTAAACAAGTATAACTACTAAGAGGTCTTTTTCAAGGATGAAAGACACAAGGTCAAAATAAAAATCCATGTGCCTACATACCAGCAGCAACCAACCATGAAAGAACTGTATCCTGTTTTCAGGTGAACTAATGTTTATTATGCCGGGAAAGATTGAAGGCAGGAGGAGAAGGGGACGACAGAAGATGAGATGGCTGGATGGCATCACCAACTCGATGGACATGGGTTTGAGTAAGCTCCGGGAGTCGGTGGTAGACAGGGAGGCCTGGCGTGCTGCGGTCCATGGGGCCACAAAGAGTCAGACACAACTAAGCGACTGAACTGAACTGAATGTTTACTATTTTCCCAGCTTTATTAAGATATAATTGACAAGTAACATTGTGTAAGTTTGAGGTGAACAATGTGGGGATGTGACGCACCATCACACTGTGAAATGGTGACCACAGTAAGATTAGTTAACGTGCCCCACCTCACATTGTCACTGTGTGTGTGTGCGTGTGCGCGTGCATGTGCATGTGTGCACGTGTGTGTGCACATGCGCGTGTGCATGCGTGTGCGTGTATGTGTGCATGTGTGTGTGCGTGTGTGCGTGCGTGTGTGTGTGTGGTGGAGCACGTGAGGCCTGCTGTCAGCACACTCATGTCTATAACACAACGCTGCAGCCATGCTGACCAGGCTGACTCAAGGTCTCCAGCACTTACTGATCTTCCAGCTGAAACCTTGAGCCTCTGATTGTCTCCCTGTTCCACCCCCCTGCCCTGGTAAACACCAGTCTACGCTCGGTTTATAGACAGAGAGCCTGATGAACTATGGACAGAGGTTCGTGACATTGTACAGGAGACAGGGATCAAGACCATCCCCATGGAAAAGAAATGCAAAAAGGCAAAATGGTTGTCTGAGGAGGCCTTACAAATAGCTGTGAAAAGAAGAGAAACGAAAAGCAAAGGAGAAAAGGAAAGATATTCCCATCTGAATGCAGAGTTCCAAAGAACAGCCAGGAGAGATAAGAAAGCCTTCCTCAGTGATCAGTGCAAAGAAATAGAGAAAAACAATAGAATGGAAAAGACTAGAGATCTCTTCAAGAAAATTAAAGATACCAAGGGAACATTTCATGCAAAGATGGGTTCGATAAAGGACAGAAATGGTATGGACCTAACAGAAGCAGAAGATATTAAGAAGAGGTGGCAAGAATACACAGAAGAACTGTACAGAAAAGATCTTCATGACCCAGATAATCACGGTGGTGCGATCACTTACCTAGAGCCAGACATCCTGGAATGTGAAGTCAAGTGGGCCTTAGAAAGCATCACTACTACAACAAAGCTAGTGGATGTGGTGGAATTCCAGTTGAGCTATTTCAAATCCTGAAAGATGATGCTGTGAAAGTGCTGCACTCAATATGCCAGCAAATTTGGAAAACTCAGCAGTGGCCACAGGACTGGAAAAGGTCAGGCTTCATCCCAATCCCAAAGAAAGGCAATCCCAAAGAATGTTCAAACTACCACACAATTGCACTCATCTCACACGCTAGTAAAGTAATGCTCAAAATTCTCCAAGCCAGGCTTCAGCAATACATGAACCATGAACTTCCAGATGTTCAAGCTGGTTTTAGAAAAGGCAGAGGAACCAGAGATCAAATTGCCAACATCCGCTGGATCATCGAAAAAGCAAGAGAGTTCCAGAAAAACATCTATTTCTACTTTATTGACTATGCCAAAGCCTTTGACTGTGTGGATCACAATAAACTGTGGAAAATTCTGAAAGTGATGGGAATACCAGACCACCTGACCTGCCTCCTGAGAAATCTGTATGCAGGTCAGGAAGCAACAGTTAGAACTGGACATGGAACAACAGACTGGTTCCAAATAGGAAAAGGAGTACGTCAAGGCTGTACATTGTCACCCTGCTTATTTAACTTATATGCAGAGTACATCATGAGAAACGCTGGGCTGGAAGAAGCACAAGCTGGAATCAAGATTGCCGGGAGAAATATCAATAACCTCAGATATGCAGATGACACCACCCTTATGGCAGAAAGTGAAGAGGAACTAAAAAGCCTCTTGATGAAAGTGAAAGAGGAGAGTGAAAAAGTTGGCTTAAAGCTCAACATTCAGAAAACTAAGATCATGGCATCTGGTCCCATCACTTCATGGCAAATAGATGGGGAAACAGTGTAATCAGTGGCAGACTTTATTTTTTGGGGCTCCAAATTCACTGCAGATGGTGACTGCAGTCATGAAATTAAAAGATGCTTAATCCTTGGAAGGAAAGTTATGACCAACCTAGATAGCATATTAAAAAGCAGAGACATTACTTTGCCAACAAAGGTCCGTCTAGTCAAGGCTATGGTTTTTCCAGTGGTCATGTATGGATGTGAGAGTTGGACTGTGAAGAAAGCTGAGCACCAAAGAATTGATGCTTTTGAACTGTGGTGTTGGAGAAGACTCTTGAGAGTCCCTTGGACTGCAAGGAGATCCAACCAGTCCATCCTAAAGGGGATCAGTCCTGGGTGTTCACTGGAAGGACTGATGCTGAAGCTGAAACTCCAATCCTTTGGCCACCTCATGCGAAGAGTTGACTCACTGGAAAAGACCCTGATGCTTGGAGGGATTGGGGTCAGGAGGAGAAGAGGACGACAGAGGATGAGATGGCTGGATGGCATCACCGACTCGATGGACGAGTTTGAGTAAGCTCTGGGAGTTGGTGATGGACAGGGAGGCCTGGAGAGCTGCGATTCATGGGGTCGCAAAGAGTCGGACATGACTGAGAGACTGAACTGAATGCTCGGTTTCTGCAGGTTTGGTGTTCTGGAAATGACAAGGAGGAGCTATAGTTGTATTTTTTCTGCCTGACTATTTCACTTACAGTAATACCCTCAAACTTCATTATATTGTTGCCAATGGCAGGGTTTCCTTATTTTTATGGCTGAATAATATTCCATGCATATACATAAAGTAAAACATCATAAAGAAAAATACTGATAGACTTGATGAGATTAACTTTTAAATTCTATCCAGTAAGAAGATACCATATAAATAGATAAAAATTAAGCTATATCTTTATCTTTGTAACATATAGAATGAACTGCAAAGAATTAGTATTCATATATGATAGTTCGTTATGGTTATATAACAGAGTATTATACTATATACAATATATAGTATGTGTAAAAGTACATAACATTGGTATATAAGTCCTTGTATTTACATATTTTAATAAAATACAGCTGACCCTTGAACAACACAGGCTTGAACTGCATGGGTTTTCGGTCGTAACTGCCACAGGACGGTGGCTGGCTCAGTCATAGGAGGGGACCTGTAGATACGATGGACTAAAGCCACCCGTGGAGCTTCCCCTGTGGGAGCACCAGCACCATGATTCCCACACTATTCAAGGGTGAGCTGCATGTGTTTATGTAAAACGTGTGTGGTATTTATAATGCATACATCGTATAATACGCAGCACGCTGCAAATACTCCGTGTGCACCATGTATAAGACCGAGAGTGCCTACATGCTCCTCCAGCCCCTCCAGCCTCCGTGCCTCCCTGCAGGGACAGAAGCAGTGAGCAGCGTGCGTGAGGCACACAGCTCAGGCTCACTGAAGGCTGAGACTCACCCTCAGACCAGGGCCTGGGCGCCCCCCGCCCACATCACAGGGAATTAAGGTACGGATGTGTGCATCTCTGACTCCCTTTAAGAAGAATCCCCTAGGGAAACCCAAAGAAAACAGAGGAGCCAAAACGAAGACACTAGAAAACTATCAGCCTCTGACACCCGTGGCCGCATCGATAGGAAACTCAGCCTAACACGCACACAGAGAGACACAGCCTCCTGCGGAAGGCGTATTTACCCTGGTATATTTTGCCCCGTTGTGTGGCTTCCAGGGCTTCCCCGGTGGCTCCAGTGGTGAGGAACCTGGCTGCCAATGCAGGAGACGTAAGAGACACAGGTTCAATCCCTGGGGCTAGGAGATCCCCTGGAGGAGGGCATGGCAATCCACTCCGGTGTTCTTGCCTGGAGAATCCCACGGATAGAGGAGCCTGGCGGGCTACAGTCCACGGGGTCGCACAGAGTCAGTCACGACTGAAGGGACTTAGCATGCACGCACGCGTGCACACCTGGCTTCCAACAACAACAAATAAATTACAAAGCATATCAAAGGGCAAACAAAACAAAACAGAAACCAAAAAATCCCAGTCTGAAAAGACAAAGTGAGATCAGAACCGGACTCAGACAGGACAGAGACTGGGATGATCAGGTCAGAGATTTCAAATCACTGTCATCAATTTGCTGAGGTCGCTAATGGAAAAAGTGATAGCACGTAACAACTGCTGGACAAAGCAGAGAAAGGCAGATGCTCAAGAAGAGCCAAAAAGAAATGCCAGAAACTGGAGCACTCTAGTAGAGACGGCGAACGCCTGGGCTGGACAGGGCTGCATGAAGACACCTTGAAGGTGCTCTGCAGAGAGAGAGAAAGACAGAGAGGAACCCAGGACCTGGGGTCGGCTACAAGAGGTGCACCTCAGCGGGGAGAGGACGCCACAGCAGACAGGACGGCTGCAGAGGTTCACAGTGAGCGAGCCCGCCGAACCACACCCAGAGGCTCAGGAACACCCAGCAGGACACGATCCCTCAAAGTCACGTGTCACGTTCAAACTGCACAGCATCCAAGACAGAAAAAAGCAGCTATCAGGGGAACAGGGCGAGACCTGCACCACGTGAGCAAGGAGAGAATGGAGTTAAGCATTAAATGAGCTAAAGAAAAAGCACCCACGCCATCCGAGCAATTCTGTGCCCTTCAGAAACAAAGGAGAAATGAAGACTCAGACGTGAGAAATGAGCAAACTTGTCAACAGCTTGTAGGTGAGAAACTTAAAGTGAAAGTCAAGTCAAGTCACTCAGTCGTGTCCGACTCTTTGCAACCCCATGGACTGTGGCCCACCAGGCTCTTCTGTCCATGGGATTCTCCAGACAAGGATCCTGGAATGGGTTGCCATTTCCTTTTCCAGGGATTGAACTCAGGTCTTCCGCGCTGCAGGCAGACACTTTACCATCTGAGCCACCAGGGAAGCCCATTTCTCTGAGAAGTAGGTGAGAAACTTGAATCTCCGTAAAGAAATGCAAGTATCAGGGAGGCGCCTGCAGGGGCCCAGAGAGCCTGCCGGGAACATCCGAGGAGAACCTGGAAGCTGAAATGTGCCTACTCATTAAGGGACGAGGAAAGTAAGGATAAAAATACATTACCCGCCTAAAATTTGTTGACTGCTTTTTCCTGAAGTAGTTCTTAATACCATTAATATAAAGAGACAATCAAAAGCTACAAATAGTCAATACTTATTCTCTGGGAAAGCCTCTGGCCAGACAGAGACCTGAGTACATGGGTCCAGAAAAAGGAATCAAGCTTCTGTGGATTTGGCTCCTGTAAGGTCAGCTCTCAGCCCTTCCTGAGTCTTTCTCATGAGACTTTTCCCAATGACACCCTTTCCCGCCGATGACTAAGCTCGTGTTTGAGAAGGTAGCTCAGACAGTAAGAATATGCCTGCAGTGCAGGAGAGAAGTGTTCGATCCCTGGGTCGGGAAGATCCCCTGGAGAAGGAAATGGCTACCCATGCCAGCATTCTTGCCTGGAGAATCCCATGGACAGAGGAGCCTGGTGGGCTACAGTCCATGGGGTCACAAAGAGTTGGACATGATTGAGCGACTAACAGACTCCTACTAGCTCCTTTATTAATGCTTCCATCTTGCAAAGCTCTTACTCATCACACGGTTTGGGGGCTTCCTGTTTATATAGCACTTGTTAGAAGCCTCCTGGAAAGTCAAGTCAACAGAAGCAAGTCTAAAGGAAATCAGTCCTGAATATTCATTGGAAGGACTGATTCTGAAGCTGAAACTCCAATACTGTGGCCACCTGATGACTCATTGAAAAAGACCCTGATGCAGGGAAACGTTGAAGACAGGAGGAGAAGGGGATGACAGAGGATGAGATGGTTGGATGGCATCACTGACTCGATGGACATGAGTTTGAGTAAACTCTAGGAGTTGGCGAAGGACAGGGAGGCCTGGCGTGCTGCGGTCCATGGAGTCACAAAGAGTTGGACACGACTGAGAGGCTAAACTGAACGGAAAGAAAGATGCAATTAAAGACGCCAAGAGATCCTGAAGCTGGGCATGTGAGCTGAGAAGACACTTGCCCCCAGCAGAACGCACGGCAGGCCAGCGCAGCCTCCGTGGAACCTGTGAGGTTACCTTACTTCTTTCACTGGAAGGTTCGCCAAGCACCTGGGGGCGAGGGAACGGGGCAGGGCTGGGCGGCGGGGGAGGACTCGGGACGGGGACAGACCGGCCACCAGCACGGCACCTGCACTGCCGTCCTGCACCACCACACACACAGTTTCCATGCAGTTAACTAACCCCCAAAGCACCCTATGGGATCCTTAAGACCAGAAAATGTTCAAAACACTTTATCTCAGTTACAAGGTTTTATAAACCAACAGCTCATGAAATGTCCAAAGCAGTCTTCGGTTAAATAAAAAGTGATTGAGTGGCGCAGGAAACAGGAGAGCAGTGATGAAGCTGATGCATCTAGGGAGCACTTCGCAGGATGAAGCGTGAAGCACAGAATGGGGGGCGGGGCTGGGAGCTCCCGTTACCCTTTCATCCGTGTCTGCCCTCAGCCCGCCCCCCAGACGCTGCAAAAGCCGGAAAACAGAAAGCAAAGAGGTCTCCAACTCTGGGTCTCTCCAGTTCCCGCTAACCAGGGGCTGGGTTTAAATCACTCACAGCCCCAAGGGGAGAACAGACACGAGGGGCCGGGAGGAGGGCTCAGCCAGCGCCGAGGATGACCCGGTGTGAGGACTCAGGGCTGAGAGTGGGAGCCGCTCGGTCACGTCCGACTCTTTGCGACCCCACGGACTATACAGTCTAGGGAATTCTCCAGCCCAGAACACTGGAGTGGGTAGCCTATCTCTTCTCCAGCGGATCTGCCCAACCCAGGAATGAAACCAGGGTCTCCTGTATTGCAGACGATTCTTTACCAGCTGAGCTAACATTGCAGTGATGCCTATTAAATCAGACTCATCAATGCAGTGCAAGGCGCAGCAGAGAGGCTGAGATGACCCTAATCCTCACCCCACCCCAGACGACCACAAGGGGACTGGCCTGGGCACTGGAGGCTGGGTGTCGGGTGCCCAGGAAAGGTGTCCAGTGCTGCATACAAACCTCCAGACATTCAGCTTAAGTAGAGGAAGCCCTGAGGTGACTGGGGCCGCCCTTCCCTCTCAGCAGGGCGGCGGGAGCTGACAGGAGAAGCAGGAGCAGGGGAGATGAGCCCCGCGGGGTGACTTCCAAGCAAGGGGCCCCGTGTCAAACCCCCTGTGCCAGGCCCACACTCGTGCACCAACCCCGACATCCACTGGCGGCTCACGCTGAAACCACCTGAACGCACAGCTCGGGGTGCAGACCCGCCGAGGCAAGAGGCTTTCTGGAAGCCTGGACTGCAGCACCAATGTCTATTTCTGTTGAAGATGCAGAGAACAAGGGAAGCTGAGCCAGCCTCCGTGTCAGGCGGCTCCAAGTGGCTGCAGAAATAATTGCTCTTATCTTTAAAAAAAGGAAACTGGAAAGATGTTTACATTCTTCAGATTTCCACTCTTCCACCTTCCAGTGGGTAAGGCCCTGGCTGTGCAGACAAACGATGGGGAGGTACCCCGAATCCCCAGTGGGGCCAGCCTGGGTCAGCCGTGCAGACACTCACGAGAGAGACAGAGAGAGAGAGAGAGGCCGGAGGCGCGCGGACCGCCAGGGAGGCCAGGGAGGCAGAGCAGACTGCGGACACGTCTGGGACGCGAGCCTTCTCCCGTCGGAAGGGGTTCCAGGGGTTGCCTAGCAGAACCCCCCATTCTGTCGCTCGGGGCTGGAGGGACCTGGTGGGCGAGCAGTCCTGATCACTGCACAACTAGTTGGTGACGCTGACACAGCCAGTTAAGCCCAGGCCCGGGGCAGAACCCAACCCCACGGTCCTGATGCTGCCTCTCCTCCTGACCGCCCTTCTGGTCGCTGAGTCCACCTGGAACTTCCCAGGACGCGCACTTCCCACACTGTCCCCACAGTAACGACAGCACGCCCACCGACACTGCGCACCGGGACGTGGCGGGGAGCGGGCAGCGCCCACCTCAAGGGCCCCTGCGCCTGCTGGGCAGCGAGGTGCGGTTCTACCTTAACCTCAACCCTCCTGAGTCAGCAGAGGGGCGGGCGAATCCGCCTACAGCCAGGCCGGGGAGGGCGGGGGTCCCTGGCCGGGGTGGGACCCCCAGACACATCGCTGACAACACGGAACAAGGGCTCTGCACCCGTTCCACACTCCACGCACCCGCCAAGCTCTCTGCGCAGCGTCAGAAGGACCAGGGGGCTGCGCATCCCAGAACCTGCTCAGTGGACTGTGGCAGACAGGCGGCTTCCTTCCCTCCCAGGAGGCTTTCCGTCTGGGAGGAGGACCAGGGATACAGGTGATGACCAGACACGTCACCGCAGCCCTGGGGAAGGGGCTGGAGCGTCCTGCCTGCCAGCGCCCAGCATGGGGACCCCAGCCCGCTGTGAGGGTAACACCGGGAGGCCCCGGGGATGGAGGCAGAGCTGGAAGGGGAGCCGGGATGAGGGGCGAAGCTACAGACAGCGGGACTCCGCAGGACACCGGGCGCCTAGACGCCCCTGAGCCACAGCAAACAAGGGAGGCTGCGCTGCGGGTCGGGGTGGATGAAGCAGGCAGGACGGGTGCCCAGCCACCACGCCCTCTTTTCAGGGCCCCAACGTTCTGCCGGCCCACCACCAGGTCCCCCCCACCGTCCTACCCAGGGCCCGGCCGCTCCCAGGACTGGTGCCGCCTGCCCACCTCCTCATCCTCAGCCTGCCGCCCCCGCCGCCTCCCAGCCACTGTCTCAGCTGCCGTGGCCCTCGGCCTCCCTGTGGACGCTGGCCCATCTCCGTGCCTGCTCATGGAGGCCCTCAGACAGCTGTACTGGCAGGCCTGGTGCTCAACCTTCAGCTGAGCCCTGAGCTCCTGGGCTCAGGCTTCCCCGCACAGCCCAGCGGCTCCCGGCTTCCGGGCAGACTCTTGGTGCTCGGGCACCACTGGGGCCCAGGAGTTAGCACGCCGAGGACACGGGCCCCTGTGAATGCCCCAGCAGGTGCCCTGACCTGGAGCAAGCATGTCCCTGGGAAGAGTGTCCACGCAAACCACGGCTTAAATGGCCTGAGAACAGTCACAGTGAAAACCGTACAGAATTGTTTGGAAGAGCGGAACCGCCCAGAACGCAGGTTTTCATGAGTCACGCACGTTTTGCAGCAACCATGCTTCTATGTCTGTCGTCTTCGAATGAAAGAAAAACCACAAGTCACGGAGTGGAGCCCTGCTCCACACCCCACGGTCACCGCCCGGGGCACCACTGCCCACACGTGTCCTCCCGCTCAACCAGCGAAAGGAATCGGGCGGCAGCCCTGACCTGCCTGCACGACTCACCCCGCGGGGCCCGCAGCTGACCACTCTGGAAGCTCCTGCTGCTCTGGGTCCTCTGGGGACAGTGAACTGGCCCCGAGGCCTTCTCCCCGGGTGCCCCCAGCGCCCACGCACCTGCATCCTGGCCTCCTGCTCTCCGCCCCCCGCACACCCTGCTGGTCTCTGCAGCCAGGCCGGGCTCCTTCCCTCACAGGGTTTAGCGGCATCCCCGGTGGGGGAATGGCCGGGCCCCACCCCACCCTGACCCCCCACATCCTGCCTGCCTGTTCCTGGCTTGGTGAGTCTGTGTGATAAGTCCCTGCCGGCCAAAGAGGAAAGGCCTACTCATCGCTCACGCACCCCTGCTCCTGCAAAAAGACACTCAACACAGTGGAGGCCCCGCCGACACGGCTCTACCTGGCCGCGCCATGCGCCACGGCTTCGCGGGGTAGGTTTCGCCCTGCCGGCTGCTGCAGGGGACAGCGCGGGAAGCCCCCACCTGTGATCGTGTGCGGGGGGCTGGTGAGGACGGGAGGGTGGGACCCGGAGACGCTGCCCCCGCGGGGCACCTGGGCCCAGGGGCCCTCACTCCTGAGAGCTGCAGCCTCCCTCTGCCCGTGCTAAGGGACGCGAGCCAGATGTGATGGCGAGCAGGGTGCCCCCGGTGGTCCGGGAGGGCGTGCTGGGAGGGCAAGGGCGGCCACTGTCACCCCCGAGCCGGATGCAGGCAGACCACCACGGCCCCTGTGCCAGGCTCCCTGAGCATGCTACGTGCGTGGAGGGCGGGAGGCCCGTGTGAGCCAGGGGGACACTGGGACAGGCTGGGACACCCCTCCCGCCCACTTCTGCGGGCCTGCACCCTGCTCGCACACTCGCACACGCCTGCACTTGTGTTTGCACTCTCATCCCACGTTCCACACCATGTCTCAGGCTGTGCTCACACACGCACTCCATCATGGACTCCTGGGTCTCCGGGGTGTCAGGTGCCCCGGGGCTCCTAAACTCAGCACCGCGGACAGCGGCACGGCCCCCAGGAAGGCCCGCCGCGTGTCGCCGTGAGGCAGGAACAGGCCTGAACCGGCGGCTGAGGCCCCACACGGACCTGGCGCCTTGGCCTTCTCGCACTTTGATGACGCACCGCACTGGTTACAAAGTGTCTCAGCTGGCAATGCGTTCCCTTCATTTTTCTTCAAATGCATGTCTCATTCAGTCCACAGATGAATCCAATTAGCATGTCACTGTGACTGATTAAATATGCCTCGTGTGAATTTACATGTCAAAGCACACACTGAACTTGGACACGGCTTCCAGGCCTCCCTAAACAGCTCCGGGGCACAGCCAGCTCCAAACACAAAGGCTGAAGTTTGCTTCTGCTGGGAGTGCCTGGAGCAAGGGAGGAAGGGCCCGGAGCTGGCATCGCTAGTGCAAAGGGGAGCCGTGAACACACACGCAAGTCTCTCTCCATCTCTGACAGGAGGGTCCCCACCTGCATCAGAGGCTGTCGCCTCGGACGGGCCTGGCGGGGGTGGACGCTCGGCCTCTGATCCGAGGGTCCTGGGCAGAGAAGTCGAGGGGCTGGTTCACAGGAGGGACATTCTCGCAGACAGTGGCATTAACACAGGAATGACGCTGAGGAGCAGATCTCCTTGCTGGGCAGGTGCTAACGCTTATCATGGGCAGCATCTTCTAATGTAAGTGATCTCTGACCTCCTGGTCGCTTGTCCCCTGGTTTCTGACTTTCTTTTCAGAAGGGAGAAAAAACGGAGTCTGGAAATTGGGTTTTGAAAGTTAAGGAAGAACAGACAGCTCTCACTAGATTCCTCCAAAATCAGTGACCAAGGGGTCTGTGAGTGATTTGGGGGGAGATTCTTAAATGAAATGGTTCAGCCATTCCTTCACCAGACAGACCTGGGGGAAAGCTGGTCCTGCCCACCTGGGAGCGGCTGTCCTCACCCCCCAGGGGCTCCAATCTGTCGGGGACCTGCCGCAGAGGCACAGCCAGCCGGTGGCCTGCTCTTTCCCAAGTCCAGGGTCCCGGCTATTGCTGGATGGGGAGCGAGGTGTGGGGGGCTGTTAACCCCGCTCCGGGGGGTCCACTCAGGACCCGACAGAGCGGTGCCCGTGGGCTCAGGGCTCAGGGCCAGCACCGCGGCGGCTCTGAGGGTCCCCACAGGAGAGGGGGCAGCAGGGGACCTGTGACGCTGCATGGCTTCTGGGGGAAGGTCGCTAGAGAGTGGGACAGAGGAAAAGAGAGCATTCGAAAGGGAGAGGAAAGAACACATCTTCTACCCAAGTGGGCTTTCAGAGGGCGAGGAGCACCAGCCCAGGTGGACACACTGCCCCGTGTGCTGCCTTACAAACTGCCAAAGGGGCTTCCCTGGCAGCTCAGTGGTAAAGAATCTGCCTGCAGTGCAGGAGACCCGGGCTCGATTCCTGGGTGGGGATGATCCCCTGGAGGAGGGTATGGCAACCCACTCCAGTATTCTTGCCTGGAGAATCCCAAGGACAGAGGAGCCTGCAAGAGTTGGACATGACTTAGTGACTAAACCGCCACCAAAGGGGTTAAATCTGTTTAACGTGGTCAAAGAAAAACATTCATATGGAACAGAGGTGTGTTCTGGAGGCCGCTGTAAGGAAGGTCTTCTTCATGTAAAGGGTGTGTGAGCCCAGTGGAGGATTTAAGGAACCCCCAGAGCGAGCATGCGGCCCTGTGGGGGGGATGCCGGCTGGAAGGGGGCTCGGATGGGGGTCCTTGGATGGGGAGTGCCTGGGGAGAAGCCCCTGCCCCACGGGGACCCCTGCCCCACGGGGACCCCTGCCCCACAGGCCCCCTGCCCCACGGGGTGCCTGCCCCACAGGGACCCCTGCCCCACGGGGACCCCTGCCTCATGGGGACCCCCTGCCCCACGGGACCCCTGCCCCATGGGGTGCCTGCCCCATGGGGACCCCTGCCTCACAGGGACCCCCTGCCCCACGGGACCCCTGCCCCACGGGGTGCCTGCCCCACAGGGCCCGCCTGCTCAGTGCCACTGCGGCCAGTCCGCACCCTGAGAACCAGGAGGAAACCTGCCACCCAAGCAGGGATGGCTCGGGGGAGTGGACCTGCCGTGGGGCCGTGGGGGCTCGCATTCGCCCCGCCCACTGCGTCCCGTCTTACAGACATGGAATCACTCTGAAATGCAGTCGTGAGCTGACAGACGTTTTTGAACACCGCCTCCTCCTGCGGCTGGTGGGAGAGGCCCGTCGGGCAGCCCAGCTCTCCACAGCTAGAGACTGTGGGGGCCCATGGCGGGCAACACCCCCGACTGACACCCCGCCCCGGATGCACCCGCACACAAAGCTGGGAGCCTGCGGGCCGTTCGCCCTGACGTTTCTGCACCTCCGTCCAGCCCGCCAGCCCCCTGGGGCTCACCAGCTGCCCGTTTCCGTGCTCCGTGTCCCGGGTGCCAGTTCAGGCAGAGGCCCGAGGTCCACACCTGTGTCTGCTCAGCTGGCCCACGGTGGTCGGCGGTCAGGAGGACGCTTCTAACCGACCCGAGGAGGGAGGCCCCGTCCAGCTCTGCCTCCCCGGCAGCCTCGTTTCGGCCACCCGTCTCCGCGGGCCCCTGCGGCAGGGGCCACGTCTCTGCACGGGCCTGCTCCATGCTGCCCACCCTCTGTCCGGCCGCCCCGGGGAGAACAGGCCGCAGACGTGGTCGAGTGGCTCCAGGGGAGCGGGGAGGGCTGGCAGGGGTGTCCCAGTGGATGGGGGCAGGACAGTGAGCGCCTGCCCAGGCAAAGCCCAGAGCAGGCAGCCCCCCTGGCAGGGGCGCTGGGCCCCATCCGACCCTCTCACCCCGGGATGTTCAGGGGAAAGAGACAAGGAGGCTGGGGAACACTGGCTGTGCGTGTCAGCCCCGCAGCCTGCTCCCCCGCTGAGGGCCCTGAGGTCACGGAGGGCCCACACCGGTGGCCTGCTCCAGGCTCTCCGGCCAAGAGAGGGATCCAGCGCACCCTGGAAGGCTCGCAGATGGCTCGCTGCCCACTTCCAGGCCCAGGGTCCAGGGGGTCAGCGCGCCTGGGCGAGCCCCTGCAGGACAAGGCTGGCTGGCAGCGGGGACGGCCGCATTTCTCACCACCACCGGGCTTCCTCCGACAAGGGGCGGCTTGAGCTACCTCCCCGAGGACAAGGATCGGGTGGCGACATTGGCAAGAGCTTACCCATACTGTGTCATCCCGTGGGAGGGAACCCTATCACTGCTTTTGCTGAAGACTTTTCACTTTGAATTGGCTTTTTCTGACTCTGCAATTGTAATAAGACGAGGTGTTGACAGACAGCAAACCTTCTTTGAAGGAGAAAGTATCAGCGTACAAGCACCTGGATCTGCAGGTCTCAAACCCCGCGGGCCTGCTTCCTGGCGCTTCTGTGGGCAGCCGCCCTCACCCTGCGGACCATGGGCGACTCGTGAAATCTGCGTCTCATGCAGTCACCCCACGAGTGTGGTCCCATCACACGGCCACACGCAGTGTCACCTCCATGCCCGAGGCACACGCCGAGTTATCACAGAGCTGTGTCTCAGGGCCAGATGGACTGGGGTTCCAACGTCCCCTGTGAGTTAGACGGATTCGGGGGTGTCAATGTCTAGTGTGAGTTAGATGGACTGGGGTACCAGAATGCCTTGTGAACTCCATGGACTTGGGGTGCAACATGTCCTGTGAGCTCCATGGGCTTGGGGTGCAGTGTGACCTGTGAGCTCCATGGACTTGGAGTACCAGCATGTCCTGTGAACTCCGTGGGCTTGGGGTACCAGCATGTCCTGTGAATTCCATGGGCTTGGGGTGCAGCGTGACCTGTGAGCTCCTTCGACTTGGGGTGCAGCGTGACCTGTGAGCTCCATGGACTTGGGGTACCAGCATGTCCTCTGAACTCCATGGGCTTGGGGTGCAGCGTGACCTGTGAGCTCCATGGACTTGGGGTGCCACGTGACCTGTGAGCTCCATGGACTTGGGGTGCAGCGTGACCTGTGAGCTCCATGGACTTGGGGTACCAGCATGTCCTCTGAACTCCATGGGCTTGGGGTGCAGTGTGACCTGTGAACTCCATGGACTTGGGGTACCAGCATGTCCTGTGAACTCCATGGGCTTGGGGTGCAGCGTGACCTGTGAGCTCCATGGACTTGGGGTACCAGTGTGACCTGTGGACTCCATGGACTTGGGGTGCAGTGTGACCTGTGGACTCCATGGACTTGGGGTGCATGTCCTGTGAACTCCATGGGCTTGGGATACCAGCGTGTCCTGTGAGCTCCATGGGCTTGGGGTGCAGCGTGACCTGTGAGCTCCATGGAGTTGGGGTACCAGCATGACCTGTGAGCTCCATGGGCTTGGGGTACCAGAGTGTCCTGTGAGCTCCATGGGCTTGGGGTACCAGCGTGACCTGTGAACTCCATGGGCTTGGGGTGCAGTGCGTCCTGTGAACTCCATGGACTTGGGGTACCAGTGTGACCTGTGAACAGTGTGGACTATGTTCACAGCATGTCCTGTGAACTTGGGGTACAGCATGCCTTGCGAGTTAGAAGTTCATCTTCAGGAATCGCCGTCAGAGCCTCAGGCCCCCGTGCGGGAGGGCAAGTGGTGGGAACCGGCCCCGGGAGGCAGGCTTGGCCGCAGCAGCCTGACAGCGAGACCCGCTGTGACCACCATCCCCACCAGCTCCTGAGGGCCTCCTGCCGAGCGCCACGGTCTCAGGCTGGTCCCCGAGGCCGGGGCCCCGGCCCCCTCCCAGCAGGCCTTCAGCGAGCGGCGCCTCTCCTTGCCCCTTGTCCCAGCACCCGCGGGCACTGCCCGGGCCAGCCAGGTGGCCAGGCATGCAGAGGGGCTGCGGGTAAGGCCAGGAGAAAGGGGGTGGACTGCTGATGCCGACGGGCCTGTGGGAAGACTCTGTTAGATGTTACGAGCTGGGCATCATAGGGCTTCTGAAGTTACTGCATCGGGACGATTCGAGAATCAGAGACTTGAGTGCCGCCTCGCATCAGGAAGGAAGTCCTGCTCCAACGTGGGCCCAGGCTCCCCGGCCCAGCGCCGCTGGAGCCACACAGGGCTGGGCTGTGAGCCTCAATGCAGACCCTGCCAGGCACCTGCTCGCCCACAGGGGCCGCTTCTCTCCAGCCACACGGGCACGTCTCATCTCAGAGACTCGAGGCCCCAGAGAACATGGCCAGAGCACACGTGCCCATCTGCATGGCGCCTCCTGCCTCCCCGACAAGCTCCCCTCCACCAGGGCCAGCTGGAAACGGGGCCCTCGGCCTGGGCACTTCCCACACGCCAGCACATACCAGCCGCGTCTCCAGGGCCCGCGCCAGCTCCTCGGCACTGAGCTCACCCACGATGCCACCGTGTCCCACCTGTGATGTGTGGCCCCATCACCCAAATGCCTTGCAAGTGCTTCCCGTCCTCCTGCCAGGCCACCCCACCGAATGTCCCTTGCGCGGAAGCCAGGAGCTCCCTGAAGCCTTGGGTATCGCAGTTAACACTGCAGGTCCCAGCCCACCATTCCCCGTGAAGCCCCAGCGCTCCCTCCTCGGGCCGCCTCCTCCAGGAAGCCCTCCCTGCCTCATCAGGGTGTCTGGGCCCAAACGTGTCTTTCCAGGCCCAGTGAGGACAAGAGCGGTTCTGCCTGGCTCTCTGTGGCCCATGGCACTCAGCACAGAGCCGGAAAGCGAAGGAAGGTGAGGGGCCAATAAAGACGAGACTACAAAACCCACCTGGACACCACAGATGGCTCTTGGATGGGCTGGGCGCCACGCTGCCGGCTCCCAGACCCAGGCCCGGCCACCGATGCAGACGCCCAGTCGCGCGTCCCTGGAGGCCCAACCCCCGGCACGGTGAGCCCCCCGGCCCGCCCGACCCGGCCTCCCCGAGCAGCGCAGCCCTGGCCTCTGTCCCACGGCCACGCCGCCAGGTCCGGCCACCGTCTGTTCAGGTCCCACTGTGGCCTGCTTTCTTTCCAGAACCCTCCGTTTCCTGACATGATGCGATGAACGCCTCGGGACAGTGCAGGGTACTGCGCCTCACTACAGCACACTGCCGCGCACCGCGCCACGCCGTGCCCTGGGCCGCGCTTTGCACGGGTCACAGCGTGTCGGGCAGCACCGTGCATCACGGAACAGTGTTCCTACATTACGTGATGTTACACGCGATGCTCCCTTGCATACCTGATACCCGGCCGATCACACACCGCGCACGCTGCATCACCAGCCACACCACGCCGCATTATGCGCCATATTGCCCCCTCCTTGCTTCCCCGCGGGGCTGCACCTTCACCAGAGCTGAGCCTCTGTTCGGTCAGACCGCAGCACACCCTGGTCCGCTCAGGGCCTGGGGCGGCCGAACCACACTGGTACCGACCAGTGACCACCAAGGGGGGCTGGCCTTGACTGAAAGCATCTCCAGGAGACGCCTGGGCCCTCAGAGACACAGGCTCAGCGTCCTCACTGTGGACACCCTGAAGCTCAGCCAGCCCCTCCCCACACCCTGGTTCTGCACTCACACGTGACTGGGGCTGGGGCGGGCCAGCCGGGGTCTGCGTGCTGGCGGCGCTGCAGCTCCCAGGACCTGCACAGGCCTGGCCTCCAGGACCTCGGGCTCTGGTCTCCACTGCCGTCCCCGACTCGATCTCCCCCTCCACAGAGTCACCTGTGTTGGCATCTGCTCCAGAGTGATGGGGCCCATGAACAGCCCTTGGCCCTGACAGTATCCAACACCTGACCAGGATTCCAGGAGGAAAGTGCGGCTCCAGCCCTGAAGGCCCTCCGACCCCCTTCCACCCACTCTGCGAGGGCTCCTGCAGGGGCCCCCATCCGCCTCCCATCAGCTCTGCGGGGGCTCCTGCAGGGACGAAGACACGAACAAGAAGCCTCAGATACCTTCCCGGGGCCGAGGATGAGAGAAGAGGTTCGTTACAGAAACATCTTCGAGTATTTCAAAACAGAAGCAAATTTGTTCATCGTGTAAGTATGAACAGGAAGCAGCCCCACACGTCATCACGGGGACTTCCTGAGCGGGGCTCTAACCTCCCTGACAGCACGGCATCGAGTCCGCCCCCGTGCGGACCCTGCACCGGCGGGAGGCCTCCTCTGCCCGCGACAACAGGCATGCCTGCAGGGCGGAGGGGGTCGAGCTGACTGCAGTTTGGTATTTCAGCACCAAACACTACGGTCCTGTGGTCACAGACTCATTCTCTGTAGTCCTCTCCCTTACAGCATCAGGTACATTGAAAACATGAAAGTACTTATAAAAGGAACTACGTTTTTAAACGGTGGGCGCACGTTGCCCTTTCTGCAGAAGCACAACCTGCAGCAGGCACGGCGGCTGGCGCCCCCACGCTGGTTCCCGGACACGCTGGGGCAACCCAGAAACGTGAGTGTAGGGGCTGTGACTTGACGCTCAGGCTGCGGGCGCCGTTCCCCCTCCATGCATGACACAGACACAGGAGCCAAAAACCAAGACACCAGGTTTCAAGTAATCAACCTCACTTCCCCCAGAGAGCAAAAAAATAAATGAAAGACCACTGTCACAAGTATGTGGTCACAAATCTAAAAAGATAAGGCTTCATTTCATTTCATTCCATTCATATTGTCCTTAAGTTCCAACAAATCAAGTCTTGAAAGTGTTATTTCCCGGTACTGGGATGAATTGCTACTTACGGAATGATTAGTGCATATATGGGTAAAACACCGATACCTGTTTTGGTCTTAAGTATATTCAGTAACCTCTTATACTGAGGAAGGAGGAGCATGAAACCAGTCCATGCAGCGAGGGGGCCTGGGCCACTCGGGCGCAGAGAGTTCAGACCGGAGTCTGCTGCCTCCTTCCCCAGGACCCACTCTGCCACTTTGCCCGACGGGGAGTCTGCCCGGCCGGGTCGGCTCCACCCTGAGCCCCACTCCTGCAGTGGAATGAAGCCTGCGAGCAGGCTCAGTCTCCACAGGCAGATCTGTCAGATTTTTACGTGAACTGGTACAACTGTGCAAGGAATTCTTCTTTAACCAACAGTTCTTGTCCTCAAAATCATTGTGCTAATAAGTTGCTTCAGCCTTGTCCGACTCTTTGCAACTCCGTGGATTGTAGCCTGCCAGGCTCCTCTGTCCATGGGATTCTCCAGGCAAGAGTACTGGAGTGGGCTACCATTTCCTTCTCCAGGGATCATCCTGACCCAGGGATCGAACGCGCATCTCTTATGTCTCCTGCATTGGCAGGTGGGATGGGTACCACTAACGCCAACTGGGAGGCCCCAAAATCATTACTTTGAACAAATAAGCATCAGTAAGGGCACCAAAATCCACTGCAAGTACAAGCCAACAGCAACCAAGACCAAGAAGACCTGGGTTTGTTCCACTAAAGGGGGCGTTACCGCTATTTCTGTGCCTGCTTACTGTCAGTGGATAAAGAAACTTTAAGTTAACAGACACAATACGACGACGCCTCAGCTGCCAAGAACTGTCTCTCAGGCACCCAGGACACGCGCTGCACTGCGCCCCAGGAGGAAATGTCAATCCTGTTACAGCAGTTCATATGCTTAGCGACGTGCAGGACTGCCTAAGGCTGGCTGAGGCGGTCACTCTGTGCTACATCTGGGCATCTGCGCCCAGCACGGCGCTCACAGAAACAGCCTTACCTGCTGCCTTCGCCGCGGCTGCCGCCGTCACATTCTGGGCATTGGCGCGCACCCTGAAGGTCACCGCTGGCCCCTCGACCCTGGAAGAGACCGTTTAGGAGGCGTCAGGACTGCTCAGCGCGCCCCACACACCCCAGGGCCACCGTGGGTCCCAGGGACTCTGCCCACAGGCTCTGCTACTCTAAAAATACACGTGGCAGGGCTCTTACAAAAAGATTCAAATCAACCCCAATAAACCGACAGTAACCAGCAGACACTCCTGCATGGAAAAAGAAAATTGTTATGGAAACAGGTTTTAGTAGTCAGTTCCCCAGGGAGCCACAGGAGCCAAGCACAGACGGGAAAGAGACAAGTATTTTTAAAATTCTCTTGAAAACTTATTGAAATCTTTAAGAATTACTCAGTATAAAAATAACTGGCAGGGGACTGCTTGCCAGGAGTTATCAAAACTGTTCAAAGCATTTTAAATACTTTGTTGAACATGACTTTGAAAATCGCATCCATTTTTAAACGACTGATCCATCTGAGGGGGACGGGGAGCTGTTTCCATCAGGACTCCCCAAGCTCTGCATCTCCTGGCCCCCTGGGGCTGGTGTCCCAGGAGCGGGAACCACGCAGGCGGCCCTTCCACCAGGAGAGCCCGCAGGACAGCACTCTTCCTGGTGACCAGTGAGGTGACATCTCTACTCTAACCAAATCTGGAGAGTCCCGGTAAGTAAGGCCCCCCCAAATCTAACCTTCCCTTGGGTGCTGAGAGTGTTCTCTGAAGATCACGTGGATGCTCCTGGTTTCCGAAAGACAGAGCGCACGGTTCATTCACGTGTCCCCACCTGCAGCACCACTGCCCGCCCTCCTTCCTTCCTTCCAGGACACCACGTGCAAGTCCCGGGACGTGCATACACGTGACCCTGGGATGCTGCACACGCGACCTTAGTGACCCTGGGACGGCCCAGTGTGGAAAGCACTCTGTGAACGGAGGTTCCGTGTCTCTGACCACCCAGCCTCACGTGGCCAAGCTCTGCCCTGGCGCCAGGAAGAAAGGGTCACCAGCCGCCCGAGGCGGATCCGACCTCCCGGCTGACCTCAGCGTGAGTTCGGGGCTGTCTCCACAGCACCTGCTCTTTCAGGCGGGCATGCGGAGTCTCTGCACAGAGATCTCTGCATGTCTGTGTCCCAGGTCACCACCTGTCACCCTGCTGAGCCTTTTAAGCTCTGAGGCCTCGGGAGGGCTCAGCTATAAAATGGGAGGTGGTTCAAGTCGCCAGGGAGACAAGAAGGGGCAAATAAGAACAAACTCCACTGGGGGAAACTGAAACACTATTTCGGGGGCACCCTGCTGGCCTGCTGCGGACTCGGGGAGGGGGTTCAGGCTGAGGCAGCCCCGGCTGCCCGGGCTGGCCTCGGGCTCAGCTGAAGGCCCGGGCTGGGGGCCCAGGGCGCGAACGGCCTCCTGTCTGCCCGCCCAGCGAGAGCCCGGAGCAGCGCATGCATCAGTGCCGCCGACAGCCGGGACTCGATTATAAAACCATAACCGCGCTGGCCGGGCGTCTGTCGGCGCAATTACAGCGGCACGCCAATGCCGTCTTAATGGCCTCTAATGATGTAGTAAGAAATAATGGAATTTACTTGACAGCTACAGAGCCATTAACAAAACATATTAAGCATAACTAGTCTCTCCACAGAAACACACACCACCCTGGAAGAGCGCTCCGAGCGGCGGCCTCCGCGCCTCTCCAGGAGCGACAATCTGCCGCGCCAGCACCGCGACGCACAGACCCCCTGCGGCCATGCGGTCGTCCCCTCCAGACCCCTGCCCGGGTCACCCCTGCAGGTGCTGTGGACCCGCACATGCCGGGTCCTGGGGGTGACACACAGGACTCGTATGTACCGTTTGGGACGCCACACGCACCCCACACGGGTGCAGCATTAAAGACCCAGAGCTGCCAGCCCCGCATCGACTGGGCAGGACCCGGGCTCCCGAGGCACAGACGTGAGGGCTGGTTCGAGGCTCCAGGGCCGGGTGAGGCCTTGGGGTGGGACTCGGTCACGAGAGCCATGGCCAAGACTGACAGAGGCTGAAAGAGGGCGGTGGCGTCGTTGTGGCCCCCAGGGGAGGCAGGAGGCCCCGCTCACCAAGCTGGAAAGAGATCGCAGCAAGTGATATTTACAAAAGAGCTGGTCTCACGACCAGCCCACCTCTGGAGGAGGGAAAGCCCCCAGGACCCCCAGACCTGGAGATGGTGTGTCTGGGAGGGACTGAGCCAAGGAGTGAGGAGCAGAACGAGGTGACGGGCGGAGAGGGGTCACCAGGTCAGGACCGCATCTCCTTAAGTCCCGGGACCCCGCCCCTCCCCCTGGAGACCCCCGGGACCCCGCCCCTCCCCTCACACCAGAGCCCCCGGGCACCGCCCCTCCCACTGGAAACCCCCGGGCCCCGCCCCTCCCACTGGAGACCCCGGGGACCCCGCCCCTCCCCTCCCACCGGAGCCCCGGGCCCCGCCCCTCCCACCGGAAGCCCGGCCCCAGTGCGTTTCCGACGGCCCCGCACGCTCTTCCCAGCCTCAGGGTTCCATCAGAAAACAAGAGTGGGTCCCAGACCCACGCACCTGCCACGTGGCAGCCCTGGACTCCATGTCACCAGCTCTCTCTAAAACCCAGCCCACTGAGGATGTGACGGGCTGGGGCACTCAGGGACCTCAGGCCTCTCCTCCGGGTGTGCACACTGCGGGCGCCAGCCCCAGGCCCTGGTTCACCTGCAGAGGGGCCGCCCCACCGTCCAGAGCCCCCGGGGGTTCCGGGTCAGCGGGGCCCTCTCGGGGTCACCGTCCTGCTGACACTCGGGATTCTGCTGCGCTTACAGAGCTAACCGGACCCCCTGGATGCTCCCCCCTCTTCCTCCCGCACCAGCCTCTGTGACACAGTGAACACGCCCCACGGGGAACCTGCTGGAGGGACGCTCAGAAGGAGCCGCCCGAGCCCCACCCGCACTCACTCGACGTCCGTGAAGACGCCCGCCGGCACCTCCAGGAGCCGCGCCACGTCCTCCAGCGCCTGCGTGCCCTTGTCCAGGCTCAGGGAGCTGTGGGGAGATGGCAGGGTTACCGAGCGGGCTTCTCACTGCGAGGAATGGGGCCCGCGACCCCCCACGCCCCCTCACTGCAAGGAACGGGGGCCCCGGACCCCACCTCCTCACTGCAAGGAAGGGGGTCCCGCACCGCCCTCCGCCCCTCACTATGAGGAACGGGGCCCCGCGCCCCTTGGGACCCCGCACCCCCACCCCGCCCTGATCCAAGAGCTGCTCTGCCTGTATTTCCATTATGCGGCCTGGGTAGGGGGCAGGGGGCGGCTGGGAGCAGGTGTCTCCCCACCCGGATGAATCACCCCACTTTAAACCAGTAAGAGGAGCAACATGGTGCAAATAGGGGTGCTGGGGAGCGAGATGGGCCCAGGGAGCAGCAGGCTGGTCCCTGCTCTGCAATGGGGGGCTGCCCCCCACCCCCACCATCCTGCTTCCTGAGACAGTGAGGAGCCCTCAGGGCTGGGAACCCACGCATCAAGGATGGATGAGACCCCAAACCTCCCAGACACTCTCTCCACAGACTTTTATGTCACCAGGTTTTAAAATAAGAACGTTTTAAAAGTGGTGCATCTGCATGTGTGGCTACCCTGGCGTCCTCCCACCTGCGGCCCTGGGGACAGACGCGGTGCAGCCCGGCCCTGCGGTGGGGCTGAGCCCAGAAGGCAACTGAGGAGAGCCACGCGCGCACCCAGTGTGCACACAGCCCCCAGACGCGGACACGCCCCAGGAGTGCACACACACCCCTGAGGACACAGGCACTCCCCAGCTGTGAACACACACACACACACACATCTGTGGACACAGACACGCCCCAGGAGTGCACACACACCCCTGAGGACACAGACACTCCCCAGCTGTGAACACACACACACACACACATCTGTGGACACAGACACTCCCCAGGAGTGCACACACACCCCGAGGACACAGACACTTCCCAGCTGTGCACACGCACCCCTGCAGACACAGACACTCCCCAGCTGTGAACACACACACACACACACATCTGTGGACACAGACACTCCCCAGGAGTGCACACACACCCCTGAGGACACAGACACTCCCCAGCTGTGCACACGCACCCCTGCAGACACAGACACTCCCTAGGAACACACACACACACACCCCTGCAGACACAGACATGCCCCAGGAGTGCACACACCCCTGAGGACACAGACACTTCCCAGCTGTGAACACACACACACACACACCTGCGGACACACACCTGCGGACACAGACACTCCCCAGGAATACACACACACCCCTGCAGACACAGACGCCCCCTGGGTGCGCACACACCCCTGCAGACACAGACACTCCCTGGGTGTGCGCACACACCCCTGCAGACAAACACTCCCCAGGTGTGCACACACACACACCCCTGCAAACAAGGACACTCCCCAGGTATGCAGAGATAGCCCTGCAGTCACTCCCCAGGTGTGCACACACACCCCTGCGGACACAGACACTCCCTAGGAACACACACACACACACACACACACACACACACACCCTGCAGACACAGACATGCCCCAGGAGTACACACACACCCTTGAGGACACAGACACTTCCCAGCTGTGCACACACACACACACCCCTGTGGACACAGACACTCCCCAGGAATACACACACACCCCTGCAGACAAACACTCCCCAGGTGTGCAGAGACAGCCCTTCAGTCACTCCCCAGGTGTGCACACACACGCCTGTGGGCACGGACACTCCCCAGGTGTACACACACACACGCCTGCGGACACAGACACTCCCCAGGAGCTTCAGAGGGACACCTCAGCCCCTCCTGCTGCGCTGTCAGGGCAAGCAGGGCAAATGGCTGGTGACAACGGTGGCCCCATTCTAGCTCAAGTCAGACAAATGAGAGGCTGTCAACTGTACTCAAACCCAGCACGCAATTATTTCTCTTTTGTTTTTAAACTATGTGGCCATCAGCTGTCATTTCATGGCCTGAACTTCCTTAGAAAGCAGTTGGAGTTAATCTCAAAAATCACTGGACGGACATAGCACTTGCAATTTCACGGGCCGACTGTGACACCTGCCTCCGGGTCTCCTGGATACCCGCCGCCAGGAAGAGAGATGGCGTGCTTCTAGCAGCCAGAGGTCAGAGCGGGAGTGGCGGCGGGTGCTCTGCCTGCCTTGCCGTCAGGGCAGGAAGGGTCACCGTCAAGAGCTGGAGGGGCCTCCCCTCTAAGGCACTTAACTTCCTGAGACAGAGTGCTCGTTAAGCAAGATATGTGCTGGGGAGTCTCTAAATCAGCAAAACGGAAAAAGGGCCCCGTAATCCAGGTCAGGAAGCTTGCCGAGAGGGGCCACACCCCATTCTCAAGGCAGCCGCCCCACCCATGCACAGCCTAGGCTCACCACTGGGTCAAAATGAGAAAATCTAAGTCTGTCAGGGGAGCGTTGAGGCCACTCTCAAAACAAAGACTAGGGACAACCTGAGGGTCAGAAACATTCAATTCAGTTGCTCAGTCGTGTCCGACTCTGTGACCCCATGGACCGCAGCACGCCAGGCCTCCCTGTCCATCACCAACTCCCGGAGCTTGCTCAGACTCATGTCCATTGAGTCGGTGATGCCATCCAACCATCTCATCCTCTGTCATCCCCTTCTCCTTCTGCCTTCAGTCTTTCCCAGCATCAGGGTCTTTTCAGAAACATTGAGACCAGTGAGATCTTAAAGGCAAACTCTTCGCCCTCAACCACAAGTGATTCTATGGAAATTATCTCGTTCGCTGCTCACAACAAACCTGGAGGTTTTAACCTCCCTTGAAAGAGGTGGAAACTGAAGCTCCAGAAATTAAATTCAGTGCCGAAGATCACACTACCAGTAAACCCTCAAAGAAAGACAAACGGAAAGGTTTCTGTGCACCCTTGGGGTGGCAGCTTCACGACTGTAGGGCAAGCCCTCACCCTGATGGCCCACGCCCTCACCCTGACCACGCCCTCACCCTGACCACGCCCTCACCCGACCACGCCCTCACCTGACCACGCCCTCACCCTGACCGCACGCCCTCATCTGACCACGCCCTCATCTGACCACGCCCTTGCCCGACCACGCCCTTATCCTGATGGCACACGCCCTCACCCGACCACGCCCTCACCCTGACCGCAGGCCCTCACCTGACCACGCCCCCACCTCCATGGCTACCCCATCCCAACCGCCGCACCTCTGCCCGAGTTTAACCCCAAGCAGACAGAACGCCATCCGCTCCCGCGGTCCCTCAGGTCTTCTTTTCCTAGTGTCACCGCCTCTTCTGAGACAGATGAGATCCAGCGCCAAGAGGGCTGTCACTCCTGCCCGCAGACGTCCACCTCAGGGGCGTTGCATCCCAGAGCTGGCGGGGCTTCGGGTACCTCACTTCCCAGTTGTGAACATGTCACTGTTTATTCAGAAATTCTCCAAAGGTCGGGAACCAACTGAGTGATGGATCACAAAATGAAAACGGGTCGACCTTGATACCAACGTTTTTGCTGAGATACTTGAAATCAGTCAATAAAATGAGACTTCCATGGGATTCACCAATTGTTCTATAAAAATCATGATGTTTATATCTTTTAAAATAATCTTCCAAGGTAGTTAACATCTTTGCTAACCCACAGGAATTCTCCCTAGTGCAGACGAGTGATGCTTCTGACGAGGACAGGGATGCAGGCGGAGGCCACTGTGATAATTCAGAATTCCAGCTCCAGGGTGCACTGCTTCCTTCCCTGCAGAAGTCTAACAAAGACCCCACTTCTCAGAGCAGGGGTGAGTGAGCCCATGATAAACTGTGAGCTGAACTGAACTCCTGTGAGGGCTGGACACAGGCAGATCCATCTGAGTCTCTAACAGTTCTGAATGACTCAGTAAATTAGCCTTAAAAGACTGCTAACAACCACTAACTCTTCAGAGATTTAAAAAAAAATGGAAGAAAAAAACTGCTGCTTTCCAACATCATTTTTTAACATGAAGATGAGACTGTGCTTCTCAACATAAATTTATTCAAAATTTTAGTAAATATGTTCTCCATAGGACATTTGAATAAACATATTCTCCACAAATATAGTCTCCATAACAATTTTACTCTCCAGGGGAAAAAAATCTGCCAAAAGCTTAATACAAATCTAAGTACAAAATGTCTTAGAGTCACCTTTATAAAAAGTGCATGGAAATAAAAAACATAAAAGGGAGTAATGTAAAAATGTAAGGTTTTTGCATGCATTCAGAGTTAAGTTGCTATCCACCTAAACAGACCTGTAACTATAAGATGCTTTATGTAAGCCTCACGGTAACCACAGAGCCGAAGCCAACAGCACAATCTTAGAAAGCTTCCGGCCTTTCCCCACTGGGTGTGGGCCTTCCTGCGGGCTTCTCGTGCGCAGCCGCTACCGTGATGAGGGTGTTCCCTCTACACCTGCTCTGTTAGGAGTCTGTGTCACGAAAGGAAATGGAACTTTTTCTTATTGAGAGGGTCACTCTCACCTGCTTCCATGACACGATGCGATCCAGACACACCGCGTGTCCCAGACTGTGGACCACGTCAGGGAACACCGCCCCTCCCCAGCCTTCTTCTGACCAGAGAGGGTCAGGGTCACGTGGGGCCTTTGTACGCTTCTCCACCCACCTGTGCCTCCCGACCCCAAGGGGGCCCGTCCAGCATCGGAAGCTTGAACCGATCCTGATGTGATCATCGGCCAGCACATCCAGTGGAACACTTGCCACCTCAGTTCAGTTCAGTTCAGTTCAGTCGCTCAATTGTGTCCGCCTCTTTGTGACCCCATGAACCGCAGCACACCAGGCCTCCCTGTCCATCACCAACTCCCGGAGTTTACTCAAACTCATGCCCATCGAGTTGGTGATGCCATCCAGCCATCTCATCCTCTGTCGTCCCCTTCTCCTCCTGCCCCCAATCCCTCCCAGCATCAGGGTCTTTTCCAATGAGTCAACTCTTCGCATGAGGTGGCCAAAGTACTAGAGTTTCAGCTTCAGCATGAGTCCTTCCAATGAACACCCAGGACTGATCTCCTTCAGGATGGACTGGTTGGATCTCTTTGCAGTCCAAGGGACTATCAAGAGTCTTCTCCAACACCACAGTTCAAAAGCATCAATTTTTTGGCACTCAGCTTTCTTCATAGTCCAACTCTCACATCCATATATGACCACTGGAAAAACCATAGCCTTGACCAGACAGACCTTGGCAAAGTAATGTCTCTGCTTTTTAATATGCCACCTCAGGACATAGTTTTTTCCATTTTTCCTTTTCCCTCTGGCTTCATTATTCATTTGCAGACTTACTACTATTTTGACAGCAAAGAAAATCTCATCTTTTCATATTTTCTCCCTCTTTCCTACTCCTTTGTATGTAGAAGTGGAATTTAAACTTCTTAACTTTGACAGATTTAGTCTCAGTCCATTTATAATGCAGACGACACTTTGCAAAAAATCAATTGCAGGGGTGAGGGGGTGAGGGTCTGTGAGGATTACCGTAGACTCTCAGGGCACTGCTGAAGATGAAAAGCTAAACTTCCCCGATGATTATGGAAATCCAACAGCAAAGTCAATGGCTGGGTAGATAGATGTGGACGTGGATGTAGATGACACAGAGGTCGGTGTAAATATACGCAAGTGTGGATGCAGAAAGAGATGATACAGATGTGCGTGCAGACATAACAGGTGTGTGTGTAGACATAACAGATGTGTGTGTAGACATACAGGTGTGCATGTAGACTTACAGATGTGTGTGTGAACATACAAGTGTGTGTGGACATACAGGTGTGTGTGGGTATACAGGTGTGTGTGGGCATACAGGTGTGTGTGGACATACAGGTGTGTGTGGGCATACAGGTGTGCATGTAGACACACAGGCATGAGTGGAGGTGCAGATGTAGACGCAGACATGTAGGCACAGACAGATCAGTGATGTGGACACACAGGTAAGACGATACAGGCTAAGCAGACGACACAGATGCGGGTGTACAGACGCGGGTACCAGTGCAGGTACCCTGGAGACACACAGATAGAGGTACAAGGATCTACTGTGACCTCCTTTCTTCCACCACACGTCAGCACAGCTAGAAGAGAACAGGGTTTCCACTTTGCCAGAACCTTCTAAGAGCCTGCTCCGTCTTGCACTCCCAGGCTGAGCTGCAGAGCCGCTGGCAGGAGTCAGCCTGGGGACCATGCAGAGAGAGAGGGTGAGGCCAGGCTCAGGCCCGGTTGGTGGGTCAGGCCAGGCTTCCTTCCCCTCCCGGCCCCACCCCAATGACAGACCTTTGCTGCAGCAGAAGGATCCATGGGGGTGGGGGCCCACAGTCAGAGACCATAAGAGCCCCTGATACCACCATTCCTTCCGGCACCTTCTGGCAGCCAGACGTGACCGAGCTGACCTGGGAAGCTTTCATCCCAAGGGACACTGTCACATCTGCACTTTAATGGCATTTTCTCACTTTCCCGACCACCATGGTTAGAGCCTAGACAACGTGAAATATCCTCCAGTTGTTTCTAGAATTCCAGCTGACGGCAGGCTGCAAAGCCCAGCCTGGCTCTAGAACCCCGCGAACATCACCCTGCGGCTCCTGGGCCACCGCAGAGCAAAGAGCCACCAACAAGGGGCCCCTCCTCTGCCTCCCAGGCCACCCAGCAGACACACAAGTTCTGGGCACAGACATGGGAACCAGGTATACATGTGATGATAGAAAGGGGTCTGGGCTCCTTTCCAGGTGTGATGTGACATCACGGTATGCTGGAAAGAAAGAATCCTGCTATTTTAGAGATACTTCATGACATGCTTCTAAGACACCGTAGCTGGGATTTGTGTCAGAGCAGCAGGGGAACGGGGAGTGAGTGGGGTGACTGGCCAGGCCGCTGGGCCTAGGTCAACATCCTCCTCGTGTGCATGTTTCAACTCTGCATGAGGAAGAGGAAAGCAAACCTGCTCCCCCTTCTAGTCTGTCGGACAGGGACCGTGACTCCGTCCCGTTACCCGGGGCCCCCGAGTCCTTGAGCCCAGGCTGTGGGGATGCCTCCCGGGCCCCTGAAGTGCAGCCACGGGAGGGCTTCTGGGCTCACAGGGTCCACACCTCGGTTTTCTCGTCCACAAACCACTCGAGGTGGGCAGGACCTCTGCACACGCTCCCGGCCGCGGGTTCACTTCCCCAAACTCGGGCTCCACGGCTGGGACGACCCCTGTGCAGGATCGGGGGTCTGTGCAGGACTTGACCTGGCCGGCACCCCCAGCTGGGATGATGCCTGTGCAGGATCAGGGGTCCCTGTAGGACTCGAGCCAGCCAGCACCCCCAGCACCTGCTTACCTGCTATAAAGGTGGGCTCTTCTCTGTCTTACACACACTGTCCACATGGTCTTCTGCTGTCAAGCTGACTTGAAATCACTTTTAAATCATCCTGGGAAGACCAGGGATGGCTACCCTGCCCTTGACACATCTTGAATCCATCCAGTTTGTGAAAAGTATGAAAATGTAAATGGTGGAGGATCAGACTCCTGCCTGCCCATCAGCAAATGTACGAGTGAGGGCAGGGCAGGCAGAGTGGGGTCAGCTGCGTGGTCCCCGCAAACCTCAGGGAGAACGCCAAGCTGCCGCCACGTTCCTTCTCCTTTTGTGAAAACCAAACTTACAAAGTCCTTTTCTACTTAAAAAAAAAAAAAAAAAGAATGGTGTCAGATTCTTGTCAGTTAATAGCTGATCCATTAAGGCTTAAGCTGAGACCTGGTGAAATCCCACCCCAGAGAACCTCGAACCCCCACTAATCTGACAACAGAGGGGAGACTCCATGTGTCTGTGAGCATCCCACTCGGGGCAGACAGAATTATGGACACAGAGCTCTCGTCTGCACCACAGACCTTCCAGCTGGTGGAAGAAGTCAAGATAAAACAATGGTCTTTCTCTTTAGCCTGTGCCCAGAGCAGGTAAGTGCTCAGGCCCAGAGGTGTAGTCAAGGAAAGCCCTCCAGGAAATGGACTCGGGATGCAGAGAAGAAACCCTCTGACAGCGGCTCCCTCTTATAGGAAAGTCAACGAGAGCAAGAGGCAAGCCCGATGCGAGGATCTCCCCGCGTCCTGGTGCCGGCTGCTCACGCTGGACGTCCTGTGATATGGAGGACACTCGGCCTGGAGAGTCCCACCCTGAAGTCCACCGTCCTCTGTCCTCTACGGTTCACAGAGACTCAGAGTCTTCCCGAGGTTGGAATCCTCTCCAGCACTTTCACGACTCACACTTGTGCCTGAGGCAGGAGCAGCCCCGCACCCATGGTGGAGACCAGTCCTCCAGCATCAGGACATCCCAGGGGAGGAAAGGCGCTCACAGCAGTGGAGCGGTGGTCCCCCAGTGACCGTGTACACACGACACACGGGGACACATACACACCACACACACGCACCCAGGTACACACGCACACACGTACCCACGTACACAAGCACACGTACTCACATACACACAGAAACATACACACAAACATAGGGACACACACAGCACACACCCATGTGCCCAGGTACAAATGCTCACACGCACAAATACAGACCTGGAAACACGCATGTGACACAGACACACGGGGACACACACACAGCACACACACACATGTAACCACACACAGAGAAATATAGACATGGAAACACGCATGTGACACACAGGGACACACACACAGCACACACACATGTAACCACACAGAGAGAAATATAGACATGGAAACATGCATGTGACACACACAGGGACACACACACAGCACACACACATATGTACCCATGTACATAAATACATAAACACATACAAAATACAGACATGGAAACACACATAGGACAGGCACACAGGGACACACACACAGCACACATGCACACACATGCACCCATGTACACAAACACATACTCACATACACAAACACAGACATGGAGACGTGCACACGACCAGGGACATGGACAGATATGCAGCACACAAACACACACACACGCGGCCGCAGTGTTTGCCATGAAGCGGAAAACCCCCAGCACAGGTCCAACCGGGCAGCAGGAAGGGTCTGACCTAACAGCCAGAGCTGCACCCTCGGCAGGACCACCATCCAGGCCCTGGGTGTCTGTGTCACATGTGATTCTGACACACTCAGCAGGAGCTAACAGTTCTGAGCAGAGAAACTGGAGGCAGAGAGCGCGACCTCGGTCTGGAGGTGATGAGGCTGGGATGGGCAGGCGGGTCTTCAGAAAAGGCCTGGAGAGACGCCAGCCTGAGGATGCCTCCAAACCCGGGTGAGACCAGCACCTTCAGTTCCGTTTGGCTCTGACACGGGTTGGGTTCTGTGTGTGGTGCAGTGAGAGCAGATACGTATGGAGGCAAGAGCGCAGAGGCCATGGCGGAATCAGGAGAGGGTTGCAGCTCCAACACAGCCCCTTCCACAGGGGTCAGCACGGAGGGACGCTCGACCCCTGACCCAATGCACACTATGGTGCAAAATCAAAACTATGAGGTGGGGCTGTGTGCACACCTGCACGCACACCTGTATACACACCTGCACACACACCTGTATACACATCTGCACATGCACCTGTATACACACCTTCACATGTAACTGCACACACACCTTCACACACACCTGTAAACACACCTTCACACACCTGTATGCACACCTGTATACACACACCTGTATACACACCTACACACACACCTGTATACACACCTGCACATGCACCTGTATACACACCTGCACACACACCTTCACACACACACCTGTAAACACACCTTCACACACCTGTATGCACACCTGTATACACACACCTGTATACACACCTGCACATGCACCTGTATACACACCTTCACATGTAACTGCACACACACCTTCACACACACCTGTAAACACACCTTCACACACCTGTATGCACACCTGTATACACACACCTGTATACACACCTACACACACACCTGTATACACACCTGCACATGCACCTGTATACACACCTGCACACACACCTTCACACACACACCTGTAAACACACCTTCACACACCTGTATGCACACCTGTATACACACACCTGTATACACACCTGCACATGCACCTGTATACACACCTTCACATGTAACTGCACACACACCTTCACACACACCTGTAAACACACCTTCACACACCTGTATGCACACCTATATACACACACCTGTATACACACACCTATATACACACCTGCACACACACCTGCACATGTACCTGTGTACACACCTGTACACACCTGTACACACACCTTCACATGTAACTGCACACACCTGTACACACACCTCAACATGCACCTGCACACACACACGCCTGTGTATGCAGACAGACATGCTTCCCCTTGGACACACTGCCTCTGTTCCTTGAAGAAAACACACAGTTACAAAGCGCAGCGTCCACGTCAGACTCCTCAGCGACCCCCGCTGCTCACTGGGCATGCGATGCTGCACCCTGACCCGTGTCAGGCTCCCGTCAGAACTCAGGTGAGGACAGGACATCAATGCCGTGAGGCACGTCTTTCCCCTGAAGGGCGCCGCATACCCTGGGATGTGGTCAGTGTAAAGCTTCTGGAGCTTCCTGGGTGTGGAGTCAGCATTCGCACAGCCCCCACCCTGCGGGGCTTCTGGCCCCAAGGGCGCCCCATGCTCTGAGCCACGGGGGTGGGGGGTCAGGACCAGGGAGCCGCAGGACTTCATCTGGGCTGGTTAGTGGAGGACTGACCTCAAGCTCGGGGTCCCCGCCCAGAACACGGGTCCAGGGGACAGGCTGACTGCCGACTGTTTTCCCGCACTGCAGGAGTGGGGCCGCCTCCAGGTGAGGATGGAAAAGCGAAGGCATGTCCCTGGCCTGCAGTGCCAGATCGTGCCCACGAGATGGAACTGCCCACTCACTCATTTTCCATCACGATGTAGCCATACTCCTCCTCGGGGGGCTGGACTTGCAGCCGCAGGCCTGGGCCGGGGGGCCCCTGTGCACCGGCCCCGAGATGCAGGTCCCCCTGAGGGGCAGCAGGTGTCCAGAGTGGCATGGCCCCTGGCCCGCCCTGCCCGGGCCTCGCGTGTGGCGGCCTCTGCAGCAGCTCCTTGGAGTAGGTCTGGCTCCGCACGTTCTCCACGCCCGCGCGCTCCTCCTCGGAAGAGAGCGAGGCCTCAGGGTCATCCCCCTTCTTGCTCTCTGTCTTGAAGGGCTCGGTGAGACGGGGGCCTCCAGGCAGGAACGGAGACCCGGGGCCCTGCAGGAGGTCCCCCAGTTGGACGCCCAGACGGTTCACCTGGCAGAAAGGAAACCAGCTTGAGGACGTGCCCTAAGCCGCAGAGAGACCGTCCGTCTTGGATACTCGGGAATGGGGCACCAGTGTATGTGGGCCTGGGGGCCACGGGGGCAGAATTAGGGTCTGGCCGTGTGCATCTCATCTGGAGACCCCAAGCTCTGCTGGCCTAGTCCCCTGCGTCTGGAATTAGGAACTGTGTCCCCCGACCCCACGCCTCCCTCCACAGCTCCGACAGCTGACCCCCCACGTTGTATTTCTGATGGACGTTTAGAAAAATCATCCGTGTCTTCTTCCCCTCTGAGTTGGGAACCACTAACACGACCTGCAGAGAAGCGCTAACCAGACGGCCTTCTTTCCCACCCACAGAACAGAACGTCTAGAACCGCAGCACTGCCCTTGCTTATCCACAGCTTTACCGCGTCCTTAAGATGCCGACAGGCCAGCAAAGGCTCTCAGCAGGAGGACAGGCCCCTCAGTGGGTCGTTGTCCTCCACATCCAGCCTTTCCCAGACCCTCCTGACCAGCACTGTCGTGGAAACCTGGACACAATGGAAGCCCCACCACCACCCCGTCTACCAGGAGCTGCACTGCTGGGAACTGAGTTTTTATTTACTTAATTTTAATGGATTCGAGTCCAGGCAGCCCCGTGTGCCTGGTGGTGCCACCAGGGGGACAGTACAGGTCTGAAGGATCCAGAGGCTGCTGACGTCCACTAGCGGGGCCTCGCTGACCAGCACCTGCGGGAAGGCCTTGCCGACACAAAGCCGGCGTGCGGCGCTATCACGTGACGCAACCACCCCGTTTCCTGCCTGGGGAAGTTCTAAGGGATGCTCACGTGTTCCCTGTATTGACCATTTTTCATACTCTTACCATGGACACATATTAGGATCTAATCTGAAAGCAGACAACAGTATATATTGAAATACATAATTTTGTGTGTACTCTTCATGATTTTTCTCAATTTTGAGATGATGAGGGTTTTTCTATCTTTTTCCTAAAAGTTGTTATATTTCACCTCTGTTCCTAAACCACGGACGAGAAGACAGGCAACTGAACACACGCTCACCTCCTGGTGAAGTCCCCCGTCGCGGTCTCGCGCTCTGCTCTCTGTGGGAGACACAAGCACAAAGTCACCGCACGCCCGAGCGGACCCCAGAGCCCTTCTGCGGTGTGAGGACCACCGCCTGATGCCGCCGACAGGCCAGGGACGGCGCGCCCTCTGAGAGCTCCACGGCACAGGTGTGGCCACTGAGAGGCTGGGACCCCAGGTCCAGGGAAACCACGTTTCTCCTCCACGTCCGCTCAGGGTGGGGAGAGCCGCCGGACCGGGGCAGAGAGCAGTCACAGGAGGGAAGCGGAGGGGCTCAGTCGTGTCAGCTTGAGGTGGCTTCAGTCGGGCTACTTTTCTGCGGTGGCCGTTTCAATAAGGACACAGCAGCAGCAAGACCCCCAGCCCAGCACAGGGACGTTGCCCAAGACCCCCTCCTCCAGACGGTGAAGGGCACCCTCTCCTGCGCCAGCCGAGCCAGTCCCCCACGAGAAGGGGGCCTGTGCCCTCCCCGGCTCCTCCTGGGGCCCACTGTGAGCAGGGCACCGCCCAGGCATCAGGGCCACTGCCTGACCCTGGGAACAGACCAGACAGGGAGACGAGCCTGCCCGGCTCAGCCCTCCACCCCCAAGGGCCCGGCCGCTGTGTGTGAGTGTGTGTGAGCATGAGTGTGGGAGTCTGTGTGTGTGCATGTGCATGAGCTGCCCAGTGTATATGTGCCTGTGTGTGTGTGCTGGGGGTGAGTGAGGGAGTGTCTGTGTGTGTGAGTGTGTGAGACTGTGTGTGAGTGTGTGAGACTGTGGGTGAGTGTGTGCGTCTATGTGTGTAAGTGGCTGTGTGTGAGTATACCTGTGTATGAGTGTGTGTGCGATGTGGGCTGTGTGAGTGTGTGAGACTGTATGTGGGTGAGTGTGTCTGTGTGTGGGGGTGAGTTTCTGTGTGTGTGTGATGTGGGCTCTGTGAGTGTGTGACTGTATATGGGTGAGTGAGTGTGTCCGTGTGTGTGGGTGAGTTTCTGTTTGTGTGACATGTGTTGTGTGAGCGTGGGAGAAGGAGAGTGTGTGTGTGTGCTGGGGTGTGAGGGTCTCTGCGCTCTCGCTGGAGCCCCCCGGAGGCGGGTGTGAGCCTCGCACGGACCATCTCACTTGACCATTGGAGCATCTGACTCTCACTCACTCACAAACCCCACACAAAGCGCTTCCATCAGCCCTGCCCCTGCACCGAGGCACCTTCTCTCCATCCTCAGAGCGCAGCCCACCCTCCAACACGCCTGCCCTGCAAGCTCAGCCCGTTAGGAGAGCGTCCAGAGGCAGAGTCACGCGGACCAAGTCGTCACTGCAGACCCATCTCCCGGCAGCGAGCAGGCAGCACCCTGCGGCGAGCTTGCGGCCGCATGCCCGGCTGCACGCGAGTGTGAGCTCACCTGGCCCGCGGTCTCCATGGAGCGCGGCCCCCACGCCGTCTGCCTCCGCTCCGCGTCCGCCGCCCCTCCCGGCCACGCCCCCGCTCGGCACTGCGCTCGCCAGGGCGCGGGCCACCTCGTCCACGTCCAGACCCTCCACGCCGGCCGGGCGCTTCCGCAGGTCCTTCAGCAGCTTCTGAACACGAGCTTCTAGGCAGACACGCAAAAGGGGCAGACACACAGAGGCAAGGGCAGCATTAGGGCAAGGAGGCGAGGGCGGCCGAGGAGGTGCCCGCGCGGGGCAGGCGGTGGACAACGCCCGCGGACTGGAGCGGGAGCCCCCGAGCGGGAGTTCTGCCGGGGCGGAGCAGGGCGGCGGGAGCCAAGAGCTCCCCGGACAGGCCCGCCCGCAGACTGGTGGGAAACAAGGGCCGGTGAGTCTGTGGGCAGACCGCAGGACAGACCAGGATGGGCAGGACAGAGAGATCCCTGGTGTCCGGGCACGGTGTTGGGTAGCAGAGGTGAGACAGTACCTGAGAGGGAGGGGCAGAGGAAGGGAAACCCCTCAGACCCCCAGGACCAGCGTCAACCCCACAGACCCCCAGGACCAGCGTCAACCCCACAGACCCCCAGGACCAGCGACCAGCGTCATCCCCACAGACCCCCAGGACCAGCGACCAGCGTCATCCCCACAGCGTCATCCCCACAGACCCCTAGGACCAGCGACCAGCGTCATCCCCACAGACCCCCGGGACCAGCGTCAACCCCTCAGACCCCCAGGACCAGCGTCAACCCCACAGACCCCCAGGACCAGCGTCAACCCCACAGACCCTCAGGACCAGCGACCAGCGTCATCCCCACAGCGTCATCCCCACAGACCCCTAGGACCAGCGACCAGCGTCATCCCCACAGACCCCCGGGACCAGCGTCAACCCCAGAACCCCCAGGACCAGCGTCAACGCCCTCAGACCCCGGACTCAGCGTCAACCCCACAAGCCCCGGGACCGAGCGACCAGCGTCAACCCTCAGACCCCCAGGACGCAGCGACCAGCCGTCATCCACAGACCCCAGGACCAGCGTCAACCCACAGACCCCAGGACAGCGACCAAGCGTCATCCCCACAGACCCCCAGGACCAGCGACCAGCGTCATCCCCAAGACCCCAGGACCCAGCGACAGCGTCATCCCCCACAGCGTCATCCCCACAGACCCCTGACAAGCGACAGCGTCATCCCCACAGACACCCGGACAGCGCAACCCCTCAGACCCAAAGGCACCAGCGTCAACACCCTGACCCAGGACCGCGTCAACCCCCTCAGACCCAGGACGCAAGCCGTCAACCCCATCGATCCCCAGGAACCAGGTCAGACCCAACAGAGCCCCGGGACGCAGCGACCACGTCAACCCCTCAGACGCCCAGGACCAGCGACCAGCGTCACCCATAAAGACAGACGCCCCAGGACAGCGTCAACCCTCAGACCCCCAGGACCAGCGACCAAGCGTCAGACCCCTTCGACGCCCCAGGACCAGCGACAGCGCAACACCCACAGACCCCCAGACAGCGCAACCTCAGACCCCCAGGACCGAGCGACCAGCGTCAACACCCCGATCCCCAGGACCAGCGTAACCCCTCAGACCCCCAGGTCCAGCGACCAGCGTCAACCCGGACCGACCCCAGGACCAGCGTCAACCCACAGACCCCCAGGACAGTGGACCTAGCGTCAATCCACAGACCCCAGGACCAGCGACCAGCGTCATCTCCCCACAGAACCCCCAGGACCACGACAGCGTCATCGACCCACAGTACCCCAGGACCAGCGACCAGCGTCATCCCACAGACCCCCAGGCCCAGCGACCAGCGTCATCCCCACAGACCCCCAGGACCAGTGTCAACCCCACAGCCCCCCGGGACCAGCGTCAACCCCACAGACCCCCAGGACCAGCGACCAGCGTCATCCCCACAGACCCCAGGGACCAGCATCATCCCCACAGACCCCCAGGACCAGCATCAACCCCACAGACCCCCGGGACCAGCATGATCCCCACAGAGCCCGGACCGAGGTCACCCACAACCCCAGGACCAGCGACCAGCGTCATCCCCCACAGATCCCCAGGACGCAGTGTCAACCCACAGACCCCCGGGCCAGCGTCAACCACAGACCCCCAGGACAGCGCACGTCAATCCCCACAGACCCCAGGTCCAGTGTCAACGCGGCCAACAGACCCCCGGGAGCCAGCGCCCACAGACCCCAGGCCAGCGACCAGCGTCATCCCCACAGACCCAGGGACCAGCATCATCCCAGACCCAGGACCAGCAATCACCCCACAGACCCGGGACCAGCATGATCACATGAGAGCCCGGGACGCAGTGTCACTCCACAGAACCCCCAGGAAGCGCGACCAGCGTCATCCCACAGACCCAGGACCAGTGTCCACCCCACAGACCCCCGGGACGAGCGTCACCACTACAAGAACCCCAGGGACCAGCGACCAGCGTCATCGCCCACAGACCGCGGACCCAGCATCACCCCACGACCCCCGGGACCAGCATCAACCCACAGACCCCCGGGATCAGGCGTCATCCCGCACAAGCCCGGGACCAGCATGATCCCCACAGACCCCCGGGACCAGCATGGTCCCCACAGACCCCCGGGACCAGCATCAACCCCACAGACCCCCGGGACCAGCATGATCCCCACAGAGCCCCGGGACCAGCGTCAAGCCCACAGACCCCCGGGACCAGCATCAACCCCACAGATCCCCGGGATCAGCATCATCCCCACAGAGCCCCGGGACCAGCGTCAACCCCACAGACCCCCGGGACCAGCATCAACCCCACAGATCCCCGGGATCAGCATCATCCCCACAGAGCCCCG